>NC_068941.1:53445627-53762294 GCF_026419915.1 Harpia harpyja
GCCAAGGTCATCTATGAGTATTTACAAGATAAAAAACAAAGCAGCATCTATTGGAAGTAGGTGCTGTCATAAGCACCTTAGCTTGTCACCTGCTAGTGGCACATGCTACTACCATGCTATTTGTAGTCTTTGCTGGTTCCCCTTCATCCATCTCCTCCCTTTGTAATCCATCTCCTTGAAATTGTGAATTTTGAATTATAGGGGGAAAAAAAGCCAAAGCCAGGCAGCATTTGGTTAGGGCTTTATGCCAGCACTGACCTAGTGCCTTGCACAGGCAAAGCTAATTTTGGGTGGTGGTCAGAATCAAGACTTTCAAGGCCTTTTCAGTATTGCTGGACAAGTTTGCAAGCACTGTTTCCCCCTCACAGAAAGCTTTGTTTCTGTTTCTGTCCTGATGGTGGGCTTATTATTTTAGGTGATAGATTTTAGGCTGATCATTATCTAGAAAGAAACTACTGTTGTCCAAATGCATCACACCTTGCACTTTAAAACTTGCTTAGAAACATGGCTTGAATTCTCTTTATACTTATTCTGCTGACAGGTAAACTGAAGATCTTAAGGAAGTGACATCTTGATGAAATGTGGCATATAACATACTTAAAACGTTTAGGGCCACTGCTTGGCTGAAGAACTATTCTCTTGCTGTTGGATTGTGCCTTTCTGCCGAGAGCACTGAGTCAAAACAGCAGATTTCCATGTCTGTATCTACAGATACCTTACATCAATAAGATAACATTTTTGAAAGTTCTCCTTCTTCCAGACTTTCCCTCCATCAACCTCTCAGCTGTTTCTTTATAGTATGGTTTTTGCCTCCCAACTTATAATGTCCTTCTTCCATTTTATCTTTTTTTCCATGTCTCAGAATCCCCTCCTCTTCTGTTCCATTGTGACATTTACTCTCCTTCAGGTTGGGTTTTTTCTACACATTACTTGACATGAGATGTCCTCTGCTCCTTTTCTCACCCTCCCCTCTCAAAATGTCATCCTAATCCTATAGTGTCTTTTCCTCACTTCCATTACTTTTTCGCTCTCCCTGCTCATCAGAAAGACCTTGGAGAAGAAAAGGTGGTCAGCTGCTTCAGGATAGGCACTCCTGTCAGCACTTCCCTTCAAGCCATGCTGTTGCAGGTTTGTGATTTTAAAAAAGTTTAGGAGTGTAAATATGCCCCTGCTTTTAGTCCCTTCTGTTCTCTTCCTCCTTTTGATTGCTGCTCCTTTTGTTGACTATGTGCTTTTCTGCCCAGCATCTCTGTGCTTTGAGGGCTCAAAGAGGAGACCCCAAACCCCGAATAGCACTAGAACAACAGGGCACATTTGTCTTCCTCAGGCCACCAAGCAAGGCCCCAGGTAAGTGCTTAGAAAAGCAATTCTAAAGATATCCAGCTGTGTTTCTCAGAACAGCTACAAGGGGAATGGCCTCATCTTACTAGCCTTTCCTAAACTGCAAGGAGGGAGCCCACTGGTCCAACACCCATTCACCGCAGCTGGTATGTGAGAGGAGAAGGGTTTTGTAGCGGAGTCAAAGATGCTGGGACTTTGATAGCCACCAGTGGTTTTGTGTTGAGATGGCTGAGCTTGCATTTGTAAGCAAGTTCCTTCTATGCCTGTAGGTCCTCGTGTTTAACAAAGTATTTTTAGCCCAACTGTCACAGAAGTGATGAATGGGGACTGGGAATGGGAAATCCCAAGTACTATTTTTTTACATCTTTTCTCGTATCTCTCATTCTAATAAGCACAGAAAACCTAACCCTATGCTGCCAGCTATTTGAAAATAAGCAAACACAGTAAATAAATCTACCAGCATGTCTGCGCATACACTAAAATAGTTATGTACCCTATTTGCTTGCTTGCTTTTTTAGGGAAACCTGGAGCCTTTTGGTTTGAGTTCTTTGTATCTCTCTCCTCTTGTCCCTCTGCTTGTCACTGGTAAAATTGGACTGGTTGTCTAGTAAGTGCCAAAGAGGGTCAGTCTGGCAGGAAGCTGCAAAAGTAGCAGCTTCCAATGCATTCAGACTTTGCACCAGTAGTGGGAAAACAAGCAGGAGCCAGCGGCCTCTCCCATGTGTGTAGGCTTTCCTTGTGCAGAAGACAAAGGGTGCACCAGCACTGGTGCTTCAGCTCTGACTGTGCTCCGGCAAGGGCTCTCCTGGTTGCCCACGCTCACCGTGCTGCAGTTCCTATTGCAGAGCGGTCTCGGTGCAGGAGGGCGGCACCGCTTGGTGATGAAACTTGTGCACCAGAGGATGCGCATCAGGACCACAGCCACAGCACTGCAGCTCTTTTGGGTCCTATCGGCTGGGTTTTTTGAAAATAAGGCCCTAGGCAATTAATTTTGCAGGGCCGCTTGTGTGCTGAAGGGATTTGAATGCAAACCACGTCCCACGACCCACATACCTGGAGCAGGCCATCGCTACGTAGCTGTGGTCTCCACCGCGTGCACACCACTACCCATGTATCACTGCCAGGAGCAGCCATCACGGTTGCAAACTTGAGGCTGCAGAAGCGCAAACCTCAGAGCTGGGTGTGCCTTGGGATTGTGGGCAGTGACCGGGACAGCAGAGAGGGGCATTTGCCTTTCTGGCTATGGCAGATGGACGCTGCCCCTGCCTCCGTGGCGAGGCCCCCTCCTCCCTCTGCACTGCTGCTCCTTGCGGCCAGTTGTCCAGCCCACCCCAGCTGCCTTGAACCAAACCCCCAGTCTCGGCTCCCTCCCTGGCGAGCCGTGGGGCCCCAACCCCTTGCTGCCGCTCACCCCCAGCATGGGGAGGCCATGGGGAGAGAGGCTCTTCTCTGTCCAGTTTAGTGCTTGACTCTGGCTCAGGCCCCACGTGAACCTGCCAGAGAAGTCCTATTTAGCATCCAGCTGCCGCAGTTTAACATGCTTCTGATGGACACAAGCTGGTGATGATTTTCAGATGCTTGTAACCGGGCCAGCTGTAACCCTCATCTGAGGCATGGCCCTGGCAGAGCTTCTCGGTAAAACAGTAACCACTTTTTTTTTTCCTTTTTTTTAACCTAGATAATGCAGTATATTTCTTTTCTTTTCTTCTGAAGGAGTGCTGAGGAACCTTCCCTGAAAATTCCCAGGAAACTTTGGGTTGAGGCAGAGGTCTCACTGTCAGCCTAAGTCTGCAGCAGAAGCATCAGTCAGGGGAGGCACCCGAGGAGGAGAGGGGCAGGGGCCGATTTGTCCATCGTGGTGCAAGTGCACGAGGCCACTCCGGTGCCCGGCCTGAGGAACAGAGCCCACAGAGGGACCCCAGTCAGAGCCCAGGCCGCCTGCCTGGTCCCACAAAGGGGAAGGACACGGCCAGCCCACACAGTAGGAGAGGAAACCCAAAAAGCTCCCCAGCTCTGCTGTTGCTCTGTCGTCCCTTGGCTCCTGCACCCGGCAGGCTGGCAGCCCCCCAGGAGCCCTCCCCAGCAGCACAGGCAGTACTAGCGTCCCATCTTCTCCTCCCCACTTACTTCTGAAGAACGTAATTTTATCTTCCAGCCATAGTGTTTTATTTGTAAGTAGTCACCAGTGGACCCTGGAGATTTATTATTCATTCACAATGAAGAAACTCAAGAGTCCTCAGGCCTAAGGCAGCCAATATATTTATTGTTCCTCCTTAAAGGTAGACCCTTCGCCTGTTATGGTTTTATTATTACCTATAACCCAGTATGGAGAGATCGTATTTCTCATGCTTCGCTGTTAGACAGCAGATAACAGTTTCACTAAATCACAGTTTGTACAGAAAAAAAACAAAATGAGAAACCCACTTATTTTTGAAGACAGAAGTAAAACAAACAAACAAAAAATCCCAGAAAACTAAAGCCTTACAGAATGACAAACAGTTTTGAAAAGCCCTTTCGCTGCATTTAAAACGTTCGCCTAGAGACGAGTGGACTTTCCTTGAACCAGAAACTAATAAAAGACTATTACCTTTAAATATTTAGACCATTGCAGATTTCAGAACTGTTTGTCTTTCTAAAAATGAGCTGCTTGGGATGTTGCTGAAGAGGGAGCTGCATTTTTGACACCAGATTAGTAGCAGGGCTAACTAATCATCAGGTCCAGCCAGTCGAGACCACCACCTTCAGTCTCAAGACAGAGCAGAGTGACTGAGCTAGTCCCACATGTCAGGCTAAAAAGGAAGACTGTTGGCATTTATTTTTTTGTAAAAAAGAAGAAAATAATCGCTGGACTATACTGACATGTAGTGTGTGAATTTTGTGTCTCATGACTGCTGCCTTGTGCCATGGATAATGCAGACAGTGGTGCAACCCTGGTGTTGGTCTCCATGAACAGATGGGTCAGCAGGTGACCAGCTTCTGCCCAGATTTCTTCCAGACTGGGGTCTCTGCAATTTGAGGGGAAGAGAAGGAGGGTGGATGCTTTTCCCCAGAAGGAAAATGAGGGAATTGGAGTATCACGTCTTAAAAACTTGAGAGATTTCACTAAAACAAAGAGGAAAACTTGAAAAGAGGGCAGAGGAACATGAGAGTGTACTTCAGTAGCAGGGGAGTCACTGTTGGGACCAGCTGTTTGAGAATAAAGATGTCAGCTCAAGACAGAAGAAAAAAATCTTCATGTTACATGGAGGTCAAAGGATCCTGGGCTCCCAAAAGCCAGCTGAGGCAGGGAACTACGTGTGCCTGCCTTCATGATTTATACAGACCTAAAATAAAGAGCAACCGATACTGGAATGTTCTGACATGTGTCCATGGTTGTGCTGTAAGGATGGGGTGTCCCTGCACGATGCCCAGCTGGGAGCTGGGACGCAGCACAGCTGCTGAGAGCAGCCGGGGCTGGCTCCCCCGGAGGTGCACCCTTCACAGGCGGAGTGGGATCCTGGAAGAAGCCCTGTGGGAAAGGATGGAGAGGTATTCTGGCAGCGCCTGCCTGGCAGCACTGCCATGGGTGCTCCTCTTCTCTGCTGCCCAAGCGCAATGGCCCTCCTTATTCCTGGTTAACTCCTGGCCTGAAGAACAACTTGCTGTCCTTCACCCTTTAGGTAGGAACTAGGCATAGCTTGCAAAACCGGCGAGGTACTCAGTGCTCCTGGCGGTATTCCCCTCTGCTCAGACAGCCCTCTAAAACACAAATCATACTTGCTTGTCTCAACCCATCAGCCTTCCCCCTCCCTGTGTGCGCGGGAGGTTTCTGCTTGTGAAGGTTTTGCTCACCCTCAAGGCTCCCACATTCGTCTTGGAATAAAACCTTCTCCCTTCTTTCCCTCCATGCAGTAACTTGCTGTTCGTTCCCTTGCAAAGACTGCAGAGCGCCTCCAAGCTTAGTTTGCGTCCAAAAAAACATCTCCTCTCTCCAGCAGGAGAAGGTCCGTGATGCATCCCAGATGTTTGCACGTGGCAGCAGTCTCCAGACACAATAGATGACGGTAGGGAGATGGATAAGCAATGAGCAATTGCTTCTCCTTGTGCCCCTTCTCGGAGGCAGGGAAGTTTTGGCACTGACTCTATTTACCACACTGGTCTATGAAACCTTTTGAACGTCACTCGGAGGTGTCTCTGTTTCTAGCTGTGGTTGTCATGGGGAACTGGAAGGGGGATGCAGAACAGTTTCAGATCATTATATAAGATTCATCTTATATCTTCTCTGTGGTTACCTACTGCCAGCTCCAAATTAGCCCATTCCCATCCCTTCAAATAGAAGAAAAGTGCTGGCTAAAACCGTCTCTGCCCTGCAGCTGCTGTTCATGTGCTCAGTACGGCCTCGGGCTGCATTCAAAGCTCTCTCTGGTTGCCTCCTTTTTCCCACCCTTGCAGGATTTTTGGCAAGGACTGCTTTTTGGGGCCGGGTTTGTTACCGGCTGGCTGGGGCCCTCTTCCCTGGCCGAGGCCCTGGATGCCGAGCTCGTTATAAGAGAAATTATTCAGTCTTAGGATGCATTTTTTTATACGAAAGCTGTTCAGCCAGAGTCTCCGTGCTGCGAAGACTACCTATGCCCGAGTGTAGAGGCACTGTGAACGGCTATTTCCCACAGTGAAGCTGCCCACCTGCTGTATTATTTGGCATGCTGGCTAGGATGGCACTGTTAGGGCTGTCACTACCCACGCTGGTGACAAACAGCAAGGCTAGTGTGGGGGTGAACACAGAAAGAGAACTCCTTTTACATAGAAAATATCCCATGCTTCATCAACACCGTGCTGGAAATAGGGCCATCAAAAATAAGACTTTTTTTCAGGAAAGAAGTGGCTTAAATACTCAGCTTCACAGAGACAGGCAAGGGGCTGAGCAGCTCTTCACTAGAGATTTTTTTCTTTTTATTTAGAGGTTGAAACGGGTAAAGACCTTGCCCACTCTACCATGCTATCAGCAGCCTCAAATGAAACGCTGTTGTGCTCAGCTTCCCAGAAGGATTATTGTATGCCAAAGCTTAATGTTAGCAGAAGCAATCCTTTCCTAGGGACAAGGGGAGAGAAAAACCGAACAAGTCATTTATAGCGATCTGTATCGACAGCTTTTTCTGAGAAATAGTCCATATAATTCAGAGCGGGAAAGAGAATTGTATCAACAAATTACTTCAGAAGAACAGACTTTGATGAGGCAAATGGGACCAGTCCCCCATCCTGCACTTCAGTAGAAAGTAATTTCTACAAAATGCTGTCCCAGTGATACCTCACACCGGCTGGATGTGTGGAGAGGGGCAGGGTAGGAGTAAATGTGGGAGGAACAGCATGGAGAAATTGTAATGACAATCATGGTAGCATCCTTTTCCAAACGGGATGAGGAGCTCTGGCTTGTACTGATTCATAGTTTGTTTTCATGGCACTATTTATAAATCTGCTAACACTTCCTAAATGGTAACCCTAATGGCAAATTACAAATCCTTCATAATTTGACATGTATCTGAATTATTCTATGTGTTTTTAATGGGAAAAATAACCATTTCCTTGACTGATTCAGAACAGCAAACACTGGAGATGGTGAACTGATTGGGAATGATGAAGCACCGTATGTCAAACCTGGCTGGATATTGCCTATTGGATCGGAGCAGACCTGGCTCTCATTGGAGCTGATTTGGGAAAATCCACCCTCAACCTCAGCCCCTTGCCTTTTCCATCACGGGGTACCGCAGGCATTTTCGGAGGTGCCCAGGCCACCGACTTCACACACCTCCAAACGCAGCTCTCCCCCGGGCACCAGGGGAAGCTGTGGGATGTGTGGGGCAGCAGCTTCTGCAGTTTGTGGGGTCCTTTGGTGGGGGCTTTGTTTGGAGCCTGTCAGTGGCAGGCACAGGGCAGCTCTCCAGGGCAGCGGGGACACGTAGCTGTCACAGCTTTGCCTATCCCACACGACGAGACACTTCACCCGCCATGGAGCAATCCCCTTTGGAGAGCAAGTCCTGTTTCATTCACCTCAGCTCCTACACCATTAATTCCTCCATCCTCCTCCTTTCTATTCATTTCTTAAGCTGCTCTAGCTGTCACATCTGCATGCGTACCAGCTGGTTTCCCATTTTTAATTGCCCTCAGAGGGCTTCTTCAAGAGCCACACCTGCTTTTGTATGGGCCTTAATTTGTCACTGTCCAAACTGGAGCAGCAAGCATTTAAAATTCAGCCTCTATGACTGTGTTGTATTTCTTCAAATGTGTGATTAATTGCTGAGCCTTTACAGGCTGCATTCAGCTATTTCTGCATAAAACAGAGTCTGTCTTTTGCTGGAAAGCTCACCACATCATGGATATTAAATATCTTCTTGTCAGTGGGACTTGCGTCTGTTCATCCCATTTGTTCTTACAGAAGGAGGCTGTATGAAATGCAAAGAAAGCTTGGGCGTCTCTCAAGTTTATTCTGTTTAGAGGGAAAAAAACCCAGTTATTTTCCTTTGTCAAAACTATTCTTATAAGGAAACATGTGAGATTAGGGCAGGAGGGGATGTTCCAGGTCATGCCATCCAGCCCCTGCAGCAGTGGAAGCAAGCAGATTGTATAATCCAGCTCATAAATTGCTTGAACTCCACCTTAAAAAATATTAAGCTTTTTTTTTGTCCTCCTTCACAGCTGCTATGGGAAGGCTGCTTTTAAACCTTATTTTTAAGCCCAAAGTGATTTCCTTATTATGTCCATGCTCAGAGAAGCCCTCCATGGCTGGGCAAGGGGTGCTTTCCCTCTCTCTTACAGCATCTTCTCAGCCGAGATGTGTGCAAGGTGCGGGATGTGGCCAGCTGGGGTTACCCCTGTCCCACCCCACATGGGTTACCCATCTCCCACCCCTCGGATCCTCGGGCACAATCAGTGAGCTGCAAGCTGAAAACCGTGGTGCTACCTACTCTGGCAAACACAGAAACAAAGTCTTGCCCCCAGAAGCCCAACCAATACGGGGAAGATACGGAAGGAATAGCAAGGCATAGAGAGATTTACAGATAGATGGATGAATGGATGGAAACATAGGCAGGCAAATATGCACCTTTGAAAAATTAGTTTTGAATTTGCCAGAGCCCCCTTCTGCCCAGGGATCATGTAGAGGGTGGGAGTCTCTTCAGAAACCAGAAGCAGGCCCCTCCTGAGTCACTTTGTATGGCCATGGCCTGCAGGGGCAAAACTAACCTGAATAGGGGAGCACAAAAGAGTGATTGCCAATGCACTGGTTGTTTTAGTGCCATAGGATAAGCAGCACATTTGACCACTGAAGAAATGCTAAAACTGCCTGTTATGGACAGGTGGCTCAGTTATATACATTTACATGGCACGGAGGCAGCCCAATGCGAGCGGCAGGTTGGCCGGGTGTTCAGTGGGGATTGTGGCTGATCCCCCGCAAGCCCTGCCTGCGCTCCGCAGCCTTCGCAAAAGCCGGTGCCACCTAGGCCTCCCTTTTTCTATCCGGCAGGGAAGCAACGCCGGTGTCTCCAGCCAATTTTGAGGGTTACTTAATATTCACCATGCGATATATCTAAGTGCTGAGTAATGTTTTAACGTATTATTAATTTCTCGAGAACAACAGAAGGCTGCTAGAGAGCCGTCAGTGCCCGCTCCCGCAATCACAGAAAATTGGTCATGCAGGAGATGCCCACGTGGTCCCGGCAGAGGATGCTGACGTTTGGGGGCTGGCTGCCCATGACCCCTCGGCGCGGGACACCCGGGCAGCTTCTGTGCACACGCTGGTGCCCCTTGCTCTGCAAGGCTGCTACAAGCCTGATATTAAAATGCCTCGTTCGCCGCTGCTGAGGGAGGAACAAAATGAGCTCCCCGGAGCTCAGCTAAGCCCTGATCCATGCTGACGTGGGAGGTGGGCACTACGTCTCCCCTGCCTCAGCCCACTCTCCTCAGCCCTCCTCGCTGTTTTCTTGCTGTCTTTTATTGCTTTAATCGGAGTCCTCCTGATCAGCACTGCTGGGACTGCCTGACCGGAGGGTGCCACGTTTAACCTCGAGTGAAGCTGCGAGTGAGAGCGAGCAATGGAGCAAGGAGCTGCGTCGCTCATCCCTGCCGCCCTCTTTTGCACACCTATTTTGTTTCCCGCTAGCGGGATTAGGCTTTAATAACAACCAAAGCAGCTCCAGAGGCAGCCCAAGTCCTCTGTATTTGGAAGTGTATCCAGCTGATTCCTGTCAAGGATCGTTAAGGGCCATGTAAAGACCCAGGTCTCTCTAAGGCCACCCTCCATGCTCCTACTGAAATTAGGGCAGAAGCAGGCAGGAGGCTCGCTCAGGAAACTACGCAGAGGCAGCAGGTTTGGGGGGGGGGGGGGGGCTCGGTGCTGCGGGAGGAGGAATCAGCCATAGAGGAAAGGGTAACGGAAAGAGAATTAGAGGGGAGAAAGAGAAAAAAGCTGCGATGAGAAACACAGGATGAAAGGAGTCCCAATTCTTACTTTGCTCGCTACAACCCTCCTGCCTAAAATGTACTGCTTTCTCCCGTCCCACCCCAGCCCTGCCTACTTAAATCACCCTTTTTTTTTTTTTTTTTTTTTTTTTTTTTTTTTTTCTCCAGGAAGGCTGCGTTTTCCTCCCTTTCTCTCCTCCGAAGGGGAGGGTGGTCGCGGGGCTCCCCTGGGCCCTGCCGTCCCCAGAGCCTGTGCCGCGCAGGACGGCCGGCAGGGGGCGCTGCCTGGCCGGGCACGCCGGGGCCGGGGCGGCCCGGGGGTCCCCGCCGATAGCCGCCCCCCCCCCCCCCCCCGTAAACGGGGGCTCCTCACTCCACTCCTGCCCCAAACCCAGCCGCGATTTAGGAAGCTGCACCCTTAGCTGCTGCCGCCGCCGCCTTGCTGGCTGTCGACACGAAAAAAAGGGGCAAACAAGGCCATAAAAGCCACTTCCAGGTCCCGTAGGGCCTTTTCCCTCACGAGGGCCGAGCGGTCTTCCCCCTCTCCTCAGCACCCCCCCCCCCCCCCCCCCGCGCCCGCAGAGAAAATACTGTTATTTCAGTGCTGCTGCTGATCGACGTCTTCCACCCCGCAGCGGGAGCTTATCTGCAGGCCCAGTGGGTGAGGCTCCCCCCGCCAGCCAGGAAACCGGTAGGAGCCGCGGGAAAGGGCGGCCTTGCCACCGGTGTGGTGGTGTGGCTTCCAGGCGGCCGCCTCGCACCGGCCGGGGCAGCCATCCCACAGCTGCCGGGCAGGGGTAGGGAGAGAGCAGGGCAGGTCTGCTGGCAGCTCGCGGTAATTTTTCTGATGAAATTGGGCTGGTAGAGCGGAAGCAGTGTCACTGACACGGACCTGCCAGATTTGGGGTAACGTTTACACCAGTTGGCAAGTCCATGGCGACTTCCATATAATTCAGATTTTATCAGAATAATCTATACAGCTATAAACATCTGGACGAAGCTTGAGAATTACAGTGCCCTGAAGAACAGAACTGAAATGCTGACATTTTTGAGCACTCCGCAATAACCTTCCCTTAACATGAATGTATTTCAGTACCTACACAAAAAACATTATTCCATGTTGGTGAAAGTTGTCTTTCAAAACAGCTGTTGAAGACTCATTATGCTAAAATGGAGGGTTTCAAACTTCTCCCTTCATTAGGCTGTGTTTTCTTAAAAAATTCCCTTTGGATTTGCAGCTGCCTGCCCTCTCTGCCGCATCCTTACAGGAAAAAGGAGGAGGGGGAAATGTTACCTGGAGCTTTTCCAATGCCTTTCACTTCCCAGTGCCCAGAGCTCCTTCGGTCTGCATCTCCCCCTAAGGTGTGGAGTTTAACCTCTGACAGATGTTTCACTTCGGGTTGGGGGTTTTTCCACACAGTACTTGACATGAGATGTCCTCTGCCCCTTTTCTCACCCTCCCCTCTCAAGATGTCATCCTAATCCTATAGTGTCTTTTCCCCGCTTTTCCATGACTTTCTCTTTTTCGCTCTCCCTGCTCATTAGAAAGACCTTGGAGAAGAAAAGGTGGTCAGCTGCTTCAGGATAGGCGCTCCTGTCAGCACTTCCCTTCAAGCCGTGCTGTTGCAGGTTTGTGATTGACAGAGTTTTGACTTCTACTGAGCAGTTAGGAGATGAGGAAGGTGGCCAGCACCACAAAATCTTTTAATTAACCCCTCAGCTGTGATGTCCCTGTACTTGTGGCGGGCTCTGGCCAGCATCCAGGCCGATGGGAAAGTGTCTCCATGAGGCTGTAGTCTGTGTGGGCAATGCGGGCTGCATCCCGAGGGATGCTGGGGGGCTTAATCTGCCGCGCCCTGGCCAGCCGTGCTATTTACACGGCCGCCAAGCTCATTGATAAAAAAAGGCTCAGCTTCTTTAGGTGGGAAATTGCTATTTTTTGGCACCGCTATGGGGAGCTGACTGAGACTGATTCCCGTGCTGTCCCCATGCAGGCAGTCCCTCAGCACCCTCCTGTTCGCGGGACCCGTGTTCATGGGACACAAGGGGAGCACCTCTGGGCAGACCTTTGCGGTGCTGCCAGTTCAAAGGGAGTCCTGCTGTGAATTAAAGGACTTGTTGGTGTACCTGCACTGCTTCTCCTCCATCATCCCCTCCCTGCCCCTGTGGTCAGTTAATGTAAGGAAAACAAGATAAATTCCACTGAGCAGGTTTGGAGACTTATTTCTGTTAAATCAGTTTCTTCCACGAACATCATTATTGGTTTCTGGAGCTTAAAGCAGGAGTAGGGCTCCTTGTCCTTGAGGCCCTTCATGTTGGTTTTTGAGGTCTCGTTGCCGTTTGCACCACCCCATGCTGGGATGTGGGGTGTACCGTGAGGGCTTCAGAAAGCCCGAACCAACTGAACCCTGGTGCCAGTGACAATGCACCTGACTTCTGCACAAGCAACTGATGTGATGGTAGCACGGTGGGCTTGGAGAAGTGGGTCTGGAGAGAGCATCCAGGGCTCACCTCTCTACTTAGGAGAGCAAAATGGTTTGTTATGTCCATTTGCTAGTGTGAATTACATGTCCCTGGATGGATCTTCAAAAGGTTAAATATTGAAATGTATCTGGAAAAAATGACTGCGTATACAAGCTACAGTATCTTGTGTGATGCATTTAATGTCCCTAATTTACATGCTGACAACTTTGCCATTTCTAAACAATGTTATCATTCATCTTTCTGATGATTAATCAGCACAAGCTTCAAACACTGTTTATCACACTTTGATGCAGCAATCAAACAAGAAAGGCAAGGTGTTACAGGGGTGTTTTTTGTTTGGGGTTTTTTTTTTTCAAAAATCTTACAGTATTTACAAAAAGATGCTTTATTTTTCCTAACACCATTCTTAGAATTATTCACTCATTCACAATCAGTCATTGTATAAAAACGTCATTCAGAAATACGTTTTAAAATACACCCACCCCTGTTGCATAGTATACAGAAAAATAGGCGAGAGTCAAGACACTTGATTTTTGAATGAGAATGTGAACTGATTCAGAGGTACAACATTTCTGAGGAAGAAAGATGCACTTCTCAAAAAATGATCAGCTGTAGTTCTCCTGACGCTAATGAGCTTCTTGCAGGTCTACTGTCAAATTTCCCTTTTACAGATCAAGTATCTTTTGAGGTGTGTTGCCATACACACAATGCTTGCATTAAGGTCAAACAAATCATATTGCAATTAGATTTACTCTGCAGTATTTGCATGTGGACACTGACTACTATGAGTTACACAAAGTACTCGCAAGGATCAATGTTGGTTTCATGTGTCATGGCTCATCCCTGGAACAACTCAGTGGACCTGATTTGTTATTTCCAACTTCTGTTTGTATAATTGAGAGTCTGAATATACCCTTATACTTTTAGGATCTTTTCTTCTGTAAGAGGACCTTGGGTTCTGTTCACTGTAAGAGTTAAAATGGCAGGCTGTGGAGGGACTAACAGGCACTGACTGTATCTATCCTGTTGACTTTCAAACAAAACTTGGTAATTTAGTCATTTGGTTATCTTGTATACTGATAATTTTTTTGCTTTAAAAATGTGCTTCAGTGAATTCATCGAGCCTGGTCCATTAAAGAGCAACAGGGAACTCTGAACAATAGGTGCTTGTTTTACAGCTACTGCAAATGCTTCGAAAGCACTAAATTGCCTTTTATACTCAACAGTCTAATAACAAAGACTGATTTTCTCCCTTTTTTTCCCCAATTGATTTGATGGTTCACTTGAGCTTTAAAAACACATTACATAAATCTTTACGGCTATTACAGAAGTCTTTTGTCAAGTTTAATTTGGTGTTTGGTTTTTTTTCCACGGTGTAATCATTCACCCTTAAACTCATGGTACCACACATACCCAGATCGTGCTTGACTCTGGATCCATAAGAATAGTAAGTCCTAAAGGTTTATTTTGCACGGGGAGGGAACTAAATCCTTCCAAAGGCAGTTTGTCACTGAAAGCTCTTGGTTCAGAGGTATATCAGAAAAAGCGCCAAGCACTCCTGAAGGCACCTCTGACAACAGCTCTATCCTCTCCTGCTATTTAACTTTACCGTTACAACTTTGTTTGGGCTTGATAGGCCGTGATGGAAATATTAGCTAGGATTAACTGAGAGGGTGGGAGATCCATCAGTGTAGACCTCTCTCCCTGCTGCAGAATAAAGGGGAATGTGCTGCTCACCGGGCGGATGTGTAGAAAGCAAGAGCTGGTAGAAAAGCAGTAAGTGTTGAAAAACCTTCAGGAACACAATTGGGTACAAAACCCTAAAACCTGAGCAGATGATATTCTCTTCACCAGAAAAAGCAGAGAGGCTGTTAAATGCCAGGCTTCCTCATCCTACTTTCTCCTGACCCCTGAGTGTCCAGATGCCTCTTCACTTTCCTCCTGTTTTTGAAGTGGAGGATTTCTATCGTTCTCCCCTTTCCCAGCCCCCCCCCGCCGTGGTCCGTGAGGAAAGCCGGGCCCTGGAGGTGTGCAGGGCCACGTCTCGCTTTGGGGAAAATGAAGAAGGGAAGGCTGGGAGAAGTAGGATGCTCTCACTACAATCCCGCCGATCCACCTCTCTCGGCATTATGATTACTCAGCAAAGCACTTGGCTCTTTGACGAACGGGTCGGTATAGACGGGGCTTGGCTGGCACTGTAAGGAGAAGGTGGGGCTCTGCTGGTGGTGGAGCTGGAGCTGAAGGAGTGAATCAGAAAGAACCCAGTTAAATGCAGAGAGGTCTATCTCCATGCCTGAGCTTCTCAGTACTGGGAGCCAGGGTGAGCCTCTCAGTTAAAGATGCTGGGGTAAGATGTATTTGATGCTCAGAGATATCCACGTGCACACACCAGAAAATTTTGCGGATAGCCAGCCGGGATTCTGCTCTCATTGCCAGTGCTATAAATCTAGAGTAGCGACACCAACTTTTCTGGCTGTGTTTGGAGCAGCACAAAACCCGGCTTTACATTATAACCACTGTAAATGCAGGATGGGCCAAATTCACGCATGGTGGAGCACGACGGAGGAGTGGGGGACAGCACTCTATTAATGAAGCTATTATTCAAACGAAGAACTTTAAAAAAAAAAAAAAAAAGAGAAGGATGGAGTTGCCGGTGACACTGACCAACATTGTTCGGGGATCACAGTAAGGAGATCTGCCGGGCGAACAGGGAGAGCAGAGCTAGCGCCAGGGCACAGCTGCCGCCCAGGGGGAGCGGTGCCAAGGGGGCCGTGTTTCGGAGCATGCACTCCACCCTGGACCAGGAGCCATTGTTGGGCAGCGGCTGTATTCCTGCCAGGCTGCACATGATGTTGTAAACATCCACGGATCTGATGGGAGGCGCTCGGAAGTTGGATCGGAAATCTGTAGGGAAAACAGGCAAAGAGAGGAATTGGCATTGTATGGCTTGGGGTTAGCTCCTGAAATGCAGGCCGCTGCAGGGCAAGGGCTCCTCTGCCTTCCCTCGGACTTACCGAGCAGGCTGGGATGTGGCACACTGTACAATTTACAACATAGCTCAGCAAAAACATTTTAAATGTTTTTATTCATTATTTTTACTTCTAGTCCAATTTTATTCTGAAAACTAAAAAAATAAAAAATTAAGTACGGCAGCTACTTTACTGTGTGTGCTTGGTAGAATATTTGATAGCCTCAAATAATTGTATTGCACATTCTGCTTTTCTTTCGCTCCTGTCTGCAGTTGCAGCCTGGTGTTCAGCAGTGTTTAAAGGGCTTGATAAAGTGGAAACCAGGGGTTTCGTGTCTGTCTGTCGGACAGGTGGCTGAGGTATGCTGCAACCTTCTTAAAGAAAGTGCTCTGCGTTAGTGAGTCCGAATCCACCAACAAAAAGAGAATTCATGTGTTTCAAAGAGAATTAAAAATTTAGGCCAAAATTTAGGAAAATAGGGCAAAGGTATAGAGTTACTGCACTGAGATGTCGGAGAGGGGCTGACCAAATCCCTTCACATCTCTCTGTCCTGTTTCTCCAGCTACAAAACAGATACAGAGCTAGAAACCTTCCTGGCATCCAGCCGTAGTGAGGAAATCCTGCCATCTCTTTGTAATTTTGGGGTGTCACAGAGTGCCACATCAGGGTCCTGACGTGCCAGGGGCTGCAGGGATGCTGGAGCAGGGGCCATGGGGCTGTGGGTAAGCGGGACACCAAGGACAGTGGCATTGTACCTGGTCCATATGCGATGAAGAAGGCTCTCATGTCCATGAGCTCGTTGTCATAGCCGTGCCAGCCGTTCTGCCAGGCCTCCTTCCTCCCCGTCCCGTTCTCCCAGAAGGGCAGCTTGTCCCTGCTCTGGGCGAAAACAACAGAACGCGGTTAGTGCCCACCTGCCGGGCTGTGCGTGGGGTGCCGTGGTGTGCCATGTTGTGTCTCCATGTGCTGTGCCACCCCATCGGGCCCCTGCACCATACTGTCAGTTGCACAGGGGCTCATCACTAGGAGGGGTGATCCCTGGCTTTGCCATCTCAGGGAGTAGCCATCTCCCAGCTGAGCGGGGATGACAAATTTCTGCCTCTCGCTCATCTAAATTTCTGCCGTGAGCTCAAAGTGTCACAGCTATATGTGACACCTGTAAGCAAGGTGGTGTCCCTCTCCTACTGCATGCTAGCGGTGCCGCTCTCCCACCCAGTGCCACGCACTCCCGTGGATTTGATCGGGTGTTGTTCTGCCCAACATGCCATTGGTACCATAGAAAAAGCAGCCATTTTTGCTCCGTTTGACTAGTCAGCCTAAACAATACAAATATCACCCCTACCATATACTTTCTAATAATTATTATTTCTTCTCCCTGCTCGTTTTAGTATTAAAGCAATGAAGTTCCTTCCAGGAAACACAGGTTTGGATCTAAGACGGTACCCCTCTCCCTGGCATAGACCACTCTTAGTTTTCTCTCCCTGCTTAGTGGATCCATGCTTTAATAATTTGTCATCATAATTCTTGTTTTTCCTGGGCCATATTGCACATAAGTTGTACTTTTAAATTCCTTCCTTACTTTCTCCTGCTCTATATTAACAGCTCTTACCAGACTACCTACAATAGTGCCATATCCTGGCCCCCTCGGGAGCAGTGGTCCCTATGGGCTGCTCAAAATGCTGGACCAACCCTCTCCATGAGTTTCTCTTGTCCCATGCTCCCTAGGGATGGCAGCAGATGTGACACTCCAGATATCCCCAAAACTATGGCAGGAATTTCACTTGGATGAAGAACATCACCTGACAGTTTATTAGACCCCTGGCATTAATTTCTCTGATGGTTACAGAGAAGGAGCTACAGTTGCCTAAAATGACCAGGTCTGGGCTTCACACTCCATCACAGGAGCACAGAAGATGCCCCAAGAGTCTCCCACATTCCCACCCTGGGCAAGTGGTGCTGCAACCCCTGCAGATGGTTAAGCAGATTGACTGAGGATCCCTTTTCTTTTACAAACATTTGTTTGATTTTTGTTTTCCTCCTCTGCCCAAGAAGAAAACTGACTGTGCGCAGGAGCACTGAGGACAGCAATGGTTATGGCTATGAGGTGTAGTTCTTCCAACTGCTTTCCAGGGGAGCCCCCGGAGTATCCCTTGCGTTTCTTCGTATGTAATAGTCAGCAGATGTACCAAATAATTGAACAATTTTAGCTGACAAATTAAATCTCTTTCCTTGTCCCCATCTATTTCACTGACAGCACTCAGAGCAAGCCAAGGAGAAAACAGACTCCTTCCCCCTCTTTCTACCATAGCACCTCCTTATGCTATGGCTCTGCTTACTGTGGTTTCCAGGGACTAATTGTCACTGGGCTGCTCACCATTAGGCAACCTGTACAGCATTTGTTAGCACCAGCTCCAGACAAGCCAAGTCACATCTAATTTGTTTCTTTGGCAGTATCATGACATTGCCGAAGCTACACCCCTCCACGGTCCTGTCAGCTGTTGTGGACTCAGCTGCTTGCAGCTAGATGTGCAGTCAAAGGCACAGTCATTTCCATTATTTTTGCTGCTAGTTGGGTCAGAAAACACACTACTTTTTCTTTCACAACTGCAGCTGAAGTGAGTGCTTGTGAAACCACTGTTAACAGCAGTAGCTTGAGGGAAAGGGCTGTGCAAGCGTCTCAGCGCTCGCTGCCCTTCTAGAGCAACAGGCTCTGCCTTACAGCAAACCCCACAAAGCCCTGGGGCATCTCTGGGGCCAGGGCACTGGCAGCACCCCAATATGCCTGCCTTAGCAAGCCCAAATGGGACAGAGGACTCAACCAAGACATTAATTTTTCATGCCTAGCCTAAGCTTGGGCTAGCACTGCTCCTCAAAGATGAAGCAGGGGTGTCTGGGACTGCTGACGATGGACTTTTCCCTGCATGTGTGCGGTTAGAAGCTGTACAGCAATTGTTCCCTAAAACTTGGGAAAGTACGCTGGGATGGGTACAGGGTGAGCACACAGCCCTGAGGGCTAACACTGTTGTTGCATGAAGGAGAGCAGCTGGGGGAAATTCAAGGATGGGGATCACTCATGTGGAGGGAACAAGATAATATTAGCAGACCAGCATCAATACAGCTGAAGGTGTGTGGAATCCTTCCTCATCCTGCTTTAACTGAAATGTGGATGGACTTGTGTTCCTATGCTCCTTGCTGGGGAAAACCCACAACTTTCCAGATATAACCTCTTTGTCTCTCTCTCAAAAAAAAAAAAAAAATTTCCCCTTTTTCAAACAGTTTATAGCTATCCACTAGCCAACAGAGAGTTAAAACACCCCGTGAGCATGATAGGGAAGAGCTTAATATCCTCTCTTCAGTGGTTTGGGCAGGAAATATAATAGAAGGCTCAATTATTGCTTTAAAAATATGACAGGAAACTTTCATTTTCATATCCCATTCACAGATAATGAAAATGTACCGAGGAGAAGGAAAACCTGACAGCATTAATGAGAGGACATTCTTGAAAATCAGAAACAATGGGAAGGAATGGGCAGAGAGACAGAAATAATTACCATAGCAGCAGTGTTTTCTGCACTGTTATTAAGGTTTGTCAGAGTTTCAATTATTTTTTGAAGTGCTTTTTTTTTTACAGACTATGTAAAAATGTTCTGTGTTGAACTTCTGTACAAAAGAGTTTAGTTGTAATTTTTTTAAAATCATTTTGACAAAAATGTTTCAGATTCCTACTTTACGTGTCTGAATCTTAATTCTGGCTTTTTTATATATTTTTTTTTAACCAGAAATGTGGTGCTCACCCATCCATACTCAAAAGCAATTGGGTTTTTTTAGAGGTGCACTTTTTTTCAGCTGTAGAAATTATTATCCTAAAGTCAGGTTGCTAGCGAGACATGTGGTGGTGTGGATCACCTTCAGCAAAGCCTGGTAAGCAGTAGCTCTGAGGGACATGAAAGATGCTCAAATGACCGACAATAATCTGCAAGGCAATGATGGGCAATGACTATGCTGGGACACCGAAAAAAACCAGGACTCCTTGGTTCTGTTGCCAAGTTACTGACTTAATGTATGGCCTTGAGCAAATCACTTAGTACTGCTCCTCTGTTTACCCACTTAGAAGATACTACAAGTTGCCTTGCCCTCTGAGCTGTGGTGAGGTGCAGTTAATATCTGCAATGTGGAGATGCTCAGTAGCAATACAAGTACAAAATAATAATAACAACAACAATAATTTATAGTAACAAAATAAGTTGGTATGAAAAATCTCTTCATGTGCAAGTCTGATTTGCCTCTTAACAAGCTCTCAGATTTCAGTGTATGCACTGGGTATCTTTGAGGAGTAAACCCCCGTTTGACCCTCCTGAGACTGGAGGGCTTGGGAGAAACAGGGCACTTTTAGGACAGAGTCTGGTGGGTGGAAAGCCAGGCAGAAGGATAAGTTGCCACAAAGTACTGCTGAATGGAGAGACAGTAAGATCTTGAAATGGAAACACTCTTTTTGTGCCTGAGATGAAGGTAGATGGGCAGGGGAGAGAGGAGTAAAGCAACAGAACTGGAATGCAAAATACAAAAACTCCTCCTGCTTTATGATGACACAGAAAAAAGAACCGTCTTGACTATTTAACTTTGTCTACCTTCAGCATAGCTGCCATGCCTTTAGGCTCTTTTAAGCACACGGCAATACTTGACATTAGCTTTGTAGTCAGCCCAGGTAAGTGATGTAACACTTTAACTCAATGCCCAGCATAGAATTGTACATTTTTCTTATTGTTTTCATATATTGCACCTTTTCACATTCATGTCTAAGTATTTTGCTTCTCTACTTTACCTCTACTATGAACCATCCTTTCTCGGCCACGAGAGTTAGAGGAGACACAAATTTTCCTTTTTTGTAGAAAAACCTGTCTGGAATATCCTGTATGTTATAAACATGCATGTGTTCCACAGCTTTCAGTTTTTGATATATCTGCAAAGAAAACAAATGTTAGGACACCATATGGCTGTAAAGAGCATATACGCACCTATGGATACATGGAAATACCTGAATTTGTAAAATAGCTAATTCCCTTTAATGGCTAATCATCAGCACGTTCAAACTGGGACTTTGCCGGTCCAAAGATGACGGCTGTGCAAAACCTGTTTATGCGGTTTAGGAGGTTCTGAAAACTTGGATCATAAACACATAGGAACGCATGAATTCATGTATGAAATATATTTATAATACACGCACTCACAAATGTATGCATGTGAGTATATCAATGTGCAGCGATAGACCAGCAGAAACCAAAGACAGTAAGCTAAGTGGTGAAAGATGCTCAGAGGCACCATGTGGACTGGGTTCAGATGCAGAAAAGGGGTATTGCCTTTGGCCTCTGCCACTCATTCCCTATTTCTGCTCTTGAGCGAACAATTAGTGTCACCTCACCTGTGTTTCTTACACTTAACCAGTCAATCCCTATCAAAGGGATTGATAGTGCTTAATTATCTGCTTCATAAGAAGATAAGAGATCAGCCAATATATGAGATATATTAATCAGCCAATGCCTGCGGCTTTGAAGCTGCACAATGCTGTACAAGTGGTTTATTAATATTAATCATACTGTCTGGAATATAATCACACAAATGTGGTTAAACCTCAGATTATTCAGAAAAATATTTTAAATGTCTAAAGAAGATGTTCATATGCCAGGAAGAAGGTAGTTATTGGAGTCCCCAGAGTGTATATCGCTCTTTTGCTTAAATATAAATAATCTTCAGGAATAAATAGCTCGATTCTGCAAAGAATGAAAGGTCCTCCACTAGCCTTTTAGCTAAGTCCCCCTTGCGTGTATATGTGTGCAAGAGATTTGCACTGATACGCAGTTGCCGAAAGGATGGCACCAGGGTGTGACGGCATGACTCAGCCAGACCCTCCCACCATGACCTGGACTAGAGAGTGGTCCTGGTGTTTCACCAGTACTTCGGGTGCTTCAAAATGGGGTAACTCTTAAAGGTGATAACCACTATGTTATGATATGATCTACTTCCTAAACATGGCTCTTTAAAGTGAATTAAGAATAGAGGAATCTGGCTACTGGGAAACAGAAAATCAACTTTATTTCGCTTAAAAAAGCAGCACTCTGCTAAGAAGTCCTAAAAAGAAACGAAGGAAGAAAACAAAACCATCGTGCGATGCATTGTACTTTATTATCCTTAGGGATATTAGGCTGTTTAATGAGAGAGAAGCATGTGCTTAAGAGCTTTGTCGGATGAAACCCCATGTCTGCATGAAGTCGCAACTTATACTTGCCCTTCTTTGAAGGCCTGGCCTACAAAAATAGGGATCTCTGACTTAAGGCTGAGGCGAGCATCTATAAACTCTGTGATCCCCTGCAGGAACTCTGAGTGAATTGCTTACACATGCCTCTACGACAAATTTCAATTCTGGCACTAATTTTAAATGTTCACAATATCACAGCTATACAATTCCTGGAGAGCCTGTTTGGGTGCAAAAATTAGCAAATATTCTCTTAAAAATATTTGCCCAAGCTACAATATACTGGAATTGGCTAAAATATAATATAGAAAACAAAATTATTCACCTGGAGCATGGACTGCCAATTTCGTACATCCACTCATCTATATTCTGAGGACAGCAATAATGACTTCTCAAGCACTGGTTTCTGGTTAAACTATAATGTACTAGTCTATTAGTTACAGATGCTGCACTTTCATTCTTTTCAAGTGGTTTCCAAATTTTTTCCTGTATTGTTTTAATTTGTCCCTTAAAATCCTGCAGTTCTAGCCTTGGGCTTTTATGGTTGATTCAATCCCACATGCTTGTTCATCAAAATTCTTCAAAGGAGAATATTGTAAAAAAAATTGGTTTTTGTAATTCTGGTCTAATGGAGTTAATTCCTCACACTCTATGGGAGTTTACTGGAATATGAATGCCTGACCTCCTCCAGATCATTTGAAAATCCCAGCTAGAGTGTCAATAAATTGACTCTTATATATATAAAATCCTAAAAATGGGTTTTGAGCTAAAATCTTTCAGCTATTTATCAGATGCACATAGTGGTGGGGTTTGAAAGCATGTATCTGTGCCAAATAACAGTCAAAGTTCACGCTTTTTAATTTGGCTGGTGTGACTTTCCTTCAGAAACCAGTGTCACAAGAGTGTTACAGAATCCAAGTCTGACTCCCGATAAGAGCCTCAGGCTGATTTTTACACACATCTCTGAGACCGGGTTTTGGATGTTGCGAGCAAACAAAAGACATAATTGTTGTAAAAAACAAGGAAACACAGAATTAAATAAATACGAATAAGCTGTACTTACCTCTGCGTGCTTCTCTGGAGCTGGCCAGAGGCTCACAACAGGACCTCGATCCTTCATTTGTATGGTATCACTCATATTGATATAGTTTTTCAGCTCTATCACTTTGTCCGCCCAAGAGATGTCTGTCATCCCATGATCAGAGAAGAGGAGAACGTTGACATCATGCTGAAGACCCATGCTCTGTGAAGCAAGTGCATGACAGCCGTTATGGCCAGGAATGTGTTTTGCTTTGCCTGGTGACAAATTTTAATTCCCATTTGACTGCCACTGATTTAGTGGAAGTTGGCCAGAAGGAGCATGGTCGCAAACGCCCTTCAGTGTGGTTTGCCACTACCTGTAACGGTAGACGTCCACTCTCAGTTGCTGCCCTGGAAGAGTCTGAGAGGTTAGCACCAAAGACAGATTTGCCAAAATAAATCCACCCGTCTGCTAAATAACTAGATGCTACATCCCAGTCCCACAAACCAGTTGTCCCAGTTTGTCTTAGGATTTTATCCAACTGTTCCTCATCTGTAGGCCAAAATGGCTGGGGAAGAGCAACTTTTTCATGGTACACCTGTGGCAGGGGTGTTTCTCTCTTCCCCTCCCAAACACAGGCACTTAGCATTAGAGCTTTTATAATTCAGTGAAATTGGACATACATATTCCTCTCCTCACTGAAACACATAAAAAACTCCAACGTGCATTTATCATTGTCAGAAATATTCACAGAATCAACATTTACCAAAAAGCTTGGTATCCTCCTTTTCTCACTGCAAAATAATTTAGATAATGTTTTTTAAAACAAAGTTTAAAGTACAAAGTTCTGAGTGGTGCCATAAAAACCACTATAAAAGTTAATTGTCTGATTCCACAAACCTTAGCAAGTGAGTGGTTTTGATTTGTTCGCCTACTATAAAGCCCAGCCGGCAACACATGTTATAAACAGAGCAACATGTATATCAGTTTATGGCTTCCTGGGGAATAATAAGCCACTAGGAGGATTATAATGCCATCGACAAAAATAAAAGTCAGGGGAATGGTGCCTTGACTTCCACGTGATCTCGGTAGCCTCTTTTTCTCAGGAAATAAAAGTTTACAGCCAACGCATCCAATTAACAGGCATTAAATAGGCTCTCGGCAGTGCCACAAAGAGCAGTTTGAAAAGCTTTTCCAAATGCACCCGGGAGCTGGGTTTTTGGACGCCACTCACCTTGATGAGCGTGATCATGTTGCTCAAGGCTTTGTCCACCTCCTTCAAAGCATTCTTCCGCTGCTGGGACGAAGGGCCGTAGTGGTGGCCTTCCACGTCAATGCGCTCGTAGTACACAGCAGCCATTTCGGCGCTGCCGTTGCTGGAGGTGGGAGGAGAGGAAGGAGTGAGAGGCTGTCACACATGGAGACCTCCTGGCTGCCAGCATTATTGTCCTCACCGCCACGTAGAGCCACAGAACCACAAAGGAACGTTTTCCACTTCCAGCCTGGACTTCCTACCCGCTCTCGCACGGCTGGGCTCCTTACTCATGCCCAGAGTCGCCTGGGTTCACGTGAGACTCCCATCAGAGATGACAGGTAGAGACTGGCGTATGCAAACACAGGCTGGCCTGGCAGCCCTCTGCTACCTTTTGAATTAGGAAGGAGGCTTTTCCTTTAATGAGAGTGAAAGACCTAGAAGAAATACTAATTTCTGTGCTGAATGCCCTTATTAAAAGTATTGTGGGAATTACCCATTAAATCTGCTTTAATTAAAGTTTGGCACTTCTGGCTTTCTCCTGTGTGAGGTCTTCCAAACCACCGAGGTCAACTCAGGATGTGTTCTTCCATGACCCTGCAAAATCCCGAGTGGTATGAATTGAGGTGAAATTTTAGATGGGGTTTTTATGCAGGAATATGACCAAAGGAAACCTAAGTTAATCTCAGAGTTGCACAAGTTTAGCTGATCACACGTTTCTGCACTGAATGGCCTCAGCCTAATTAGTGGGGATTGCACATACATCAGTGCTTAATTACACTTTCATGACCGCTCTACAGTTCACCGTAAAGCTCCCTGAGAGCAGTCGTGTGGATAAAATCGCAAATCCACGCTCATGAAGTTCAAACCCAGTCTTTTTCTACTGTACTTAATATATGACAGGGTGTGCCATCCATAATACATGCCCTCATCCAGATCAAGATCCCTACAAAAAGATGTGTGATGTCCTGACAGGTCCACCTTCTCTGATTAAAGACACCCGAGTAGTCTGGTGTAATGAGTGAGACAGAAGAGAAAAAATCAGAGGTGAGGGACTGACTGAATGAATTAGGGTCTGTCATTTGCGTTTTTAAGTTTGCTGAAGGCCTTAGAGGAGCAGTCCTGTAGGAAGCTGAAGGTCTCTGCTGTGGTGGGAATTTCTCCACTGATGGCCCTGAAGAACAATGTTCTTTCTCACTCTTCATGATTTTAAAATCATTCAAATGAAGCAGCCCTTCCCTCCCCCCAATTTCATTTTAAGCATTACTTTCCATCTGTATTAGGCATAAATTCATTTCTAAAATGTAACCCTGTAATTTCTATATTGCATGCACACTCACTGGACCTATTGAAACAGTTTTCTTCTGCTGCAGTGTCTATTAATTAGCTATTTAGACTGCTTTGTGTCACACTGCTTTGTGTCTTCTCACCTGTAACTAAATGATCAGAAGCTACGAAAGAGATTTATTGCATAGAACAAGTGGTCTTATTTAGGCTGTGGTGAGATTTCTCAGTGAGGGCTCAGTGCTGTAAGGATGTACATTCAACTTTTCACATGACTTCAGTGGGACAAGATCCAGTTATGTGGCATGCTTAGGAGTTTGCAAGATTGGGTACAGCACATCCAGAGCTTGTAAGACTGAGTTTGACTTTGTTTCCTGTTTTCCTAAGAAAACCAGGCATCTCTGATCTTGGCTTGCATGGGAGAAGTACTCTGTCTTTCTAACTGTGTGTTAGTCCTGTCTTCTCCCATCAGCAGTAATTTTCAAAAGAAATGGCTAAGGAAAGCTTGCTGAAGAAAACTGGATAGCATCGATGGCAATACCAAAAACGGTTTCGTATTTTATCAACAGACTTTTGCAAACTTCATGACACCTGTCCAGGATGGTAGGTAGATTACCACAGCCCTTAAATTATAGTTGTGGAAAAGACATACGGGATGTTTTAGCTTTACTTGCCAAAAATGGGTGCTTGACTTAGTTTTGAATATTTTTGGTCTAAATAATGGTCTCAAAGCACCTGTTTGAAGAGACTGGAAAATGTTCCTGAAGGATGGTTTCCTTTGGTTGCCAAGAGGAGCTCAGTGGCTCCCTGATGAGTTAGGTACTCCTGCCCTTGCAAAGAGCATTGATAAAACTCCCTTTGACCCTGGTGAAGTTAAGATAGGTCAGGACATTCCTGTGCCCAAATTCAAGTTAATCCTAGGCCACCATGCCACAATAAAGGGCTTACTTTCTCTACCTTGAAGTCCCTGTAAGGTTTGCTAATGGTGGGAGCATAAGTGCAGTTCATTAGCTACTAATACCTGCCATTAGGGCAACTAACCTTGCCACAGGCTGTTTTCCCACATATAGCTGGTGCCAGCCTCAGCCTAATGGGCTTTTCCAATTAGTTGGGGTGTGGAAAGGAAACAGGCTGGATTTGCCAGCCTTTGAAGATGTAGATGACAATAAAACACAGCTCAAGACTCTTCTACCCAGAGATGCTAACTCCTGCTAAATGAATACACCTGCAATAAAGGCATTTCAGAGGCTTTACGTCTTATGGGCTGGCCCAGCAGCGCTGAAAATTGTTTGCTAAATTTCAAAGGACTAAACAAAGAGGATGAATGAGAGAAAGGATAAGGAAAACCTACCTGATTTTTAATCTGTTCATTCTCTACCCTCCTTTCTTACTGTAAGTCTCTGCAGTATTTACACCCACAACTGATTATTAATTTTATCAATGATCATTCCTTTTTCCTCTTTCCTGCCTTGCTGCAGACAGGGCGCTTAGTTTAAAGAAAAGGAACCCAGGCAGAAGTTCAAGAGGGATAGTGTGTAAATGGACACCAGAGACCAGACCTCCTGCAGCTCCAGGATGATCTGTAGGATTTGGGCTCTTCAGCAGGCTGTAGCTGGTGTTTACGGCAGACATCGCGGTGGCAGGGATTTGCTCTTTTCTTGAAATCACTAGCTTTCACCTCTTGCAAGCTGCCCCACCGACACTGTTGTGTCTCTGCCCTTTTCTTCTTTTCCACGGAAGGCAGCAGCAAGCAGCCTTGTGATTTAGGCTGAATTAGCTATTGAAACCTTTTCAATGGGCTCCAGCTACCCAAAAGAGTGGCTTGAAGGGCTGGAGCTTTTAACAGTTTGTGCCTCGCCTTTAATCATGTTCACAATTACAAAGCTGCAAACTGTCCTGAGCAGCCTTATGCACCTTGCTTCATTGAAACCAGGCAGGAAGCTTCAAGCATATCTTGACTTATCCCCAAATGATACCTGACCAAAAGCTTTCTATGGTAATTCTGGGTTTCTACCAGAAGTCAGAGCTGGTATCTGTATTCAGTTTCCCATTCCCTTTTTTATTCACTGAATTAAAAGTGTTGCAGAAGCTCCAGAAAGCCTCCTATGGCACATATGACCTCCTCATGTCACATGCAGATAGCTATCTCAAAATCTAAGCTAAATCATTTCAGGATCAAATGTCTCTCACATGTTCTGAGATGGCTTCTCTCTAAGCCCCATGCTGTAAACGACACTATGATTTGTGAGCATCTGTGCAGCAGGACCCAGTGTGCAACTGGAAGCAACATCTCCAGCAGCGCTCTCATCATTTTGGAGCCTTTATTTCAAGGACAAGCAACACGCAGCATCTGAATACTACACTTTTTGGATTTAAATCCCTACAGCAATTCGCAAGTAGTAAACCAATGAGGTTTTAAAAGAGGAAGCTTAGTTATAGCTAAGGTAAGGCATTGGCTCCGCATGTGGTTGTGCAATCTTCCCTGATTTTACAACCTATGTGGAATTGTCCCTTGTTAATATTTGGATCAGAGCTGGTAGAACTGGAAAGCTGGCTGTGGAGCATATGTTCTTCCTAGGAGTTGTCTGAGAGATGTGTTCCCATCAGTTGGGCTAGATGATCGTTGTAGGTCCCTTCTAACTGAACTATTCTATTCTATTCTATTCTATTCTATTCTACATATATGCATGAAATGAATGCCTGCTCCACAATCATTGTGCCTGAGATGTTCTAAAATGCAGAAGGAGCCAAAGCATTGGCCTCATAAACAAGTGACTGGAGCTGTGTCCTGATTTCAGAATTTCCAAATTCCCAGGAGCTCTGTCTAAAACCAAGCATTTCAAAGTCTGCTCTTGCAGGTCAGTGAACAGATACTCACAGACTGATCTTGAAGTTGTTTGAAACAGCAAATTAAAAAAAGTAAGTCGGGATGTCTCCTCTGTGTTGTAACCTACACATGAAGAGAGGAGCACATCTTCCCCTCCGACCTTAATGTAAGGCCCTATTTCTTTTATGGTCATGTTTCTATGACAGTACTGTAAAGCAGTCTTGGTCCCCATCTTCCTACCTGGGAGCCAGTCCTGAAAATTTCCTTGGAGCAAGGCTGATAGTAAACCCAAATACTCATCCTTGAGCGAGGAAACCCCACACCGCGGAAGTCTAGTAACGTACCGCAAAGACTCGAGAGCATCACTGATGGCATCTGCAAAGTTTTTGTCTGTTGGGACGCTGAAGTATTCACGGCAATAACTTGGTCTGACCCCAAGGATTTCGACCTCGCAACCTACGAGCGAAAAATATGGTAAGCTCTGCTGTTTCACCTTGATCACAGACCCCACACCATGGGGTCCAAGTTCAGGTTTGTAAATTCCCTGTGACATTACTTACCTTACACCTTCCCTGCAGGAAAACTTGTGGTTGGGAAGTGAAAAGGGGAGAGAGGTTGGTTTGACGAGTGCTTGTAGCAAACCGTACATTGGATCCTTTTATTTCTCTCTCTAAAAGGAAGGTCTCTGTGTGACCTTCCCACAATAAAACTCTTGATTCCCTCGTGGCAGACGGTTTCCACCTAAATCGCTAGCTTGTTCTCATTTTAACTGCTGCAGCCACATAGCCTCATTTCCAGGCTTCCAACATAAAAGATTTAGATATTGTTCCCTGAAAGTTCAGCAAATACTTTCCAGTTAGACACGCTGTATCTTACGTCGTAATATCCTCTATAAACTGTATTTTATTATGTGATACTGGCATTCCACTATTAAATCTGTTTCCCAGGAGGTCTTATTAAAACAGTATAAACCAATTAACTCTCTTGGTAACTTGCAGCCTTCCTTGCAAAATACAGTCTGTTTTGTGGCCCAGAAATTTATGGCAACAAATCCTACAGGAGAACATGGCCCTGAACACACAAAAACATGTTTTTGTGGGGTTTTTTGCCCTTTTGCTCTCTGGTTACTATGCTGCTGAATAACATTAATATTTAAAAGAAGTGTGCTTTCAGAAACACTGGATTCATGCAAATTATCTTTTGAGAGCCCCAGAGTCCTCCCATCACAGTTAGGCATTTTCTGGTGTATTCCTGGGGCACAAGGAGATAAAAAAAAAAGGGATTTCTTGCAAAATGGCCTCTGTATACAGCAATACAGTCAGGGCAAAAAGGCAACTCTAAGCCATAGCCTGAATCTGTGTACATGTGGGTCCCTTTTCTCCTCCTTTGGGATGAAAAGAACAGGCGTTAAGGACTGTCATAAGTTGTCTTGTTGCTTGGCTAGGGGAAGGACATTGCACAGGAGGTGTAAGTACAGAGAGGGCACTAGAGCAAGCAGAGCTACTTTCAGAGATGATTTACAGTGGTTTGCTTACTGGGACACTCAGTAAAGAGAATTTGTCAGTGTCTTGCATCTCAGCCTGCCTGAGCTCACATCGCTGAGGTGCATTACAGGGACACAGGGAAAAAGCACACTGCTTGCAGGCTAAGCTGGCTGAGAGATTTCTGATTGTGCCTTCTCAGGAGTACCATGAAAGGTTAAAAAAACTTAAATATTTAAGCTTAGGGAATTTTAAAAAATCTTCACTGATTTGCAGAAAGCCAGATAAGTCAGATGGAGTTTACCCTTTCTGAAAGTTCGAGAGCCCTAGCACACATGATGAATTCAGTCTTTTTACCCAATGGTCCATGGTAGTGACTCCCAGGTCTCCACATTCTTTGTGTGTTTCAAGTGATCTCATCTATTTTAATTGTTTGTAAGAATTAATTATTTGCAGTAATAAAAGGAAAATGTAGTAAACTAATTTGCTTTTCCGTAAAAACATATTTACACAATTTTGAACCTCTGTGTAATATTTGTTTTTATAAAAATTGTGGGAGTGTGTGATGGTGCTCACTTTTCATTCTGCCCCTGTTGCTCCAAACTTACATGACTTAATCCTCCCCTTTCTGCATGGAGATACTTTAGTGTTTATCTCTCCACCACGAAAGTAATCTGCAATCTGGATGAACAGCCTGGAGATTGCTTGACAAGAACTGACTTTCCATACCGTCCTACAGTAAAACTTCTATACATCTGCATACAGTACTTTGAAGAAATGACGTTGTGCAACAGAGACAGGTCCCAGCTGCTACCTAACCAAATCATCAAAAAATTGTATTCCATGAATGACCTGAAGTCATCTCCAGGAAGCAGGAGCCCTTGCCCCCTGCCCTGAGGGCATGCAGCTTCAGTCTTTTGCATGATGTCCTGGGTGCTACCAGCAGCAAAACACTGGCTTTCAGCTACCTTGGATGCTAGTGGTGATGCAGTAGTCCTCTGCGAGCTTTGCTAGTATTTCAGGAGAGAACTGGAACTTCAAAGCCAATTTCTCCTCTGACACTTGAGTCAGAGGGAAGAGATTGGCTCCAAAGCCAGGCAAGAAGTTAAGGACGCATTTGGAAATGCGTTGGAAACACTTACTATTTTAGTTCGGGTGGATGATTGCTCATAGCCAATGACTAATATGATGATTTTGCCTCTTTTTTCCTCTTCAGATACTGACATCAGATTATAATTTTCTCAGATAACCTTCCTCAGAATTACTCACAAGATAATTTGAACTGGAAGCATTAACCTCTTGGGGATCTGGGATATTTTAGTTGCTGAGATATCTTTGCTATTTCTGGATTGTCAAGTGATGAGCATGACATAAAAGACTACAGAGGCAGCAAAAATTAGGAATCATTTTGGCCACTAAATGTTGGTCTTCCAGTGTGCAGTTCATTGGCAATAACACTGAAAACTCAGGCTGCTTAGATACCAAGAGCTTCCTTTTTCTTTTTTTTTTTTTTTTTTTTAGCCTCTGTGATGAACAGAACTTAAAATTGGATTTTTGACATTAAGGCTTGTTACAATTCCAAAATACTGGCCATGAAGACCCTTTAATATTTAAATTTCATTTTGGTAGTGGCCAGGACAGATGGTAAATTTTCTCATTTAAATATTATGGGAAAGGAAATTTTAAAAAATTTGGAGCCAGACAAAGGGAATGTTAAGTTCTTCTTGGTTAAACTACAAATAGATGAGCTGTATTTACTAAGATGTAATGTTAGATACCTTTCTGCATAGTTTTATATGACACTAAACCTTTATTTAAAAACCTGAACTACTGGAGCAGGAATAAGGATTTCTTTCACAGTGATATATAGGCTCCTCTTTATCTATCTGACCTGGAGACCTGAACCTCTGCCAGCTTTAAATTGCATTTCTAAACATTGATTTAACAGTTGGACACTTCATGTCATAACAGAAGGTTTTGAAAACTTTCCAGACTAGCTGCACAGTCTGATAAATGTTGTGTTTAAATGGCAAAATGTTGGTTTAGAGTCTTTTTTTTCCGCTTTCTCTCATTTCAGTGTTTAGAAAAGATGTCACCGCACTTCAGCTGAAGCAGTTGCATAGGCTGCCGGAAAATGGAGGGGTTGGAGGGTGTGGGGTGACATCACTCACTGGGCCGAGCGTGAGGAGTGCTATAAAGCTTTGACTTTGGTGGTACCGCCGGGATGCTCTCGCACTCCTCTGGGGCTTCTCCATCCGCTGGAGCTGCAGTGCTTCAGAGAGGCAACCTGGGCGTGAGGCTGCACATTTCACCCCACGGATGGCATTAGCTGTTGTGTTTTACTTAGCAATCAAACAGTCAGAGGATACATTTTTCCCCAGGAATGCTTTGAAGAGCAGAAACTGCCTAATAAACACCGTGAAGAAAGGAGAAAAATGTCCCTACAAGCCAAGTGCTTATATTTTGGCAGAAGCGGCGGTTGGGACCCCTGGCACCGTGGAATTTTGGCTCCTCCGCTTCTAGAGGCAGGAGAGCCCAGATGAATTCTGCCCATGAGTTGTCTTTGCTGTGCTTAAGTTGGGCCCACCAATAAAGCTGTGATGGATGGGTGTTCACATCCAACAGCCCTCCTGCTCTGTGTCCCTGTTTGCTGGGGTCTGGCTGTTCTTCCTTTAAGCGCTGACTACGCATGAGAGAGGAACATATGGAAGAACACAAAGCAGCAGATTTTGCATTCAGACTTTGCAAAGCTTGGAACTGGCTCTGAGGAGGAAATGGCAGTGGTGTAAGTTAACCTTGGGAATCAGCTCGCTGGCATTCACAACGTGTTTCTGCTACATTTGATCAGTCTCGTTTGTCTTCACTGCTGGCTGGAGAGAAAATAGCATCTTCCAGAACAAAGTGTGATGAATTTGGCTGTACATTGCTGTTCCTATTAAGAGCTTCCCAAACTTTTCCTGTTCGGATCTTTATCAGATTTGCAAGATTCATTACTAAGCAGCAGTATATCCTCAGGCTGGAAGTTAATCACTAATAGCAGATCATATGCAGTGCAAATGTCTGTGGGACCTCTACCCAGCTTGGTTATTAAACTCTTATTTTTATTTTCATTTTGTTTGGCATCACTCCCCAGTCAAATGCTTTGTTAAGAATTAAAGCTTTAAAATAATACATCTAGAATGTTTAGAAAGGATTACATCCTTATTATGGAACTAGAAAACAGTTCAAAAAAATTGTATAGGGAAAATGTAATAAATACTATTGCATTTGGGGTGACTTCTGTTTACTCCAGTTACCCCTGGAGTCCTACTGCAGCCCAACTGCCCTGTGTTTTCGTTCCATACTACTACATTTCAGCCCGCTTCCTGCCCTGTGCCTGACCCTGTATGGCCAATGTCTCCTTTGAGACCATGAACACCCCTAAAATAAGCATGTGCTTAAGCGTTTGCTGGACTGAGGCACTGATAACTTTGCCAAAGGTTGTCTGTCACAGATAAATAATTAATGACAGACAGACGTACACGTCACAGTCCACAGCTAAAATACCAGATCCACGCAAAAAATTCCCCCTCTGTGTCATAAGAGAGTCAATGCATACACTTGGCAGCATAAGCACTGGGAAAAGGGAGGTTCTATTGTTCCTTGCAATTTTCCACTGGAAACAATAGACAGAAAATTGTAAAGGGTATACATACGTATACAGGGATACATGCATATAGACCTCATATGTCTTTCTCCCTGGGAGACACTGCTCAAAGGGCAACAAGAAGGAGCTAGGTAAAGTCCAAAGGCATTTAATGGAAAGTGACACTGTTCTTTTGGATTTCAGTAGCTCTCTGTAGACTGTTACATCTATTCAGTTCCTAATTATACCTATTCAGTGCAGTTACATTAGTTAAAAATTAACAGTCTATAGAAACAGGTCTTTTTGTAAATCTTTAGAAGAATTTCTACATTCTTGCATAATTTCTATATCCTACTTTGTGCATTGCTGTTAGGTCACTTGGGTGATCTTCAATAAGAAGCAGCTTTTTTTTGAGGGCTGACCCAAACCATTGTATCTAGTCTGCAATTCCAGTCCCTTGGACTGCCTTTGAGTCCATAGGGCAATATTGTCACCCTCAGATCTTTTTGCTCTTCAGTACTGTAGAAACACTCTGGATGGCTTTTCAATGTTTTTCATCTTGGCTCGCTCTTTCTTCCCTTTCCTGAGAACTGTGGCCTTTTTTTCTGGGATGCCATTAGCCACATTGCATGGAAAGACCATGACCAGGCACACGTGCGTTGGGATGCAGAAGACGAGCTGGCCGGGAGCCCGCAGCATGAGTCAGCTGCTGCTGCCCTACCCACTGGCACTGGCTGTATTCAGTACGGCTCTTCTAGCATGTGGTCCTCTAGCCTGCAGTTACATACAGGAGGATATTTGCATATTGCTTAGGTAGCAGAGTTAAAAGGTCAAAAAGTTGAGAAGCTGGGTACCTTGCAAGGGATTTGGTCTGGCTACACAGCTGGAACATTTATTTCCATGTGGGTCGTTAAATGGACAGCCTAAGTGTATATTCCTGTTTGTTAAAAAAAGACTCATTATACATTCCTAGGGATTTCAGTTGTTCAATGTCCACAAAGGAAGAACGAAAAGGCCAAGTCCCTCCAAATGAATGGCTCAGACTCAGAGCAACTGGGACCTCAGCTGAGTTAATGATGAAGGAGGACAAAAGTGCTCACTCCAGCTCACCAAAGGATGCTTTGCTTTCAGCTGTATTTTGCTATCCCCACAGAATAGATTGTCTTCAGCTCTCAGCTACTAACTTCCAGGTTGAAACCAAACAAGCATTGGGGGAGGATGGTTACTGTTTAACTTTGATCAGTGACATGGTCTACAATTCGGCACACCAGAAGCTACAGGTGGGCAAGAGGAATGAGCAGTTGGTGGAGGAGGGGATGCTTTGCAAGAGAGCTCTCCCCTGAAGGTAACATTTGGTGGAAAGCTACCTCCAGTGGCACTCCAGTCTCTTCCTTTCTAAGCATATGCAAATTGTCATGTCCTAAGAAAAGATAATTCATTTCTATGAGTGGTTAGTAAAGTACTCATAATTCTTGTCTGTATTTCAGAATGGTATTAAAGAGCCATCCTACAGCGTATGGAGTCCTTAGATGTAAAGATGCACTGTTAAGATGGTAGCAATTTTTGACATACTAACCTGGCCAGTAGTACATGGAAACATTCTTTTTTTCTTTCATCATTGTGACCCACAAAGGCTCCGATCCATTCCACCAGAGAGGCAGCATGCTTTCTTTATTCACACCAATATCAAAAGATAAATTTGTCTTTTGGTCCCACATGTAGTTTCCAATCATCTGATGGACTTCACAGTGGCGACCTTCAGGGGTGGAGAAAAAAAACCAGCACAATCAGATTGGTGTTCTCCAGCAGAAGGATGGCACCAGCACCTCCACTGCTACCACTGGATCATCCAGCAAATCAGCTGAAAAGCCCTGCTTTGAACTCAGAGATCTCTTACCTTGCAACCACTCACAATCTTCTTGACTCTGTTACCTTTTATTGAGGTCCTCTAGGTAGCTCTCTATATCCCCCCAGTTCAGCCACCTAAAAGTTAGTTGCTGAAGCTTGTCAGCCACCTGTGTTCCCTTCACAGTCAAAGGAGAAGAAGAGGCACCTCTAGAAAGCAATCCATGCCATCCTAACACAGGCATCTAAGGGATGCTAAGGAGGAGTTATCCTCTGGCGGTACATATTGCTCTCCATTAGTTGTAGAGAAAGATCACATCATTCACTTAGCTTCGGACAGCCAACTTTTGGACAGCTGAGGCCAGAAGAAACAAATCCCGCACCCTGTGGCCTGTTCAACATGCCGTACCCAGTCCGTACACACAAACCGCGGCAGCCCATGCGGGTGCCACGTGTTTGGCTGATGCCTGGCTCCTTCTACACACACAACATCTGCCAAGTCTGAGGCCATTTTAAGGTACCCACCAGCGCGCAGACCCAGAGGGGTGCAGGAAGCAGTCTGTGAATGGGAAGGGATAAGAGCACGATCTGGAAACATAGAATAAAGTTTGGGAAACTCACATTTCCCCTCTCCTTTATCCATAGGGCACATTGTTCTTCTGCAAACAAGCAAAAACTAGGCTAAAACCTTTATATATTACTTTTATTTTCCATTATTGTTAGTTTGGGGTTTTTTTTAAATGAACACACTTTGGTCTTGGTTGTGGGGACAGCAATCATTTCATCAGACATTTTCAGCCCTCTTACTGCATCTTGGGGGCCCTTGGGGAACGTTGTATTACAAGAAACCAGTATATAATAGCTGAGAGATGTCTTCCACTTCTTGTCATTGTCAGAAGAGAAGATACTGTATTTTAAGAGTTAATCTGCAGGTGGATTAACAAAAACAGGAAAATAAATGTTGAAGATTAAGTTGTACTGGGAGTTTACAATTTCCATATCTTAAAAAGCAACGACTGATGCATGTGTGAGACACTGTCATCATAAGCTGGTGAGTCACGATATTGCAAGGCTTTGATTATTGTGAGACTAAGCGTGGTGATCAGAACTGAAATAACCTTGGCATGCTTGTTTTGAAAAGGCATCATTCTGAGCAGAGGACTCTGTATACTTTGGGTACATGTGACCTTGAAATGGATTTTGAACTCTCCTTCCCTGCTACGAAGTATTTCAATTATGCAAAACATTTCCTCTTCCCCAGCAGAGAAAAGCAGTCCCAATTTGTGGCAGTCACTATTTACCATATTAAACCAAACAGATTTAATATAGGAGAACTGGTGGATTGGATGGGCAGTAATCTGTCCTCTTTAGGCTGCCAAGTGCTTTTTTCACTGTAAGTTTCAAGAGAACTTGAAGGAAGCCTCATAGTGCATAAAAAATGCAGCCTTCCTACTTAGAGGACAACCCTGTCTCTTCAGCTTCTTGAAGTCCATGTACTCCTGAACATATATCAACCTGCTAAGCTGCGCACAGGCAACTGGTGCCAGCCTGGGAAACCTGCAGGTCAGTGCTGAAGCTGTTAGGTCACGTATTTGTATGATGTATAGTGTAGTCTTCATATAGAAACTATGAGCTCTAGCCGCTACTGCTGTGAGTTCCCTATAGGATTTAAGGTCTGCTGTCAGTTTGCCCACCTCTTTAAGGAACAGAATGGAGATTGTTCTTTGTAGCATTGTTGGGAAGTTTAATTAACTGTGTGCACTAATACAGAGGACAGTATTCTTCTGATCTCCACATCAGACAAGTTAATTCTTCTATGGACTCCAACTCTCTTTCTTATATTGAAAAAGAGGCCTAGAAGACTGTAAGGCATCAGTTTGCATTGCAGACATCCCTGGTTCACAGGGCCAGAAGGGAAGATCAGATGAGCAGACAGACCAAAAGACATGACCCTTTAATGCTGCCTGGAGCCATTCACATCTGCTTGCCTGAAGCCTGACCCCGAGAAAGACCCCAGACCTCACTGGAAGACATCAGTAACCACCGGATCAATCTCTTCCTTGGGTTGCTCATCCCAATTATTTATCATCAGTAAACACTATTCAAAAAGTATGCCTGATCTCTAATTTTATTTTTGACCTTTGTTAATCTTCAACAATAGCTATTCTGTGCCTTGCTCACTAGATTAAAAAGCCCTGCAATAGCTGGCATTTCTGCCCCCCCCCCGCCCAAGACAATCGTACACAGAATTAAAGTCACTTCTCAAATGTCTTTTGGGTCACCTGTACAACTCCAGTTCTTTACATCCCCTGTTGTAACTTATTTTCTCTAGCCTGAGAAAATGACCTTTGACGATGTCCTTTTTAATGATTATCAAAATAGCAACATGGTGTTAGACAGTCACCATAACACGCTGAATTTATTATTGCTTCCATTACTGCAGTTTTCCTCTGTAATCAAACATCATCTTATGAGTTTCAAAACTAGAAACAGGGCAAAAAGCAATTTCAGCATAAAGAAGTCATTATTTAAACTAACTGCAATTGTAGTAAGAAGCACCCCTTCCTCAAGCAACAGAGGAAAACAAAGAGGGTATAGTTCCCAGGAATATGATAACTGCTGTATCCTTCTGGAAGAGAGCCAGCAAAAGCATTTGCAAGTCTGCATGCTACAGCTTACTTGGACACTCCATTTCTTACAGCATTGGGTTTGTCTAAAGCACATTCCCATGTCTCCAGGCACTTTTGTCAGCATTCAAATGAATCTATGCAACACAAAGATGAAATTAAAAAAAACCCAACAAAACACACAGCCACTTGGCCACCCACAACAACAGCACAGTAATGCTGAGTGCTGTGCACCCTACACTGACCATGTGTGAGATCTGGAAACCAGAGCATGTGCTCCTGTAGCATTTGCTACAGGAATGACCTCTTCTTTCTTTGGTGGTCTTTCATTGACTGCAGGGGTAGTGCGTAGGATCACCAGTCGGCATGATATATCATACAGGGACCACCTGCATCTAAATCTACAAGAGAAAATGCTTTTCTGAGACAATCAATGATCTTTTTTTTAAAAGAGAGGCAGCATGTGGCAGATGCACAATGCTATATCTGGTGCATCGGGCAACAAAACAGAGCTAAACTGTGCCTGCACTGAGCAAATCAGATTTATCAGTCAACCCACAGTGTGTATATTAGCCAACACAGCAAAGGTACCATATCTGTACCCATGTGGTGTCCACCTGATGATGAACATAAGTACATGCATTTAGCTAAATGTACTGTACTATATAATATTACACGCATGCCTTGCCGCTACGGTGAGACCTTTCCTCCCATGTCCCACCATGATGTCCCGACTCCCCAGGAAGTGACAAGAGCCAGGAGGGCGAATGCAAGCACAGGCTGCCATGGGGCTATAAAAGCTGGGGAAGGGTTAATTTCCTCCACACAAACAGCTGCGCACACATAAGGTAGGTAGGTTTTAACAGCCCAAGTGAGACATGCAGTTGCCTTTCTCCCCTTCCTTCCCTCCCCACAATGTCTTTCCTCTGCTATTCCCTTTCTTGAAGTAACCTAAATGCTGACGCAGACCTGCTCATTTCTCAGCTCCTCACCCCACTTCCAACCCCCCAGAGACCTGCTGGATGACTTGTGCTGGGAAACGCTCTGCTCATGCTGCCTGCCATGAGGAGGAAGAGAGCAGGACTTTAAAGTCACCAGCACTGTATTCCTGCTCCAGAGCAGGTATCGTGGTGTTGCCATCCCCAAGGACTGAGGCCAGCCTGCTGTGAGCAGAGCATCCTGAAGGGCCCAGCTCTGCCTGCTTTGATGCCCTGCTCTGCTCCTCCCCTGCTGGGTCTCATCTGCCCTGCTTTGAAAAGAAAGACTACAGGGAAAAAAACAAAACTCATGTGCTAAACCTTAAGTGGCCTGGAGAAGGCTCATGAGAAGTTGGGGAGGGGGAGCGCTGGTCTGGGCAAAGTGGCCCTGCCATCTGCAGGTGCCCAACACAGCAAGATGTGCATGGACAATCTGTGGTCCCAGAAGAGCTTGCTGGCAAAGTCTTTCCAATTTTTTACGACTTCCAATACCAGACAGATTCAAAGCAGAAACACTTTAGCCTACATCAGGCAAGACTTTGCAATCCAAGTAGGATCACATCAAAAGGCACAGAAAAATCTCTGCTATACACAGCATTATTTCTTTCTCCTGAAGGGGATTCATTTAATAAGAGTGTGAAACTCTTAACTCAATGCTTTCATAATGGGCCCATGGATGGGGTACATGAAAATTGCTTCCAGAGCATCCAGCTTAGGCTTTGCAGATGCTTGCTTGTGTGGGAAGGCAGGTCTTGTGTCCCTGGAGAGCAAATGCTCCAAGCTGGCTGAATTGTGTGGCAGCAGTGGGCTGAAGGACCACGCTGGGACCCCTGACCACCCCCAGCTGGGTACAGCTCAAGGGCACCGCAGCTCCAAGCACTACAGAGGGCCTGAACAAAATGATGGGCAAAGCTACTGCCTGCACCATTAGAGGGGGTACGAGCCTCTGGCAGTTCTCTGTTTATCAGCTGTGACTTCAGCTCTGGGCAAGGAAATACCTTGATACGTGAATTACTGCTGCTAATAGCTGGTAGTAGGTATACTAGTTGTGAGCTGTGAGGTTGTAGCTAGTAAGGAGGAAAAAACTCTGTGCTTCAATTTGTAGCATATGAACTTGTGTTAGAGAAAACTTTCTGTTCCCCACTTTGAAAGTGTTTCCATTTTTTTAACTGGTAGAAAGCAAACACAGATTTTTACAACATTTTGTGTACGTGTGAAAGAAAAATCTTGGCACTTGGCATTGCAGCCTTTCTGCAGGCGGCAAGTAAACAAAAAGAGATGAAGAATGTGAAAATGAAAAACCCTCCCGGTTCCCACTCGCTTCTCCAGCCTGTCCTTGCTAGGATAGTACCCCTTCCCTGCCAGTTAATAGTATTACCACAGTCATCTTTGTGCTCTTTTGCTTCCCAGCACACAATTTTAGAAGTGGAAAGCTACTGAATCCAGGAAAAAGAAGAGACTATTGATTTTAAAACTGTATGTCACAAACAGAATCTTTTAAATCTTTGCTGCTGCTGGCATCCGTGGTGGTTAAAAGAGGAGCAAAAAGAAAAAAATCCTATTCCCCTGTCACTCATCATGCTCTTTGTGTCCTTCTGGCTTTTTTCTCAGCTTGGACAGTGAAGTTGAGATAGTTTCAGTTCATGTGTACGCATAATAAATTTCCCTGTTGCACTCCTATCCCTCCATTTTTTGTGCCTCAGACAATATGCAGGTATTGTTTATGTAGTTAAAAACTTGCTTAACTAACTGCTAAACAGAAATTGTCAGCATCCTTTCCTGGACGAGGCTGGAGTCTGAATACCATTAACTGGGCAGCAGAAAAGAGGCATCTGCTAGAGCCATCACCAGGCAGGGCTTCCTCTGGGTACCGAATGGACGGAGAGTGGAGATGCTGTACTGTAAACCACGAGACCTCTCACAGCAAACAATAAATGTAGTAGTACACGTGCACATCAGCCAGACCCCAGACTGGTTATTTGTCAGACTGCAACATCATCCACCAAAGCCCCTCAGCTGTCAAGTATGGCAACACTGAGCGCGAGGAGTGGAGGAAGGATGGTAGAAACACAGAAGATGGGTGAAACCTTCAGCCTGGCAAAGTAGACCTTGACCGTCACCCATCCCTGGGATCTCTGCCCTGTTGCCCGTCTTCCTCCTGCCATGCAGAGGAGAAGGTGATGGCACACGCAGGGCTGAGCCACAGCAGCTGGGAAAACACCACGCACCACCCCTGTATTTTAGAGAAGCCCCAAACATGCCGTCACTGAGTTACGGCAAGTGTGGGACAGCCCTGCAAAGACCACAGCTCTCACCTTGAGTGCAGGAGACTGAAACGTCCTCTGTTCAACCTCCTCCTCCATCTTGCAAGCTTCACAGGACCTCACAGCTTCTCTGCCAAGTATTTAAGATCAGGTCCTGTCCAAAGAGGGACATGGATGCTTCTCACCTGCTCCTCTCCGAGCAGCTCCCCACCTACCCACCTCTGCAAGCAGGGACTCCCTCCGCTTCCCATGAAGGCCAAAAGAAATACGGCTCTTAGACGTGAGGCTGCACAGCTGACCGGGTGGCTGGCACGTCCTCCCAGATGACCTGCCAGAAAAGATCTAATTTGTTGTTGTTAGAATCTTGGAAAATAAATCCTGCCCAGGCTTCCAGCTCAGATGTGATACCGTCCACCCGTGTTTATGCTGGCTGGGGATGGAAATGCGAGGGGCCCCTGTGTGCCCTGAGCTGGCAGGGGCTTCAGGGGAACTGGGGTGCAGGGGGTCCGCCAGCACACCCCCCGCCAATGCCTGTGGGTTGGCAGGTGAGGGAGACCCAAACCCCTCAGCGTGAGCATCTTTTCTTGAGAGATCTGGCATGAAGGGCTCTGAAGCAATAACTCATGCTTGCAGCAGTTACGAGGGAGACATCAGACTTTCCATTTAGCTTGGCATGAGAGCTCCCTGCAGAGCCAGGCCACGGCAGGGAAAGGGAAAAATTAAAAACTCCCCACAGGATAAAAACCTGAGGTGGCTTGTGGTCTTAATTCCTTTCTTTGCAAAACAAACAGCGCATGGTCTGATTAAGTGATCCTTTTGGGATACGCATATTTGGACTCCTTCTTCCTGCCTTTGCCAAGCCTGTGTCAAGCCCTGCAAAGCTCTCTCAAACACACCTGTGAGCAGCCACAGCTCTTTGTACCTAATTCACCATTTTATGTCACGCCTTTCAGGTCAACAACCGCAATACCCTAACTGGAGCATGGAGAATGAGGACACCAAGTAGGATTCAGCCTGGCAGCTCAGAAAAAAACCCAACCGCTCAAGAAACAGTCGTCTTTACACCACTGTGGAAGCCAAAACTGGGGAAGATGGCATGAATGAAGTTGTTAGAGATGATTGCTTTTCAAAGAGTGGGGTTTTAAGCCGGTACATCCTTGGACTACCTTGCACACCACCAGATTTTTGTAACAAAACAACTTCTCTGATTGTGCATCAGCAAGATGCCTTTGCTCCAGCAATGACTTGGCTGGTGTTTGGTGCTTCTTCAAGCAAATAACATTTGTCTTTCAGCTAATTCAGGGCAGTGCTTTGTCTTCCTGTTGAGCTGTGAGTGCCACCCCAGCCCGTCCTCGCTGGGAGACCCTGCAGGGTGCTGAGTGGCAGCTGCGATGCCCAGTGTCTTTACACTGGGCAAGGGGAGCTGGAGGAGGACAATGTGACCCAGGACCGCATGGTGGGTGCAGTGGGGAGCCCGGGTGCCTGCGGGGGGGGGTGCCCCGGAGCAGAGGGTCATGATGCAGTGCCCTGGCTTGCAGGGAGACGGGAGCTTTTTGCATGCTCTGAATCACTCAGTGACTTTACATGAAGACAAACCATTCGTGTTCCTCTTGTTTTTATGCTCTGCTTTTCTTTCTCATAATTGCTGTAGAGGTGGAGGAAAGGAAAAGACCTCTAGGTAGGCCCCGGGCTTTGGGCGGAGGCTTTCTGTGTCACTCCGGGAAGCTCCAGCAAATATTTTCTTGTAGGTTAACAGCAGCAGCAGATTTAAGTAGGAAGGTGCTCTGCCACGGAGAGCTCTGCCATCGCCCTGCAGCGCTGCGTGACCATGGGCAAGTCATCTCCCTCCTCCCACTTCCCTTCCAAAATCTGTTTTGTTTACCTAGGCTGGGCCCCATTCCTCCACGTCTGTACTTCGCCTAGCACCTAGTCTCAGCAAAACAGGGTATGCTTCACATTAGCCTACATTAGTTAGTTGGTTTTAGATCCATGGCTCTTGATCATCAGTTATGGTTGCATCTATTTGGTTATAGCTTTGAAAAGCTTGGTAAACTTGCTACTTCTTGTGAGTATTAAATTTAGTTAGGCTGCCCTCTTGAAAACATCAGTAAAGTAAAATATAACAACTAAAAGATCCTGCAGATAATCAGGCGGCTGCGCTGCGTGCTATTGCTTGCCAGTTGCCCATTGCAGAGGAAAGTTACCTTCTGGCAGGGCTGACGGTTGCGGTTTGGCGTCTGCACTGAGATGCGGCAGGGCAGATGCTGCTGACCTCTATAACCTCCACCTGCAGCTCTGGGCAGGAGAAGGAGGTGAGTTCAGATTTGAGGGGACCGACTTGTCCCAGTGGTGATGGTGTCTGAGGAGCAGAGTCCACTGTCCTCCTCCAAAGCCACTGAAATGAGGGAGAACATCCCGCGTAACAACTAGCCCCTCCGGAGTCACGAAGCTTGTGCAGATGCTGGGTGAAGGATGGTACACAGAAAAGAGAGACCTTACTCACATGAATAGATAGAGGCAAGAGAGAAATACATCCCAGCCGCAGCGTTTTCATGCACACACTCTCTGAGACCTGGCAGCCGTGTATGCTCCTGAATGGATGCGGAGCCACCAAGACCTTGTGAACGAGCAGATAAGGAAGGGACAGGAGTGTTTATCCAGGAGAGTGGTGGGATATAATGAACAAGTCAGGGGTGAGAGTGCGCAGGGGTCAGAAATTTCTTAAGCTGATTTAGCTGCAAAAAGCCAATATACTATGAAACTGCACTCACAAATGCTAAAATATAGCAATTTGGAGGGTAAAATGTGACTTTCTTAACAGCTCATGATACGGCAATTCAGGACAAGGCATGAAGAACAGCCTGTCCTTGGTAGTCCCTGATTTCCCAGAAGAAACGGTGGCAACATTTAAGTCCCACACGTCCCACTTGCAAATGGAAGCAAAACCAGTTACAGTCCCCCACCCCCCGCAGCGGAGATACCCGAACGGTGAGATGTGGTATAAGCTTTCCCATGCTCATACAGCAGCGATGGGGAGACGGTAACTTGCCCATCCCTAACCAGGTTGCTACAGCACGATGCTCATGTCACCCCATCATGCCGCATTTTTTCTAAAAGTTGTCCCAGCTTTCCAAATCGAATGTGCACAGACTGAACGCAGCTAATGCTACATCTGCCGCGTGCCCCATGCTCCTAACCCCACCATTGCCTAAAATGGGTCATCTCCTTTCTGTGGAGACTGCAGCATGGCATTAGGAGTAAGAACAGCGCAGCCACGGGATTTACCCTGCTGTCGTGTGAGGACACAGCCACTGGGTACACTAACACCCCGAGGGCTCAAGTGCAATCTTGGATCTTCCTTTGGGCATGTTCATCACCTAAACTTGGCCCTCGGTTGGTTCCTGACCTATTTAACACTGCTGTGACTCATGTGTTATGAAGGTGAATTGTTATTTGCAGTTAAGTTGTATGTGCATTGAGATCCTCATTACGAAGGCCAGGAGACTTCCAAGAAGAGTTGAGTTTGGTCTCACAGATTGTCTCATTGCTTCAAGCTGGGGTGTAGAAACTGGTTCCCTAAAAATGTGAAAAGTCTAGTAGTGGTGTTTCACCATCTAAACCAAAACTCCTTCTTTGTGAGTACGAAATAGGATGTTTTCAAAACTCCCTGAAAGGCTGATTATAGACTTCACTCTACACATACACACTTAATAGGAGTGATGATTAAATGTGGCAAGGAGTAAAAGCAGTCGCTTTCCCTCTTGTCTTTAAAAACTCCATCCTAAGGCTTTTTGCACACATGAAGTGTTAAGCTGGTTTGCCTACGTACGCCTAAAGATCATGGTCTGAAGTGGAAAGACACCTCTATTTTCAGTCGTGACATTTGCTCTGCATTCATGCCTTTGCACCAATTCTTGAAAAAAAAAAAAACTGTGGCTGTTTTGTACTCTTCTCTGTTCAGAGATGAGCAAGAGAAAGGCATTCCTCTTGAGAGAGAGAGAGAGAGGAAGGGGTTAAGTGGTTTCAAAACAAGCTGGGCGCAACTGATGTCAGATTTTTGTCTTACAATGGCATCTGTTTGCTTTCCCAGCAAGCGGTGTATGGACCGCTGGGCATTGTATTGTTCTAAGGACAGCAGAAGATGCCACATATCTTAGGAGAGGACAGATTTTCTCACTCCTCCTCATTAGGTGGAAGGTCTTGTTTATTAAATAACTCCAGAGAAAAATCCAATTGGAAATTCCAGAAAACCTTTTCTGATTGTTTTGGTTTTTTACTTAACTGTTGTTTCCAGGGTGTCTCTCTCTCTGATGGAAATGGCCCAGCTGTATTCTGTGCACCTTCCTAGCGTCACTGTAATCATGTGTTGCTCCACTTAGATTAAAAGCAAATTGGCATCATGAAAACTATGATTATCCTCTCAATTTTCTGAAAGCCTTTCCTGGGCATTCAGAAAAACTGTAAGGGACCAAAAGCAAAAATCCTTAATGTTTTTCTCTTTGGCTATTTCAGATTATTACAGATATGAGGACTTAGGGCAAAGTTAAGACAGTGACCTATGAAAGTCTGTTAAGTTTAAAAAGAAATTTAATGCTGAACTTGCCAAAGCAGACCTGCTGACTGAAAATAAGTTCTTATCTTAGCCACCCTCAGTTTACACGCCTTTTTATTAACTGGAAAGGCTCTAAGCAGGCTCCGTATTAATTTCCCGTGCGTTTCCCACTCGTTTGTATGTTCTCTATGCAGTAGCCCCCATCAGTGCTCCCACCAGGGAGTTCTGGATGGCCATGCCACTGCGGTGGCAGCAGGTAGGGACCCGGCAGCACTGTGGGAGAGCAAAAGGGAACTTTAAAAATCAGCTCCACGCAGCATTTCCAAGTTCAGAGCAGGTTTTAGACAAGCAATACCGAGCTGTAATGCCACTGGGCTTTTAAACTCCCAGCTAAAAGCGCAACTTGTGTTATTTTTACGCCGCCTTTGGAGGACAAAGTCGCGGGGAGCTGCCCTCCGCTTTGGCACGGGGAGCCGGCAGCCCCGAAGACCATCCCGGCACAGAACCGCGAGGACTCACCCGTCATCAGCGTGTAGTAGTTTGGGTAGGAGAGGCTGGGGAAGTCTGGCGTCATGTAATCCACCTTCACCCCCATGTTCACGATGTCCCGAAAGCCCGGCAGACCCTCCAGCTCGCTGTCGTCGATGTAGTCGAAGCGAAAGCCGTCGAGCAGGAACACCAGGAGCTTGCGGTGGCCCGAGGGGGCGGCGGGGGGCGGCAGGAGGGAGGCGAAGGCAGCGGCGAGGAGGGCGGCCAGGAGGCTGCGGCTCCCCATGGCGGGCAGCGGGGCCGGGGAGCGGTGAGGGATGTGCGGCGGCTCCGGGGCTGGCCCTGGCACTGCTGTCCTCCCTCCCGCTCCCGCCGTCCGCGTTAAAGCTACAGCGCTGCCCTGCGCGGCCGCGGGCGTGGGAGGTCACAGGTTAATTGCAAGCAGATGATTAACGTCGAGCGAGGGGGGGGGGGGGGGGGGGGAGAAGCTGGGTACTTCCCAGCTACAGGAAGAAAAAAAAAAAAAAAAGGCTTCGCAGCGATGGGGAAAACACGGCGCAGAAGTAAGAGGAGCCTGCGGGGATGCTCCGGCGACCGGGCCGAGGCGGGAGCGCAGCGCCCAGCCCAGTCCAGCCCCGCTCCGCTCGGCTCCGCCGCTGCTCGCAGGGAGCAGAGCCCGCTGGGCGGCCAGCCCAGCTCCGCGGCGGGGCTGCGGCTTGCAGAGGTCCCAGCAGAGAGGGGCTGCTTTCTTTAAAAGAGAGCGTTACACCTCCGGCCACGCGAACGTGCGCTTTCTTCTTCTCTTTCTGGCAGGGGCTTGTGATGGAAGCTCAGGCTGAGATTGAGGCGAAGCATCTCCCCAGGGTGGGAGGTGGAGTAGGTGGGCTGAGGTCTGGCGTTTTGATGGCACGGCCGTACCACAGAGCAAGCTCACCTCCACCTGCACCCAAGCCCCTGCAAAGGACCCTGTCCTCTCCACTTGCTCTGCGCTGCCGTGGGACTAATGCAGCTCCCGATGCACTAGTAGAAAAATTGAGCTTTCAGCATTAGACGGAACAAATTATACACTTATTTTCGGGCCGCTGATATTATGAAGATATTAAGAGCTGGGTGGTACCAAATTTCATATTCAAACTGAAAAATTGTTCACATTTTAGTCACGAGTCACCACCAGCTGCTTCTCCTGCCAGCCACAGGAGCCTAACTATACCTCTAATGCAATGCCAGCGCTTGTTGTATAGTATAATTACATATTAACTCACTTTACTTGAATTGTTTTTCCCAAATAAAAGAAGTTCATAGCGTTGTCTCACTCATCGTGGGAACGGCCCCTCACAGACGTTTGCACCTGGGGAAGGCTGCAATAGCTGGCCGCCACCCCGATGTGGATGTCCGAACCTCTGTTTGCTCCTTACAAAGCTCCCAATTGCACGTCCAGCATGTCTAGTCGCCTCTTACCAAACACCGGGCTGATGCAAGCTCAGCAAGATGGCTTTCAGCCTCCCTTGCCCCAAATGCTTATTTACCCCTGTGCAAAACCCCCTCGCGTCCTGGCTTGCCTTTTGCACGGCTTTGTACCGGGTGCCAGTGCCCGTGAGCCAGAGCGGCTGTCTGCAATAGCTCCCGGAACATGGCTGGAGAGGTGCTGTCCCTGCCCTGCTCCCACGGGGCTTCCAGCTCAAGAAAGAAGATGCCCTGTCAGAGAAAGGGGTGCTGGGATTATTCTGGAGGAGGGAGTCAGTTGTTCAAGGCAGGTGGAAGAGGCCGGAGGGGGAGCCGGCAGTCGAGCAGGGCTGCTCAGGCTCTTCAGCTGGCTATGCTCGTGTTCACCTTCTCAAATTCCTCACGCTTCCTCCCTCCCAGTGGACTAAATGCACTCCTCATGGTCTCTCCCTCTCTACGACTTGCCCAGCCACTCTTTTCCTTCATTTTTTTTTTCATGTGCCCCTTTTTCCATCCCCTATCTCAGAGCCCAGCACTTGGGATGTACCCTCACATCAGAGTTACACCTGAGCCAAGGACTCGGAGCATTCCTAAGCTCCAGCCCAGGGATCTTTAGAGCAAGATAGTGACTGAACCAGCCCTTCAGGGGTTTATCCCTTTTCACATAGCACTTACTTTTGGAGCCTTGCATTGCTAGCTATCATTGTCTTGACAACTTTAATTCTGTCTTATGTTTTGACTTTTCTTATCTTGCCTGGCTTTAGTTCATGTATTTTCTCACAGCGCAGCAGCAGTTTTCTCAACAAAACCAACCCAGGGTCACACAGCTGTGCTGCACCTCGGGTCAGAGACAGCTGAGGCCTGGGGCCATCCATACAGCCCCGTGCCTAGGAGAAGGACAGATGGACTGTGGTCCCCAGTCTGCTGGGACGATAACAGGTCCTGGACCCCCCCCCCCCAGCCCAGCCGCTGGAGCAGACATCGCCCGGGAGAGCCGGGCAGTACCAGCGTGCTCTAGCCTAAACTTTGAAGGAAAACACCCAAATCGTGCAGCACGATGGGAAAGCCGCAAGGCTGCATGTCCCAGGCAGCCGGGCTGCGTGTCGCAGGCGTCCCAGCCTGTGCAAGGCTGCTGCTGCCCTGCCCGCCGGGGACGAGGCTGCAGCTGTGTGCCAGGCTGGCAGGCGACGTGACAGCCTGGGCAGCGGTGCGGGCAGCTGCCTGCCTGCGGGACGGCACGTGCCGCATGTCATACCTATGGAGAGCCACCACTCTTCTCGGCCATCTCCAGGCTCAGTGGGCTCTCAGCTGAGGATCTGCCTCTTCACCCACCTCCCGAAGGGAATATGGGAATATGCTCATCCTCCTGCTGCTGCCCTTGCCGGGCCTCCAGGACGGGAGGTGGCCCTGCAGAACCTCCACCGAGAGACGGCACTTCTACCAGTGCTTACTGAGGATTTTTACTATAGCAAAAACTATATGAAATGGGCTTGGAGCCCCCTGTAGTGTGGTGTCTTGGCCAAGCCACTGTGGTAATTTGCTATGTCCATACTTATGTTGAATGAACTCATAAACAAGTCCAGAAGTGAGGAGGGCAATATGATTATACACCCCTTGGCAAACCCATGAGGACATTCACACTGATGTCTCGGCTTGTCCTCTAATGGGTGGCCTCTGGTCTTGCCAGCAGGGCTCGGCAGAAGCAACAGCTGCTGCTCATGAATGGATGGGATAATCAAGGAGAGACAACCAAGTGCCCAAGCTGCATTCCCACCTTGAAAGGATGAGCAGGTTTTTGAGGTGGTTAGGACAAGAAACCAGGCTTCCATCATGAGATGGTACAAAGATATGTCTTATCATTTCATGGCATTAAGAAATAATGCCTTCCTTTCAAGAGGGTTGCAATCTACTGGTTGACAGCTCCTGAGGGAAAGATCTACCTGAACCAACACAGCAGCATGAGGGACAACTGGTGCAAGGTACCGGAGCCCAAGGTCTGCTGTAAGAGTTGGAGGTTCACAGGTTTCCACTCAACAAATAACAAGAGCAGAAGGCCTGAGAGGGGTTAAAGGAGTAGTGAGCCATGTAACCATGACGCCGTACAATACCAAATTGTGTTTTGACAGACAATCCCCCCGAAGAGTGGGACCGGAGCCAAACAGTCTAGCTTGGCAGAGACAGACCCTAGCAATACATTTCATCCCTGCCAAGCAATGTTGATTTGCTTTGGTTCACATTCATTTGTAAGCACCCTGTCTGCACAAAGCCCCAGATGGCCCTGGAGACTCCAGCACAACAATATTTTGATACAAATGCTCTTACAAAAGCTATCAGAGCCTGAGCTGGTGTCCAGAGACAACAGTCCTCACTAGTCAGCTGTAGGACCAGGTTTAGTAAGAAGCATATATAAAGGAAAGAAAATCCCTCAGCCCAATTTGTACATGACAAGATACCCCACAGATCAAAACTTTGTTTGAGACAAGATCCTCAATGACTTAGATTGCTCAGGAAATCCTCCTGGCAAAAAGCAGGTTTCCGTTTTCAGAAAACTGCCTCCGGTGTCCTTGAATCTCTCTTTTTTTTTTTTTTTTTTTTTTTTTTTGGTCCTGCAGAAATCACAAGCACAATGATAGAAATGAAAGAAAATTCTCTGGGCTCACACCAATGGTTCAGTCTGGCTTGTCAGCTGTACCAGCCTCCCCAGCAGCACAGCTCTATCTGTGCCCTTAGGTCATGCACACACAAGAACAAAGGCTGCTAAAAGTAAAACATGGTTTCCCTTTTCCCCAGTGAATTAGAGAATCTAAAGGGAAAACTTGTCCTTCTTTCTCTTCTGGAAGAAAGACAAGGTGGCATAACATGAGTCATCGTCGGCTTATAATTCTTCTTCAGTTCCTGTTCTCCTTCACACACAATAGTAGTTGAACACGTTGGCCAACACGGCCTGACTTACTTGTTTGGTTGTTTCTTTTCTCTCATTAGAGAAGGCATGGCCACGTCCAGACATAAAAGCCTTGAGGGGAATGATAAGATGCTTGCATCTCTTTGAAGAAGACGAAGAGAATTTGTGCCAGTCTGAAGTTTTAAGGTCAGAACTCTGCTGGACTGAGGTCCTTCTTCCTCTTCTCCCCGCCAAACCCAAGCTGACAACATCACAGGTGGTACCAGCCCCTCTGCTGACTTCCACAGAAAACCTCTGGCAATGCATGTATCTGCCTTCTGAGCTGACAGAAGGTCTTACTGTGGTAGAAGTCATTGGCTGCAGAAGTTTAATATCAGCTTCTTTGCTCCCGCACTGTGCATTCTCACCAATGAGAAGCATGGAGGGGCACATTACGCCTGGCATCTGCTGCTCCATCAGATCTTCCTAGATGATATTTAACATAAAGTCCATTATTTCTGCAATCTTTTGGTGCGCAGTAGTTCAGTCATGAGAAATTCAAGACATAGGAAACGGGTTGCTCTTGCTGTCAGTCATGTACAGAGGTATATGATAAAGTCACACACTTGTTAGCTACAGAGCATTTCAAAGCTAGAAACTCTAGCTTTCCTGGAGGAAAGCAGTGATCTTTCACAGCTTCTTGAGGCACAGTTTTCCTCTAACCTACCTGGCTGGTGTAAGACTTGCCTTACTGGAAGCATCCACATGCTGGATAATAAGTACATCAAAGCGGGACAGTGGTGGTCCTGATCAACAGCCAGGGGCTGATTAAATGTTCTTTGAAGTGTCTCAGTCCAGGCAGTTGTGATGTTTGGAGAGCAGATCTCACTCCATCCTTCACTGCAACAGTCACAAGTCATATTAATAACTTTTCTGTTAGAGAAAAATCTAGGGGAGATGAAGAAACTTAACGACCCAGTGGAGTCCCCTCAGTGGCTCCCAGTTACCTTGCAAGGAACTGGATAGGCTTGGTGCATCATCGCCGGCACTGCCCTTCCCTGTCAATGCTCCCTGACAATGTTCCCCTTGGGGAACAGGCTGTGCTTCCATTAAATGAAACTAAATCAGGTTCAGAATGAACAAAGCAGGTGGCTGTTCACACCAAAGTACCGTTCAGGTGTGCAACGCCTTGTCCCTGAAGACCGTGACTGTTAAAATGTACATGGGACAAATTCACAGGAAAAAACTGCACCCGGGGCTGGGAAACACAAAAAGCACTGGCTCCAGCCATCCTAGCACTTTATGTTCTCATGGAGGGAGAAGAACAGGAGTATTTATTCAGCAGGAGAACCTTTTAAGTGTTTTGCTTAGTACCTTTCTTAACCCAGCTGTTATATGACCAGCACCCAGGTCTCCGAGAGCATCTTCTCTTAATGTTTTTTCTTGGGCAGTAATTGCAGCTCATTCTCCCCCCTTCAAAAACACAAATTACCTGAACTGCATACATAGTGAAGGAGAGAAGAAAAGGGTTGGGGGGGACAGCAGCAGGGAGTGATGTGTCTCCAACAGGACTGAAAACAGCCAGCAATGCTCTAAATCTGCTAATTGCTGCTGCCCAGCAGGAAAGGCTGCACATCTGCAGGGCTGAGGTAGGGATGTGCAAACATCACGTGGAATAAACCCCCAAAAGGTGCCCCTAAGGAGAAGCACGTTTCATATAGCTAGTGTGTATTGGAATAACAATTTTAACCTGAACCTTGCAGAGCCGTGGAGTTTTATGAGTTACTTTCTAGTGGTCGTGAAGGCAATTAAGAAAAATAAGCTCATCACCAGTGGGCTTAAACTCACTACGCAGTGAGTGTCTGCCACTGGAAGACATGAAGGAGCTCAGGTCAGGAAAGACTGGGAAGCCTGCACCAGGTGATGGCACCTCATGGCTGCATGTGGCAGAAGGCCACCTCCTCCTCACCCCATGGTGTGTCGGCCTGAGCACAGGACCGTCCGGCTCAGGGAGAGGGTATCATTGTCTTGGACTGAAACCAGTCTTCACTCCTTCCAAAAGATTTGAGTTTTGCTTGGATATCAACCCATCTCCACCTCCAGTACCTCCCCAACATTTCTAACTCATGTCCCTGCAACATCATTACTTAATTAGCCCAAGACTGTGCTTGCCTGGACGCGGGTGTCCTGTAATGCAGGAGTTTTTACCTCATTGAGAAAACCTTGCGCAATGCATTTCTTTGTCGAAATCACCTAGTCAAGCTTGCTAGATGGCAAAACCAGATAGTCCTAAGTAACTGGATACTGCATTTTCTGCTTCATCTCTGCTGTCTGGTCATTTCTCTGTATGGTGGGGGACTGTGGTGAAGGATTTTACTGCTATTCTAGAAACAGGGGTCAACGTACAAGGGTGTGGGCGGGGATGGAAACTTGGCAAGCTAAGCAAGTTGATCAAGATTAGTTTATTTAGTATAAAAAATAAAACCATAATCAGCAAAAATAAAGTAGGTGTTACTAATCCTGCTGTGCCATGACACTAATATGTTCTTCAGGACACTGAGCTCAACACATCCATTCATATGCCAGTGGCTCCTCCAAGAGAACAACTGGGTATCCTGCACGTCCACCAGTGCCTTGCACAGCAGTTTCTGCCAGTTTATTATCTTGCTTGAACAGCAGCCTTAAAAGATGAAAGTATGAGCTGAAAGTCTAGCAACCTTGCACAATCTTACAGTCATCTAGTACTAGCCAAATGTAGACCTATTTCAGCAAAGTATTTGGATTTCAAATTTTCCCATTAAAGGAGGGGTAATTTGAGAGGCTAAATATCTGGCGAATCAGTGCCCATGTGCCTGCTTTCCAAGAATAAAATAATATTCTATGTTTGATCTTTCTGCTACACTTCTACATGGAGCACAAAAGAGACTTAAAATGTTGGCTTGAACTTAGTATAGGTACAAAGTAAACTATCCAGGGCTAGCATAAAATGTCATTTTAAAACTCCCAGATATTTTGCATTTGGCATCCTTTATAGCCCAGAGGTTATACAGAGTTCAGCTTTAACTTCTGACATCAGTGCTAAAGGACTGTGGGAGTTGGGCTTGCAGCATGACCTAACAAAGAAAAAGGCCTTTATTCTGACAGTAGTTATTTAAGCTAACCTGAGAATATTTATAATTAGGCCCCAAAGGCTGGCCTCTGCCAGGCTGCCTGCAGCAAGCGTGTATTGCAGAGAGTTTCCAAGTTGCTGCCTACAGTTGCCGTTGCTTTCATCATATGCCACTGCACTTTGTTCATTTTGGCTTTCATATTTTTGATGTCATCGATCCTGACTTTCAGTTACCATATCTCATTCATCAGTAAGGCTCTGCTGGAGGCTGAAGCCCTCACCTGGAGGACACAGATGAAAGTCGTGGCTTTGCCCATCGTGCAAAAACAATGAGTGTCTGGTTCTCATCCCACTGACTGCTGAGTCACCTCTGGAGAATTTGCTCCCACAGAGAAGAGACAGCTGTTTTACAACCCAACCCGTGCTCTGGGTAGAGCGATATTTACCCGATATCTGTTTCCCAGCTTTGGGTGTTTCTCCATCAGCAAGCTACAACTTCTCAAGCAAAGCCAATCTGCATCAGATTTTCTTACAGGTAAGGTCCCAGCCCTGTCTAAATACCATCAGTGACGTCCTTCCCTGTAGGAGGGCAAGGTCATATCTTTACATCAGGGTCAGCATTACTTTCTCTCACGAGCTGAGTGCTCAGGCTAGGAAATCCTAGCACTTTGCTTATAGCTTGAGCCGGTCTCAGTGACTGCAGGAATCTTTTATCTGAGGACAGGTGCTAGGACAGCCTTCAGTCCTGGGGAGACCTGGTCTGATTTTTCCATCTGGGTACTCCACAGGTGTCTGTCTGAGATAAATTGCCTTGATTCCTGTCCTCTTTATCTCTACCTTAATGCAACCCAAAGCAGAGTTTAGCAGGACTTCAGTGGGATGTGGACATGGCGTAGTGACTTTAGTCTGCTCTGAATTCACTATGCCACATACGCATCCTCTTTCCGAGTTGCCTCGACTTAGTGGCTTTAGTTCACTGCTCTTCTGCCACAGTCCTGAGATTTACAATCACATCTTCCAACTCCAGTAGTGGAGACAATCTATTGTTTGACATCCTGCTCCTCTCTGTTCAAGCAGCTTATCATACACTTGAGCGAAATCATTTGTTTTCCCTGAAATCTGTCCCCAGTCTGGAGGCTCCTCTTTAATGCTCCAGCTTTAGCCAACATAAAAGCCAACTCTTCTCTTCGTATGGACATTCTCAAGTCAATATGTTTGTAACTGACCCCACCTTTCCTAGAAATACCTAAAGCTCCCCCTCCCCTTCGCGCTGCTGGGAGAAGCTGGAAACCTGGAGAGCCTGCGTTCTCCTTTTCTTCTTGCTCTGCGAATGGCTCTGGACTGTCTTGGGGCCATCTCCTGCCTGCGGAGGGACCTCGCTGCCTCCAGCAGAAGGGATCCTGCCTGTGCTGCTGTTTGCACATCTTCTGGCAGCACAGCTTTTCCTCTAGCCCAGCGCAGCCCATCTGTACGCTGGCAAACAAGCGAAGGGAGAGCACATGTAAAGCACAGCTGGACTTGTACGTTGTCACTCCTTTAGTGTGAGTGGCTGGCCACTGCAGTGTGCTGCTCTTGAGTTGTTCCCTTTAGACTGAATAACTCAGAGGAGTTAAGGATGTAGGTAGTTTTGAGTGGCTCTCCGGTTTTCTTTGAGAAGAAGCTAAAAAAATCTCTGATCACCTGAAATGAAACAGTAGGAAGGCTTGCTCCTTCTTGGGCAACCATCTTCCCAGCCAGTCTCAGAACGCATGGTGCTTTGCTTTCTTTCTGGCTTCAAGATCCTTCCCTCAGGAGGTGCTTTTCTTCTGGGACTCCTCCAACATCAGCTGCCTTATCAATCACCCTTTCAGGGGGCAAGAAAGGTTGTCGTGAGCACAAATGACTTCAGGGGCTTGTTTTCCCATACTGTCCTCTGTCGATACGCTGGGGGACCTGAGGCTGACACAGGGCAGGGAGTAGTGGTGGTGGGCTGGAAGGCACCACGCTGACCACCGACAGAGAGAGGTAGGTGGAAACATGTCCTTTCCACTGCTCAGGCAAACCAGTAAAAATTTTCCTCTTTCATCATTCCTCTTTTAGCACCAAAACAAATAGCACATGAAAACAGCACATGCATCTTGACAAAATGATATGCCATTCACTCTGAGCAGCCACCACGGAAAGGCATGGCAACGTGGTGGTTATCCTGCACTGAAGATGAAACCTCTGCTGCCTGACTGACCGAAAACAAGGTCTGATCCCAGGCTGTGGAGCTGGGGGCTTTGCTCTGCGGAGAAGTTCATGCTTCCCCAAATTCATTTTCACCTTGTTTCCAGGGAAGCGTGGGCTGTGCCTGTGAGTGCTGGAGGCCACCACTGGCTCCTCTGAGGATAACGTGTCAGAAGTAGCCGTGGCTCCCCTACTTTTTTTGGAGTCCAAAGCTATTTGAAAAAAATTGCTTCTTGTTCGCCCCAGGCCAGGGCCGACCAGGGCTGCAGTACCGGGCTCTGGACTGCATCCCATTCATGGCTCCCTCCCATGAAGCAGAGTGGAAAATTGTGGCCAAGGACACATAGGCAGAGCAGAGGCAGCTGGTGGCCCCAAAGTGGAAAGCATGGGCTGTTCCTCCAGCACCAGTCCCCCGGGGCAGCTGGACGCCAGCAAAGCTTTCCGCTTAATCTATTTTAATAGCACACGGGTCATATTTTCTACGTTTTCCCTCCTGACATTATGCTGATGTGCTAATCCACTGCGTGGCAGCAAAAAAAATTCTGAAATTTCCTACAGTGCTGTCAGCTGCTGGAACTGGACACCCTGTAATAATCTCCAGGGCCAATGGCCCGCTGCCTCTAATTCCCAGTGAGGACTTATTTTCCTTGGCACGGCCAACATGTGCAAAACCCCACTCTGATAGTTTTTTGAAAGAGAAAATAGGTGGCAAAGTACTTAGCTCTTTCAAGGAAGTTTGGAAATGATGGAGAGCAACCTCATGCCATGTGAGCACTGAGTGTGGCTGTCCAGCTTCCCGCACAGAGCAGTAAATCATCTCCTGAATGGCTGTCACAAGCACACCAGATCACCACAAAGAAGCTATTTTCCTTTCATCGTGACTGCCCGTTCGAGATAAAACACTGCTGCAAATGAATTTAGCAGGTGCAAGAAACATTTGAAAATTGATAACTTTTTTGTTTTTCCCCAAGAAATGAGGTTAAGACTTTGTTTGCTCTGCTTGTTTGGAGTTTGGCTTATTTTGTTATACTCCTGCACAGCTGCAGTTTCTTCCACGTGCTGGAAATGGTTGCACCCGCTCAGAGGCAGCAGAGTATCAGGGCAAACAGGAATATTTCCAGTACTGCAGGCGGGGATTTACAAGGTGCTTTAATGGGGCATTCCAAACTGCGTCCAAACGTTACTGCCTCCACCCCAGCTGGACTGGAGACGTACCATGGTCCCCACACCTGGGTGCAAGGCCCAAATCCAGGAGATGGTGCTCTGCTGTGGAAGCACTGCCTGTGCCCAGCCGCTCTGTGCACAGCACTGGAGTTATCCACTCCTTTACCTGGGGAAAAGCATCAGTGTCACTGTGGGCAACACCAGCTCGTGTGTCCCTGACGCCATCTCCTCTCATCTGACGTGCCGGCGGCTCCCGCTGCCCCTTGCTGGTCACCATGCCATTCCCCAGGCAGTCTCTCATGCCCAGCATCTCCAGCATCCTTCATGGCTCTGCCTCCATGGCAGACTGGGAAGGTGATTTCCAATTTCTGTTCTCACTTGGGAATTAGTATTGCACGGGGGTCGGGCACATCCCTTGGGAGTGCTGCGGGGTCGGGCGCCACCAGCAATAGCACTGCTGCCACAGTGGAATATGCCACAGGAGTAACCTGCAAGTGGAAAATTGGACCAATACTTCCTAAAGATGAGTTACAAGCATGTTATTTTAAAACATATGACATGAACATCTGTCAGGAAGACACTGGATGAATAGTAATTAAAGATACGTTGCATGAGCCATTAAACACTTTCCTAGTGACACCACTTTGAGCACATCTGAAGCCGAACGTGGAAAACTGGAGGGGAAAGGCTGCTCATACCACAGCATGGGACGGTTTCCTTAGAAACTATCCACGTGGGGGGTCCCTCCCACAACAGCATCCCTGCCGCCAGCCACAGGCAGGAGTCAAAAGCGCCCTGGGAGCAAGTTGCCACCTCCTGGCAGCCAAAACGCTGAGCTGAGCAACTTCATCCACAGGATACCGATCAGAAGAGCTCAGGAAAGCTCTTCTGAAGAAGAGAAGGGAAGCGGCAGTTTCTGAACCAAGTTTTGTTCTGGATCGCCCGTAGGCAGAAACTCATGATTACTCATCCGAAGCTGTTGAGTTTTATGTGGCCCTTGTGCAGCTGTTAGTGCCCCTTTCCTCAAAACAAAAGCATTATATGGTTTTATGAAATATGAAACCAGTAGTGTTTTATAGCAGTTGCTCTAAAAGCATACACTGTAACAGAGAAGTGGTTTTTGTCTTCTCCTTTTGAGCCAATGCACCGGATTTTATAGTTGAGGTGTGCTTTCAGAACAGCCCCTTCTGCCGTGGTTTGCCGTGGCAGACGCAGTGTTTTCCCAAGTGGGCACCTCCAGCAGCAGCTGCCTGGCAGGAGAGCTCCTCAGGAAGAAGGCTTTTGGCTCTAATTCTTTGAGTGCTAAGATGGCCTTGGTATAATGGAAGAGGATTATGAAACCCCAAACCCTTGATATTACCCTTGACGAATATTGTTAATGCTAGGTCACACCCTTTTCTCCCCAGGGGATCCACCATCATAGTAACATACCCCTCAGCATCAGGGCTGAACCGGGAGGAGGTCTGTCGATAATGGATGCTTTCAGTAACTAAGCAGTTGGTGTAGGTCTTGTTCGTATTCAGGGGTTCGTTTGCAGTGGCTATTTCTATGTGCCAAGATCAACTTTCTGCTATTTTGGGTTTATATTGGGGAAGGGAATTGCATGTGACGTGACAGCAGCAAAGAATAATATCATTAATGTGGTCATGAAGAAAAAGAGAGGGACAGTATCAAATATAAACAGTGGCCATAAATGCAGACATGTATATATTTGAACACTGCATGAAGTAAAATATACTATAGCTAAAACAATATGAGGGAATACTTTGTCCTTAAATGGTTCAAAGTTATATAAAGTATCTCCATGTACTTTCAGGAGTTCAAGTACGTGTACAGAACAAATATTTTCTGCTTGGACAAGATGCCCTGCACCATCTGAGCTTAAGTATGAATTCCCTGGTCATCTGAAACGCCTGTTTTGATGGGGAAACTGAAAGGAAAGACTGGGTATTTAAAGGTTAAGCAGTAGCAGGGAACTTCCTGAGCTCAAAACTTCAATGGCAGGGTGCCTGCGGTGTCATCACAATAAGATCTGTTAGTTCCCTGACTCCATCTGCACCCTTTCAGAGTGCCAAAAAGCCGCCTCCTGTGTAAACACCACCGGCTTTGACCAACTGCGCTTAGGGAGCCCTCTTGCACCAGACTCCCTCCCAGTTACATGGGGAAAGTAGAGCAGGAACACATTTTCCTTTTTCTACATGTATTTGTAAGCCCAAAGCCCATTTCTACGGCTTTGGATAAAACATCTGTTACAACTGGAAGGAAACCTACCCCAGTAAAAGGGGGGTGAGGAGCAGAGCCCGGGCCCCCAGGTGGGAAGTGGTTATCATTCCTCTGAAGCTACCACTGGGGCCTTCACCCCGCCGTGCCAGGCAGGTAGGGTAACCATAAGGAGAGCTGATGGCCTTCGTCTCCTAGAGAGGTAAGGGGGATGGTCAGGGCGGCACTGTTGGGACCATCGTGGAGAAACGAGGTGCACGGGGGCGAGGTGAGCCAGCACAGGGCACACGGAAAGTCAGGCAAAACTGAGAGTATAGGGACAGGATGTGACTTTCTGCATGAAACAGTGATATTCCTGCTAATAGTATCAAGGCAAAAATAAAAACAAACTTCCCAAGTGCACTCCAAGCAGGTTTGTCCTATGTTATTCTCCTTTCCCCCATTTTCCCCCTTTTGCTGATTTCTGCAGTCCCAAAGATCTTATCTGCCTTTCAAGGTGGGAACACAGGAAGGGGTATATTTAGGAGAGAGCTGAAACTGCTTTTGTTTTGGAAAAGCACTTTTTTCTGCCTGTGCCACGTGGAAGGGTTAGAGCAGACCTAAGTTAAAAATAAAAAAACACCGATAAATGGTGATACAGGGTGATACCAGTACAGACCTTCTGGGCCCAACCAAAGGGTCATCTATAGCCCAGCACCCTCCTTCAGAAAGAGGCCAAAACCATATGCCTACAGGGCAGTATCAAAACAGGGCAAGCACTTGATGATACTTCATCCAGATATTTTCCCAGCCTGCAAAAATTCAGGGACTGTCTGAGCCCCTTTCTGTACTTGATTATCCTCAGTTAATGTCTCTTCCTTGAACTTGTTCAGTCATTCCTCCAGCCTTGTGAACTTGAGCTTTTGGGTGAACTTGAGCACCCAAAGCATCTTTTGGAAAATATTTTCACAGCTGAGTTGCATGTTTTTTCCAGTTCATCCTTGGATACATGATTTTGAGAGGTATTGAGCATCCATGTGAGCAGCTTTTCTCTTTCTCCTTGTGCCAGATGAGCAATGCCCATCCCTGTCACACTCCACACATCCGTGGAGGCGATCAGTCCCTGAACGGCTTCTGACCAACGCAGAAGGTCTCCGAGGAAAGTATCTCAGGAGTAAAACAGTATGATGGTGAACCAACTTAAACTTTTGTGCTGGCTTTTGTGGAAAGATCTTGCAACAGTTAGGGGAGTATGAAAAGGGTGAAGCCACATGAAATGTGGCCGGTAAGCAAATAATGACACATCAAGGCAGCAGCAGTGTGGTTTTCTGAAACTTGTCATACCAAATGCTTTTGATGGGTAAGTCCCTTGAAATCATATCCAACTGTTCAAGAGTACGTCATCAAGTGTCTTCCTCCTTATAAACAACCTGTACTGCTCAAGACCTGTGGCTAGTCTTTGTGATGCTTCAAAATGGGGAGACAACAGCATACCTAAGCACTTCGAGCTGTTTTTGTGATTTCCAAGCCTAAAACTACTTGTCCACTTAGATTTTTTAGTGTCCCATTATTATTATTATTTTCTTCAGTAGTTAATGGAACAAAGATACTGGTGGGCTTATGGGTCAGGTCTCTAACCAAATTAGAAGCACTAAGCCAAAGAAATGTCAACTTCCTTCTTCCTTGCAGGTCACCACTGACACGTTGGGAGAAATGAGTCAGCTGGTTTCTCTGGTCTCGTCCACGCCGACACTAGATGTCAGCCCAAACCCGCGAGTGCTTTTGCTCTGAACTGCAAACAGGTTCATGCAAACCCACGGAGGAGCTGCCTGGGCCAGCCTTTGGCTACGCTGGCAGTTCTTCACCCCTGAAGGAAGGGGAGTTGTTGCATTGTAATGGCAAGGGGAAAAAAGGAAGGGTAGGCTCTCGCATCTTTGCACAAAGTCCCTTTTATAATAAACATGTTTTGACACAAGCTGAAAGGAGCCACATTTTATGGGGTGAAAACTCCCACCCGAAGTTCCTGCCCTTGTCCCAGAAGTGCTGGAAGGGGGTTAACGTCTCACGGGGACCATTAGCAGCAGCGTCCCTGCTCCCTTCACATGGCTCTTTGGGCAGGCTGGGGCTGTCCCAGTGGACCCTGCTGGGGAAGACTGACAGCTCGGGGGGGTTTATTGCTATTAAAAGAGAAAGCAGCTATGACCATTACCTCCAAGCAGCTACAAGCTGCGGGCCGTCCTGAGCTCAGACGACAGGGCAGAACAGGCACTTTCGGTTTTACGGTGAAGTGAAACCAGTGGCAGGGAAACAGGACTGACCAGGGTCCTTTTTGCAATTAGTTAAAAGTTCCATTGGCGTGTTGTCTCCTTGCAGCATTGTTGCCCCAGAGCATTTAGCTCACAAACACTGGTAACCAAGGCTTGTGTTGACCAAAAACCCTGCGAAGACAACAGAAACTGCCTGCTGAAAAAAATAGCGTTTCCTCTTATTTCCACTCTGGCTGGGGACAGAGGCAATTTCCCCTTCCCCTGTTTAGAAAGCATCCTTCCTTCCCCATTTCCTCCCCCCATTCTCCCCAGCTCCCACTGTGGCAAGCCAGCCTGGCAAGGGCTTCGGGCTGCAGAGGTGAGATGCCGTCATGGAACCTGGGGATTAAAGATTAAAGTTTAGCAGTGAGCTTCTGCTCCCACACCTCAGTTCCTGCATTCCCACCTTCTGATTTTAAAAAATGAATGTCTTGGTTTGATGTCCAGTCCCTGCCTTTCCTTGTGCCAACCCCATGTGAGCTGTTCAGCGAGAGGCGGGCAGAGATTGTCTAGCCAAAACCCAGCTGGGCTGCAGCTCCGCAGGGTATTTCCAGAGCACTTCCCTGGGACACCCCTGGCCTAGCAAGGGCTCACCGTGGTGGGGATGTAGTTTCTGGGACTGAGCTGGCTGGCTCAGAAAGGGCTCAGGTGTACCTGCACCCCTGGGAAATTTGCCCTTCATGGAGACAAACCTACAACCAAACAAACCTGCAAGGTCTGGCACTTTGAAAAATACCTCTGTCTTTCAGCGGAGGGATTTTCAGCAAAGCAAACGCAAACAATTCTGGCTCAAAATAAAAGTATTTAAGTCGTTCCAGTCTGGCATCCCACAATATGTAGCCTGTTCTGTCAGCTTAACTGCTTAGTAATACGTGTTTCATTGTCCGAGCCACTTCCTTAAAGAACAACTAGATGAGCAGTGGATACAGTTTGTTCTTGTTTACTACGGGGGAGAAAGAAAACGGCAGCACAAACAAGCACGCGCGCTCCTCCGAGCGGCGATTCTTCAGCTGCTGGGACCGGGATCAGCCACGACAAGGCTGGATTGCAGGGGACCAGCGTCGAAAAGTGCGTGTGATGCCAGGCAGGAGAGGTTCTTGGATTTCAATGTCTTGACATCATGCCTTTCCCTGGTTTGTTGGGTTTGGGTTTTGGTTTCTGTTTGTTTTTTTTATTTCCTTTACGAAGCTCTGCTCCTGGCCCAGTTCCTGGCAACACTTCATTACACAACGACAGTTGCCATGGCCACTAAAGGGGAGGCTGCAAACAGAGCTGCCGCAGCGCTGGCGGGAGCTGCTGCGGCTTCCCTGGTGCGCGGGTGCATGGGTGCGTGGGTGCAGGGGTGTGCGGGTGCATGGGTGCACTGGTGCATGAGTGCGTGGGTGTGGGAGTGCAGGGGTGCATGGGCAGGCATCCCACCGGGGGCCCAGCGTCTCTCAGCTCACTGGCAAGCACGAGCATCCCACAAACTGCCACCAGCCATGAGCAAGCCATGCATCACAGAAAAGTTCCAATGTAAATGCGGTAAAATATTTTGCATGGGCTCAGTGTGGGCATCTGCAACTTTGTGTCTGCTTTGGAAATGGGGATGAGTGTTAGAAAGGGAAGGAGTGGAGGCTGCGAGGGTGCTCGGCGTGTTGCCAGCTCTCTGTGCACATTCAAGTCATGAAGGTGACAAGCAAAAGCCAGCACCCAGCAGTTCAAGGAGGAGGGGGCTTCCCTGCAGAGGCAACCCACCCTTCCTGCTGATCATCTCTCCTGCTGTGCACAGGGCTTGTGAGGGAGTGGGAGAGATCAGCTGAAGTCGCTGGGGCTCACACAGTCTGTTGGCACACTGCAGGTAACACAGCCGAAGAGGGAAGCGATGCCCAGCAGCTGCTGGCCAGGCAGCCATAAGGAGCAATTGAAGCCATGTACAGTACATACTGGAGCCAGCTGTACTGAAAAGAGGGGTTCTGGTGTGGGACATCCACCCGAGCAAGGTGTTTGTTCCTGTTACCTGACCTCCGTACAGATTTACTGAGGTCCCCAGAAGAGAAGCTGCTGCTGGGGGTTACTCATAGCCTCAAGAAGTTCTTGCTGGGGTAGCTGTGGAAATTGCCACCCACTGTTTCTTTTTCGTCCCTGCGCTGCTGGAGATATTGGGGCAGGAGCAATGGTAGCAGACCTACACCGGCCACCAGAGCTCACGGTTTGGTGTGCAATTTTAGCCTGGAAGCTAAAAATTTAAACCCGCCATACAGTGGGCTGCCAGTGGAGGGGAGACTGCACTGCCTGCCTTGCTACTGCCCCAGCTGTAGCGGAGGTGCAAGAAAAAGGACTGGTAACTTAAATAAGTGCAGTGAGACCAGGTAGGATTAATTTTCCAGAGCCCTTGGTTACTCATAGCACGTTCATTTGGTTTATATTCTGTTCTGTAAAACTAAATAGTTCCCCTCTCTTGGTGGCTTTATACTCTCTAAATAGCTCTAGCACATTTCCCATCCCTAGTTTTACATTTGCTTGCTTCTTTCTCAAGCCAGTTCTTCCAGTGTCTCTTAAATCATGTCTACTGCTGTTTGAATCCCTTCCAGTTTCTTGCCATCTGTTCAATGCTAAAGTGAACAAAATGTTCATGGTTCATAGCAATATCCACTATGACACAGAAACAGGAGCCTCCCCAGTCAAATAACGTCAAGATTAATGCATTGATCTTTGTGCCTCTAGTGACTGCACCTTTCTTTTTATGCTTTTAACTTACAACAAGTACATAGGATTTCATGGGTGACCTTTTACACCTCTTCTCTCTTCTCTTCTCTTCTCTTCTCTTCTCTTCTCTTCTCTTCTCTTCTCTTCTCGCCTTGCCTCTCTTCTCCTCTCCTCTCCTCTCCTCTCCTCTCCTCTCCTCTCCTCTCCTCTCCTCTCCTCTCCTCTCCTCTCCTCTCCTCTCCTCTCCTCTCCTCTCCTCACTTCTCTTCCCAGAATCCAGGGCTTGCACTTGTTTTGAGTTAACAACCCACTAAGGCAAAAATTTAGACCTCAGCTCATTGCCTTTTATGCCATTTTTGATCTCTGCAGCATGATCACTTATTTGGATAGTGGTATTGTGCTCTGCGGTCTCTTAATTGTAACACTTCTTTATGGCATCAGCCAAGAAGTGCCCTGAAATCAATCTCTGACCTCTGTGGCTCAAAAAATCCAGGCAGACCTTTCAGTTGCTCTGGACTCAGCTGGGGTCCTGGGTTGTCGCATCTGATCTTTATTTTGTTTTTAGAGTCCCAAGAGAAGCTGTGTCCCTTACGAAATCGTGAGCAAGCTTCTCTTTTGATGGGTCTTCAATTACATTTTTCTCTTGCCAGATGTTAATAATATAATGTTCACAAAAATCAAGCCAGCTGATCTGACCATTCACCATTAATTCCTGGAAACTGGGAAAATCACATGTTTTCCTTTAATCCTGGAGAGATCATTGTGCCCAGGCTCTCTGCCTAGTCACGTCTCCCATTGCGCGGTGAGGGACCTTCACATCCAGAGCAACACAGCGGGCTATCAGGCTCCTGATCCCTGAACCACCTTTTCTGGGAGGATGAAACACAAGCCTTCAGATGTCACTGCTCTTACCTCAGTCAGCTAAGTAATCTTCTCAGCTGTAGATGAAGCTCCTCAACCACACTGACTTTCACGATGCAGTGTCAGCTTTCGTCACACCTTGCGGCAGGACAAGGCTGACCCATCAGAGACAGCAGCTTGGAGCAGTCCCTTCAACACACACCAAGCACAAGCTCCAGATTTTGCTTTTCTGGTAGTCTTGCATTTCATAGCTGTTACAGGGCCAGGCAGAAGTCTCTGTAAATGCTATTTACTGTAACGTCTAACTTATTTGACAGCAAACAAAAGCCCACATGATAGTTATCCCTTCCCTCAGAAGGTAATGTCGATTCTTAAGCCTTTTGCTCACTTAGCCAAGACTTTTCCCCTTTTACTGCTTGATATGTGGCATTTTTCTCTGCGGTTGGTCACTTTGCAGCTCTGTTGGCTACTGTTGGTGAAAACCTTTTCCCAGAAAAGTTTCATCGTGATTCACTGGCATCGTCCAGAGCATAGATTCTCCTGTTTAAGCAGCTCACACAGTGCTGTCAGCAGTGTGTCCGAACACCAAAAATTGCCAAGTGATGACAAGCCTGAGAAGGGCTGGTGGGATGCATTGGCAGGGCAAAGGGTTTCCTGTCATGTTGAGGTTACAGATACCTTAGTGTATCTGTTCTGGATGCACAGCTGTAGATCTCCTCATGAAGCACCTTTTCTTCCGAGTAAGATCATATTAAAAGGAAGTATTGATCAGAATAACAGTGAAAAGGTTAAAGCTATATTGCATAGTGGGGCTTTGGAAGAAGCTTCAAGTGAACATCTGCACTTGTGTTCAGGTCCTGCAGTCGTCTGCTTTTGTTTCCTCCTGTCTTCAGCTCTGCAAGTGGAAGTGAGGTTGATGAGGTTCGGTACAAACATTAGACGCTTTGTTCCAGATATAGCTTCGCATGTAGGTGGGGAAGGGGCCAGGGCTGAACTTGTTCTCTTTTAGTCTCTACAAACAACCTGAACATCTTGCATCTGTCAGGGTGCAGATCTTAACATCTCATAAACCATCTACAAACCTTTATGTGCAGGTGAATATGGAAGGTACAGAGAACAGGCAGTGTCTGCCAGTTGTGCTCATTAAATCATGTGATTCAAGCCAACATCTGATGCAAACTGCAGTTTTTCCAACTGTATACCAGTTTTGGTGTATGTCAATGGGTCATTGGGTAGTCTTATGCTCGTATGGTGAAAACAAGTACTTGATGATTAGTTTCCCTTGAGGACAGGCATTGTAAAAATATTCTTAACACTCCCTGGCTGCCTGTTAAAAGCACAGCCTACCAGGTAACAGCAAGAAGTCCTTGGACCACAGGCCACTAACTTGGTTTTCTGCAAAAGCTGAACATCGCAGTCTGAAATCTTAGAAATAGTAAAAACTTTTTGTTGTGCGGCAGGGATGGAAATGCCCCCACCTCAGGATGGCCGTACCTGTTTCTTCCTTACACCTCATCTAAGGACCACTGGAGGGGGGGCTGTCGCTGCCAGGGCTGTCTCTGCTCATCACTGTCACACAACCCATTTTTGCATCCTCTGGTCCAGACTGTGGCACATCTGCTTTGCATCCAAATCCACTTTGCGAAGGAGCTCACAGCAGCGCAGGTCCCAGTGTTTCTTCTTCTCTGTACCTTTTTGTTAGAGATAAATTTCAATTCCAGAACTGAATTGGTGAAACCAACCCACAGCAGTGCCTTCACTGGTACCCTCCAAAATACCTGCAGCAACTAGCTAGAAAGAGTTGCTCCGTTCACATTCTGCTGGGCGATGGTCTTGCCTGCGTGCCCATCACAGCCAGCCTCAGACACACAGCCTTGTGCAGCCCCCGGCATGTGGCAGGGGGACAGGGAGCTTGGGCTCGCGCCAAGAAACCTATTTGTAAACTGGCTCTGCTGCACAATGTAATATGCTATTAAATTGCATGGTGGTTACTTACTGATTGCTTACAGTGAAGCCACAGGAGGACGGAGGGGTGGGATCGGGGTGCCCTGCCACCTCCCATCCACCCGCTACCTGCCCAAGGCTGCGGCGCAGGTCCATCACCTCCGAGCTTTCACAGTGCGGTGCTAACACCCAGACTTTCAGGGCCTACCCAGGAGCAGGTTTTTCGCTTTCTAAGGCACGCAGTGACTTTTCAGCAAGCTTTTCAGTGTGGTTTGTACTTTCTAAGAAGTGAGCTGAAGCGAAGCTCAACAGCCAGCCAGTGACACTGCTTACCTGCCCCAGGGACAGTGGGTGCTACGTATATGCAGGGGAAAAATCCCTGCAGGTCAGAAGAAGATGTAAAAACCCCATCAAACCACTCAAGAGAGGGAGTGAGAAGTTGTTTTTTACAAGAACAACTTGGATGAGATCTCTTTTAAACTGTAGCTGAAATGAAAGGGAGGGGGATTCATTGCTACTAGAAGCATTTTTCAGTCTGACCTAAAAATTACATGAAGCTCCAACCTCAAAGTAGGTTTATTTACAGGCTTGGGTCTAAAGAAATTGCTGCATGGAGGGGAGACGTTATTCCTCAGTCAGCAGGCAGAACTGGAGCCAGGGGGATGGATGGTGGTCTTGGCTCCTTAGGTATGAATTAGGTAGGATTGCTGTTGGTAACTGCAGCCAAGAGTAAATATTTGGATGAGGGAGCCATTTATGTCAAAGAACAAGGCATGTCAGCTAACTCACCATAAGCTGGGTCTGGACACCAGGAAGTATCAAACACAAGAGATTTGGGGGGGTCCATCTTCCCATGAAAGCCAGAGGGATATAACTGCTTTTGAATATGAAGAGATGGTATAACTGCTTTTAATATGAAGCTTTATAAATTTATAAAAAGATGAAGTGGTGGAATGATTGGAAAGCTAAGGGAAGGGGTCAGGCAAGGTCTCATCTGGGCTTACAATGGATGTGGAGTCTACTAGAATGACACAGAAAGATGTGGGAGACAGATTACCATGGATCTACCTCTACTCTGATCCTGCCTACTTTTTTTGCAAAGACCAGGTTATGGATAAATGGCAGTGGACAGCTACAAACTTTGAGCAAGGAAAGGGATCTATGGCTGGCCATGGAGCAGCCAGCAGCAGCCCTCCTCTCCGCCCTGGCCCTTGCCTAGGGAGCAGGGGTTGGGAGCAAAAGGTCTAACTTAGTGCCCTTGGTGGCTTCTGGACCATGTTTCCACCAGAAGCCATCGTCTTTCCAAGGCAGCTTCAGCTATGCGAGGCCATGAGGCGAAGAGCTCTAACAGCACACAGACCTGTATTTTGGCTGGCAGGCTTTCCTGAGCAATACAGAAATGGCGGCTAAACCGGTGTCTTTCAGCTGTGTTGCATCACTATCTTTCCTTTTTTTTTGTTTATGTTTAGGGTTTGCTTGGTTTTTTGGTTTTTTTTTGTTTTAGTTTCTTTTCAAGCAGATAGGGTGAAAGAAGGTAGGACTGCGTGGGAAAGGAAGCTGCTCCTCGCCAGAAAGGGATGAAAGAAAGATTGTGAGTTACACTTGCCCAGCCTCAGCATGTCACTTCTATAGCTGGATGAAGCACTTGATTCTAATTCCTGCCATGTGCTTTGCTGTGTCATGGCACTGTGGTGACTCTTTTACTGAGACGCGGCTATGTGCAGCTATCATCTGATCAATCTAGCCATGCTCAGAAAGCTACGCTGTGCAAGGGGTATTGGCCTTACCTTCTGCAAACTGAAGCATGGCTCTGAATTCAAGGCATCACAAATTATTTCCATGGGAAGAAGAAACCTATGACAGAGGCTGGAGTGCCACAGTACAACCTTGTTGCTTGGGTTTTTTTTTAAATGCTTCTTGTAAAACCCAAAGGCAAGCAGTTGTATTCACCCATAACGGCAGTCTCCAAAGTCAGATTTCATGCTTCTGCACGACATTTCCCCACCGACACCGCTTTCATTACAGGAAGAGTTTGGCAACTCACCGCCAGGTGCTGCCGTGGTCTGAAATGCAGCATGGCATGGGGTCCCTGTCCTTGTCAAATTTAAAGAAATAATTGTCATGATAGTGATCAGAGAATTCTTTTAAAAGGCAACCATGCCCTGCAAGATTGCATCTCGCTCTGCAAGATGGTTACATACAGTGTTACATACCATACGGGGAGGTGAAGCCTCCCCGTGCAGCAGTGCCTGGACCCCCAAGCAGTCCTCCGGGCACCTCTGTGTGGTTCCCCTCCGAGGCGGCTGTGGCCAGGACTGCAGGGTGCTGTGACTGCCCTATACCCGTATTATTGGCCATGCAAACCAAATTTGTATTGCAAATAGGTCACTTGTCCAGTCGGATAGAAACATCTGAATATGAGCAAGTGCATTTCCAGTTAGAGTCCTGGAAATAATCTTATCTTCAGCAAGGTCAATTAGTCCTCTTAATTATGAAATTTCCACAGTCATATTATGTGGCAAATCCTGGGGTTTTTTTTCCCCCATTTACTACATAATCAGTATAAAGCAAATATAGAGAACAAGTTGGTTTAGTATGATTTGGATGCATTCCAATCCTCATTTCAGTACATAGGGGGTAACTCAGGGCTTTTAGAACAAGTTGTACAGGAACCTTTTACAGTGTATGATAAAATACAAGGTCTGGTAGGGAATTAAACTTCTAACCATCTCCAGGAAAGAACAGCGTGTGATGTCCTCGTCTGAGCCAGCAGCTTCTGAGTCCTGTGGTGCTTGCTCATTAACACCAGTGCCACCAGCACCAGCCCACTTGCCACAGTGTTGCTTGTTCTGATAAGCCAGTATCCTACCAAGCATAAGAGTATGTATTTTATGCTCAACACATGAGAATTTCAATCAGTCTGAGGATGTGCTGAAGTCATTTGGTGGACTGGGATGAAGTTTGGTGGAAGGCATATGAAATGATTTAGTTTAATAGATACACTTTTTTAATAGGCAGCTTGGCAATTATATATTATGGCTTGATACCTCTTTTGGTAGTGGGTAGCTAATCTTAAAGGTTTGCTCTGTTTTTCAGTTTCTCTTTTTACATTGGACCACATAAATGAAAAGAAGATTTAAGTGGGTTTAGGTCCTGTATAAAGATGCTGTAGCTGACTTTGCTTAATATAGAACTAATCACAAATTAGAGAATTTGAATGGACATACTCTAGTGTCTGTATCAGCTAAGATGGAAGAGCTCCAGGCTGATATCTAGTCCTGATGAAAATAAATCAGCACCATTTTTCACATATACTTTAATTTAAACAGGAGGAAAACTGTGGAAGAACAAGGCCCCAGGGCTATCACCTGAACATGGAGCAGATGAAGGGGGGGTATCCCATGAGGTGCTGCCCCAAAATAGTGGGGCTGGACTGCCATCATGCTTGCAGAGGCACCATCATCCCTGCCACGCTTGGCTGCCCGTGTCTCCCTGTGTTCATGTGTTTACATTTTCATTTAAATTTACCTGCAAGTCTGATTTTTCCAGAGTTTTAGCATGCTTGGTTTTGATAGATAATTGCTACGGTCCTGCTGTAATATGTTTTACTCGGAGTTTGTTAATCTGCTGCCAGCTGTAATTCCATCTTAGCCTAGTTTTGTCTAAGGAATATGAAATGTTCTCTTATTCCCAGGGCAACTGATGCAAATATCATCCTGAGGATGGGAAGCTTATCAAATGCCCAGTACAATACTTTTCACTGACATTTCAAGAAATGCTTTTTCCTGCGTTTCTTTGAGAGGACACCCTGTTTTCTGACCTCTGGTTTTACCTTATGGAAGCTATGAGGGAGCATGTCATAGTTTTCATTTATATTCCTAAAGAAATTGTAACTCAGTGCATCCTTTTATGGATTAGTCATATATGCTACAGAGCAATGCTTGGGTTTATCCCCTTTTTTCCCTTTTGCAATCTGCAAAAAGAGTTTCCTCTTTTGATCAAAATTCGTTTTGACCACACCTGGGAGATGCAGTGGTGAAACCAGAGGAAATCTCAGGGCCCTTTTCCCACTAGAGCAGAGTTGGCGAGTGCCCAGCGATACCTGCGAGGCCACAGGTACCTGCTAGCAGGTTCTCTTCCTAGAGCTTAATAAGGATTTCAGGCCAGATTTGCACTACAGTTGATGCCAAAAATGTCCTAACTTGCCATTCAGTCTTACCGCCCACCCACTTGTGAAAGCCCTGCTGGGTACAAGTTCCCACTGTGCTGCTATTGGCCTTCATAAGTGAAAATTGTATGAACTATTCATCTGAAAATCAGGCCCGCGTTTCTGTTGTGTCAGGTGGTTTTGAGGGAAATTTCAGTTGCAAGGAGTGATTTCACAACAATAAGTTTGGCATTTGCTCTTTTTTCTCTTTCTTTCTCTTTTGGTATTGTTTCTTCTTCTGACCTCTAATGCAGACACAGAAAAATAGTCAAAAAGTGCTATTTCTTTTTAGGCTAAGATGAATATGTGATATGTCATACTAACCACAGTAGATGTACAAAGCTGCACCTTCTTTCATGTAATGCTTTACTAATAATTCAGAAACTGAGGCTTACGCAGTTTTCTTTGGCTAAATTTCACTCCGGAAGTAGTCTGAGATTTCCCAGTGCGTTGGAAGATACTGAGGAAATGTTTCATATAACGCCAGCTGATATTTAATACAGATTAGCGACTGGAAATAAGGAGTTGAACTGTTGCACTGAATCCAGCCATTCCTCCATAGACCACAGCATGGGAACTGCTCGCTGCGAGGTTAGCAAGTTCACCACCCTTTACTAAAACCAGTCCTTTTTATTTAAATTTTGCTTCTTCTCTCAGTTTTGGGATGATATGATTCCAGAGAGAAGTTCTCGTTTCTTTTCTTTTCTCCCTTCCGTTTAGCGGGGCCCGTGCAAAGCACCGCTGAAGGGAGAGGGCTGAGCACGCTGTCCCCTCCCCTGCTCATGCCCAGGCAGCCCCTGCGTTGAGCAATACCAGACATCTGGGGGGGAACGGAAGCTGCTGCCACAAACAGCTAACACAGTACAGTGGCAATTTTAAAGAGAAAAGTCTTCACGGATTACACACCAAAATAGTGCAGGTTGATTGCTTTCTGCTGAATGCACAGGTAATACACAGGTTTTGCAGACCAAAATAGAGGCTTATTTCAGTGTGCTAGAGCATCTCCTGCCCGTGAACAGAGCAAGCTGTACCAGCACGAACGAGCAAGATGCTCAAGAACTTGCACAGGGCTTAAGGGAAGTGATAAACCCTCATGGGGTGCAGTTACCCACTCCTGAAGCACAAAGAAAATGCATGCTTCTCCTTCAGATAGGTAAACCAGGCTTAAAACAGGTGATTGCATGCTTAACATGGATCAGAGACTGCTGTGTGCCGGACTCCTGTCTTAGCACTGTCCCAGTAAAGTGGGGATGACATCTGATGTATACATCATATATCCTGTTCTGTTGCATTTAGAAATTGCCTCACTGCTGCTAGGAAAAAAAAAAAAATCCATTCAGGTCTCAGCATACACACATGAACTCTGGAGTCATGGCATGGCAAAAGAGAAATAAGGGACTGGCTCAGGCTATGGAGACTCCATCCCCAGCACAACACAGAGCTCAGTTCTCCCCTGGCTCAGCTTTATGCAGGGGACAGGTGCTCTCATGTGGAGTGTCAAGAGGGAGCCGACCCCTGCTCCTCAACTCTGTGCTGGCCTTGTCCCAAGGGTCACTTGTCAGCGGACAGCCTGGAAATCGGTCTGTCTCCAGCGTGCTCCCTCTTGCTGCTGGTCCCCAAGGCCACTAGGAGCATCCGTCTGGGCACGGACACCATGCCAACGTGCAGGAAAGCCACCCCAGCTCGGCACGCAGGAGAGAGAAGGAAAGTGAGGGTGGCTAGCGGGAACTCTCCCCAGGTTTGTAAGTCAGTCCTGTGTAATGAAACAGCATTTCATCCACAGCTGCTACAAAATGGTCAAAGTATTGGTGAAGCCATGAGATAAAATACATTTCTGGTCAAAACCGATTACCTGTGTTTATTTCTTTGAAAAGCCTGTGAATTAGGAGGAAAAAAAAAAAAAATCTCGGTTTCAGCTTGGTTTCTGGAGAAGCAGCCATGCCAGCTGCTTCTCCAGCTAGTAAATCCTGCTCAAAAACTTCTCAGCCTGGTAGCCACTTTCACCCAAGTTGCAAAGAAAGGGTAGAAGTCTGCAGGCAGAGAGAAGGACAGAGAAACACTCGGTATTGCCTTTCTCTCCTCCCCCTTCCCTTCCCTTTCAAGTCTAGGCTTTGTAGCTAAAGTTTGCAAGACTCCCAAAGGTACAGAGTACTGCGTATGGCCCCTGACTGACAGCGACACTTGTTTTCAGCTCCGTTTTGTCACCTTAGAAACTTGTCTATCTTTCTCTGCTTTTTATCAGATAGAAAAAGACAGCTTGCTGTCCTTCACACTGCGGGGACAGCCTGCGCGCGTGTGTGCAGGCACACGTGTGCACACGCATGAGCGGGTGGGCACCCCGGGCCGCCCCGGGAAGGTAAGGCCGGCTGCAGCCCACCACCCCACAGGGTGGGCTTTGGAGGAGCGCTCAGCGCGCTTTGGAGGAGCGCTCAGCGCCAGCGTGGGAGCGGGGCTTTCTAAACCGGGCAAAGTGGGGCTGAGCTAAGGCCACGCGTCCTGCCGTTTCCCACCGCTGCAAAAACAAACCCTTTCTAAGCACCTGCTTCCTCTTTGAAAGAAAGTAACACTTTTCAGTGAAAACCAGACAAGGGCTTGAAGGAAGAGCTTTTAAAAAACCGCTCACAAATAGGTTTGCTCATTGCACACGATGGGCTTTTTTCTTTGCACGGTCGGAAGTACAGCTGTGCAAGACATTTGCTTGCGCTGCCTCTTCAGGGGGTGCCGTACCCCCACGGTCAGGCAGGTAGCGCGACGGCAGGCAGCCCCAGAGCACTTTCCGTAGCAGCGGGGACCGGTGATGCACTCGCTCATGCTCAGCTGCTGATGCTTGAAAGCACCGCTCACGCCGGCAAGCCTCCCGGAGCCGGCAGCGCTTCTTCCAACCTACCTTTCGTACAAACCCCCACGCACTTAGCAGAGCACCGACTAGCTAGCTGCTATTTTTAGTCCCTCGGTACGGTTACGCTGCTCCGGTCCATGCCACGGGACCCTTAAGCAAAGGTCAGCCCTGGTTCAGGTTGGTGCCTGGGAAGTCATCGCTGCTGCCGGTGCAGCGCTGCGGGGCCCTTGCACACCCACCCCGCTGCTTTCGCCCAGGAGCACCCACCGATGAACGGCAGCTCTCGTGCAACCGTTTGTCTCCATTTGGTGCCCCAGTGACCCGGTAAACCTAGTTTTTTGGAGGTCTCAGCTGGGTTCCTGCAGAGGTGGGACCAGTTACGTGTGCCCAGGGAGTGTCACTGAAGACTCTCACTTGCTAATGCATTTGTCCAGGTAACTGAGATTTAACATGTGCCCAAACCATGCACATGGTTCTGGGAAATCTGAGCGCATACGGCACGTCTTCACTTTCCTAGCCTGTATATCTGATGAAATTAGAATGCTTGTTTTATGGTTAAATTATCGGGCAATTGCTCTGAAGCAGCTGAAGAGCAGTACTTTTCCACACAATGTGTAGCTGGATGGAGAAACTCATTGCCAGGGGATATTGGAGTGCCTAAAGGCATGAACAGGGTCAAAAAGGAATCAGACACATTTGTGCAAGGCATGTCCATCGGGACTATTAAATACAGTCATTCAGATGCAACCTTTAGTGCATAAACTCTCCAAAATGCTGATTAGTTAACGCTGGGAGGATTTACCAAGGAAAAATTCACTCTAAACTTTCCCTGGCTTCAAAAATCTCATCCAAAATAATTGTCCAAAATCCTGGAGACAGGATACTGGTCCAGTCGGACCAGTCATCTGACGCACATCCCTGTCCTCCTGTTGTAAATACTACAGTGTGGCCGTAATAATTAATCAGCTGGAAAGAGCCCAAACCCAGAGAACAATGCCACAGCACTGAGCACATATTTACTCAGGGGAAGCAATGAGAAAAGGAGTTTCACTCCAAGCAGAGCAGAAACACCTACCAGAGATATACAAAAGTGGAGTGCGAGTGCAGTCCCTACGGAAGATATGGTTGGAATTCCCCAAAACTGCTGCCCAGTCGTGATGAAAACGGAGCTGACTGAGCCCAATAGTCTTGGGCAGTGCTGCCCATCTGATAGGAAATACACCCATATTTGCAGGAGACACTCAGTTTAGCAGGATTTTAAATACAAATGGGGCCAGAGAGGAATGATCTTTAATTAATAAAAAGTTTCTAAATTATTTATACTGTTTGATTTGGAAGCATGAAGGTAGGCAGCTTGGAAACAAGGTGGTCAGGCTCTGCCTTGGATCCTAGAAAGCAGCGATGGTGTATGGTGTGGAGTTCCCAGTGGAGAAGGTATCAAGTGTGAGTTTCCAGGGCAGCGCCGCAGCAAAAACAGCTAATGGTATTTTTTGATGCGTAAGGAGGTGTACAGACTGTCAGGTGAAGGACAGGACCGACTGACTGACTCTTAACTTTGTGAAACATGCTGCTGCTACAATAAGGGGCATGTAAAAGATCTTCAAACCAAGCTGAGGGCCAGAGGACATTCCTACAAGTAAGGTCTTCACCAGCTTGGTCTCTGCCAAAAATCCAGAAGAACTGGCCTCAGCCAGCACAGACAAGTTTTATCATGCAGATAAAATTCTGGGCATAAATTGGGCACAAACTTTTACCCAAGAGCATGATTTACCCTTTCAAGAAAGAGGGTCCCCGCTTTTTTCAAACCAAGACATAGCATTCAGAATGGGGACCCAGGCTTGGACCAAACGCGGCTAGTTTGCCGCAGGGAGAGGTGTCTGGGCAAAATGCAACTGGCTTGTGAGCTACAGCGGTCCCCACCAGCCTGAGCCCTCTGGACGTAAGGGTACAGCCGTATACACCCTGCACTCCTGATGCAGAGGTACTCCGGGCAGCAGCATCCGAGCTGGTGTGGGTAGCGGTCCTGGAGGATGTTGTTGCTAACTAGTTCTGTGCTAACGAGGAGCTTGGGGGATTACTTAGTACAGGCTTTAGGGATATACCATGAGATCTGTTGTAGCTCTAAGCAATAAGCCACGTTCTTCTCCAAATCAACCAAAGCCATTGGAAAAAGCAGCGGAGGTACTGGGTGGGACGTCCTTCCCCAGACCCCATGGCAGCACTTCTCTAGAAACCCTCAACCCCACTTTCCTCCACCCTTGATCTCCAGCAGTGTTCAGGTCCAATTCTGGGCTTTGGAGCCCAACCCCATCCCTGACGGCCTTCCCCCTTCCACTGGAGGCAACTGGCTCATGGCAAGGCAGCTTGCTTTTCCTCACGCCACTCTAACACTCAAGCCTATCTTCGTAACAACTTCCTTGAAGTCAGCACACAAAGAAACATCCAAAGGATGACAAAAATAAACTAGGCAGCTGCACCCCTGCTGAGCCCAGGCTTTTCTTTGTAAGGCAATCGAGTGGCCCAGCATCGCACGTCATTTAGCACAGGGGAAAAAAAAAAAAAAAGAGTCTTGTTCAGAGGGTGCCAGCCGCCGCCGCTGATGGACAGCCTGCATCTGGCCGCGGGCACCGGTTCCTGGCGGGGTGCAGGGGCTGTTTGTGCTGCTGCCGAGGGAAGGGAAGTCACTGCACATCCTGTTGGCTTTACCTGAAGTGACCCAGCTGGGACATTGTTTTTGGCTTGGCGGGTCTGCGGTGTTTACGTGCATGGAAAGCGAGAGGGGTAATGATCCTAATGAAGCGGCCACGGACATGGCCGTCCTGTGCCTGAATGCCCTCTGTCCCCTGGAGCAGTGAGAAGCTGCTTACACAAGGAAATCGTGTTTGGTTAATTAAAGCAGCTAAATAGAAATATCATCCCTCTGACCTGCTGGAGTGGATGCTCCTTTAACTAATTCCCTTTTTTTCCCTTTCATCAAGGCTCCATTACCTCAAATTATCATTTGCTGCAGACAGTCAGAGCGGATCAGTGGGATGGGCTAACTTGTTCCCGCAGCTAAGCCCGCAGTGAACTTGATTTAGTATCATCTGTCTGCTTTAAAAGACCTTATTCAGATGGAAACTTAAGAGATTTAAGTAAAACTATTTAGAACCCAGTTAACCAGACATCCGTGAATAAATGTGGACTTGCCATAAATGTAATTCCTTGCTCTGTCGTGCTGCTCTGGTTTCGCTTCTCTTCCATCCCATCTGGAACCCGAAACTCTGCAAAACCATGAAATGAACAGGCTCTGCGAGGATAACTTCAGCAGAGGCGGCCACACGGCCGTGCGAAGGAAGACTTGCTGTTATGGTGTTGTGAACTCCCCAGCTCACATTTACCAGTTGCTGTGCTGGTGGGGAGCCAGTTGGGATGCTTGGCTGCATCCTCGTCCCCGAGGGAGGATGCACTCAGCCTGGCATGAGGCGCGAGGGTGCCCAGCAGCCTCCCCGGGAGAGCAGAGGGGGGCAGGCATGGCAGAGTGGGTTGTTAATCTCTAGGTAACTGATCCTAAACTGATCTTTTGGGTTTTTTTGCAGGAAGTTTGCACTGACATTTGATTCATTTTAGAAGAGCCCTTTGAAATGTTCATGAAGAGGTCTTGTATCAGCTTTGCTCACGCTCATCATTCACATTTTCCCTGTAAATTTTCCTCCACACACCAAACAAAAAATGCTCATAAAGTCTCTCTGTAGTACCAAGAAACTTGTGCCTCCAAACAGCAGTCGCCAGAGACATAACAATATTCTCCCAAAACGCACCGTGCTGTGGCACTGTAAGGCCTTCCAGCAAAACAGGAATCATCTCATTTTCTCCAGCACAGTATGGCAAACACAAAAGGAAGCTGCAAAAATTGCAAATATGAGGATGAGTCACGCCGTGTGTGCAGGGGCAGCGGAAACCTTCAGGGAAACAGCTTCTAGGGAAAGGCGTCTTGAAGAGCATCGTCTGCAGGGTCCTCCGCCCTCATGCCAGCGGCGATGTGGCTGTGCAGAGTGGGGTACCACAGCACCCCACGGGAAGGTGCAGTGTCCCATGAAGGCAGCCGGGCTGCACAGGTGCGTGGCCGCATGTGTATCCCTGCCAGCACAGGGTCGCCCAAGCTGTGCCACCCGCATCGTGTCGGGAGGAGCAAGGTAGCGTTTTGGGGCAGGGGAAAGCCCCACGCTGCTGACTCAGGGCTGTTCCATGCCATGTTTTATACAATCCGTGTGAATTGGTTTATCCTCTTCCATCGTATGGCTGTCCGCTGGGGGCAAAAGGCTTGGGCAGCACGATGGGCAATGCTGGTCTCTGCCCCAGGGACGGGATGGCATCAGTGTGTTCCCTACAGATGCCCAGAGCGCTGCTGGAGGCTACTTATGAGAAGGTGAAAGCACCAAGCCATACAACTCCTCTTTCATTTACTAACTGGGGAAAATCAGGAGCTGGGGTGGCGAGGGTCAGGGGGCTCATGCAGACTGATGGGGGAGCGTGCACGGGAAGGTGACCAGGGAGGAGGGATAAAGGAGGACCAGACCAAGAGGCGTGTGAAGCAGGCTCCAGCTGCTGGAGTCACATCATGCACGTGTGAAACGGTTAAAACCTGGCCAAAGAAAGCAAGCGGCAAGGGGAAGCGAAATGGAAAATAAAAATGAATGCGGGAGGAGCCGAGGCCGTGTTGCAGCAGCCCCGCGGACACCCAGGCAGCCGAACGTGAACGCTGCTACCGCCTGCGAGCTCGGCACAGCTTGCCCCGGGCGGCGAGACTGACCCCACCGCCACAGGCATTAAACAGGTTTTGACAGCCATTAGCCCTCGGGGGCTTGCACCAGAAACAAACCCGCACCCCTATTTACATGTCCATATTTTCTTGCCCTTAAGAGAACTGTGTTCAGACAGGTATCTCGGCTGCTGCACCTGACAGAGCTGCGCCTTGTCACATGCGACAGGAACGAAGAATGGCCTTTAAAATGTTACAGTGAGTCGGGTGGCATTATTTTTTTTTTTAGTTCTTTGAAAAAAGGAAAAAAAAACCCCAAATTTGCCTGAGAGTAAAAATACTACTGAAAAATGAAACTTGACAACATTGACTGTGCAAGATAACATCTTTAAACGGGCACATGCAAAAGCAAGTGCTACAGCAAACGTCCTCAGCACCTACCCGGTTTCCTGCTGCTCCCCCACGTTTCAGGGCAGAAACTGTGAGGGGTTAATAATTCAGCACCCCAGCAAATCCCCAGCCTGCTGCCTGAGTTTGAACGCCTTAAAAGTTCACCTTCTCCTAAGAAACAGTCTGGAAAAACATACGCAAAGGTACTAAGTTTAAAGGGCAGGATGAGGTGTATAAATCAGCTGAAAAACCATGCCTCGAATGAGCGGAGGGAATGAAGGCAGCACTATCAATTATTCTCCGGAGAGGAGCTACAGCACTAGAGTCTGAAAGAGATAGTCCTTACAAGATTAAAATGAAAACCATCACTCTGATTCCTCTCTACCATCTCTACACCAACATTAGGCTGTATAAAACAAGGAGCCATTTCCACTGGCATGTCACCTCCTGACGCCAGTCCAAAATTAGCTCGGAACACGAATTCATCGAGGAGGCTGGGCAGTGCTCGGAGCTGCAGCTGTGGGAAGCTTGACAGCACACCTTTTAGCTGCTGTTGAATTATTTAGTTTACAGACGCGTAATCGAGAGCAGAACCGGCCCAAAGGAGCTACCTATCATCAGCCACTCATCAAAAAATAACACACTGAACTCGGATAAGGCTTCCTCTGCCTTTGCTGATTTATTTAAAGCTGGTACACACACAGACAAGCTCATTCAAGGAGCTGTAACATCCAGTAGCTGAATTTCATGCATCTCAAGCCTTACTGCAACTGTCTTCACCTCCTCAGAAAGCCCAGGGTCCTGGACGAAGCGCCGTCTGTGGCAGCAGTCGCTGCTGGCCCCCGTGGTTTCCTTCCTCCCCACCACTATTTTCATTATTGTTGACAGAAAAATCCTGCACCTGCTGCTCTTACCGCTGAGGAGGAAACCCTCCCGCAAGCACTCGCTGAAAAGGTCATCGGGCTGTTTCTTCTGCCGCAGCATCGGCAGGGAGGCAGCGCAGCCTCTCCGGCAGGAGAAACACCCGCTCGCATGCCGGCAAGTCCCCACCACCAGCCCCTCCTCATGAAGTCCAATCAGCAGAAGTAATTAACAGACAGACAGCAACACCAACTAACGTGAGGCAGAGGGGATGAAGCTAACCCGGCCTGTCGCCTGCGTTACCAGGCGGGATGCTGCCGTAAGAGGCGCAGGGGCAGGGAGCGCTTCCCCCAGGCATCTGAGGAAGCGAGCCGGGGCTCCCGGCCCCTGGCCATCGTGCACACCCTTCCAAGGACACCATTGCACGGCCGAGTGCCGTGGCCACCTCCCGGCTCCCCTGCCAGGCCAGCGACAGGGAGGGAGAGGCCGGAGCAAGAGGCACATGGCAGCATCCATTCTCCCTTGTTGGGGGAAGCGCCAGCCACAAGCAGGATGGGAGAGAAAGAAAAGAGAGAGATGCGTCGTGGGTGAGAGGGAAACGATTTAAAGGTGAAGCCGGTTTCTGCTGGCCCAGGCAGAAGCCCTGCAGCAAACCTGGTGACTCCAAGGAGCCCTGAGGAAACCCAAAGCGTGGACAGGCACAGGCAGTTTTCATGCTTCCTACAGATGTATCTTTCTCCCATTTATCCAAGCGCAGACTGAATGTATTTTGCAGTCCTGTGGCAAAGAGGCGTGCAGGCTACGTACAACTACTGCCTCCCAGGTACTTCCAACAAAGGTGCAAGTGCATCAGGATGTAAATCAAGCTTTACCACCAGCCCTGACACCGATGCATGCAAGCGAGGGAGAGAGGGAGGGAGGGAGGGGGACAGGCAGGTGGTTACACACAAACGGGAACGAGGCCATTGCCACCGGCTGGGGGAAAAAAAAGGTAAGGGCCTGGTCCTGGGGAATTTTGAGCTGACTCAGCTATTGTTGTTTTGAATGGGATTTGAATATCTTTGTGTGCAAGGATCTTGCCAGGCTCCAGAAGGACGTTAGGAGCGGCAGCCCCAGACACCAGTGGGAACCTGGGTTGTAACGTTACATGACTCATAAGCACACATGGACAAATTTATGCTTGGGGTCATTATTTCTTTTTTTTTCAAGTTCTCCCTCATTTTTTCCATTATTTCAGTTGAGTTACAGAAAGGTGATCCTGCCTTCACAGGAGTCCTCCAGCAGCTCTCTTGGCCCCTTCCAAATCCAAGAAAAAAAATCGTTTACATTTGTTTATTAACTCTCCTGCAAAAAATGGACATGCCTGGGCTTAGCTTTCCTGGGCAAGGGAACATATCCCCTCTGAACAGATCTAAACAGATCCGAACGGATCTAACCAAGCTTCCTTTAACTGCTTTGTCTGTAAATTAATCTCTTACACACAGGCATATATATTCTGCCTATGGAAATACCATCTACCTCAAGGCACCATCTGCTCAGCAAACTCATCTTTGGGATGGGAGGAGAAGAGTGTGTAAAATTACCCTCAAGGCATGTGTCAGACTTGCACCTTTTAAATCCCCAAGATCCTGTACTTGACCTCTTTTTTTCCTCAGGTGCTACAGAAATATTTATACTTTGGTGCCTTCTCCGAGTCAGGGTAGGCGGACTCCAGTTGATTTTCAAGAATGCAAGAAACACAAGCCCCCGTGATAGATGTCAGCGATAGCCAAGGGCAAAGGCACCCAGAGTAAAAGGGGGGTGATTCCCCTTGTGGTAAATCTGCAAGTACAGGAGAAGCCTGTGCTCTATAATCTCCTTTTCGCTAAATACCGCCACTCCTCGCGTCTTCTCAGACTTCAAAGCAGCGCTCTCTGTGGCTGCAGTATCTCATGCAGCCAGGTCCCTCCCTGATACCACGGGGAGCCTCCAGCTCCACAGACTAAACCTCTGATTTCCCAAGGATCTGAGATGCGTGTCATCATGCTGAACCCCATCAGCCTGTGCCACCCTCTGCCCCCTTCACACTTTGCAACCACTGAGCAGGGCCCCTGAGAGACAACAGTCTCCATCTGTGGGGATACTCAAAATTTGACCAAATAAGGCTCTGAGCAACCTGACCTACCTTTGAAGTTTTGGAGCAGGGGTTGGGCCAGGTGACCTCCTGAGGTCCTGCCTGACCCAAATTGTTCTACAACTCTGCAGTAGGATGTATCCTACTGATAAAAAGTTCCTACAAGTTTCATGAAGCAGGTGCCTGGATAGAAAAGACAGCTCTCACTAGGTCCTCACTGAGGAAGAGGCTGCTCTGTAGGTTAACCCATCACTAGAAAGCTCATCAGGAGACCAGGTGGTGGGAGAGAGGGAGGCTGTGTGAGTGCCCTAACCAATGGTGGAGCTTCAGCAATATGCCCCACGCCAGGGCACACACCTCTGAACACAGCCCAGATCCCAAGCAAATCCATCTTCTCCAGTTCTGCTACTCCTCAGATGACTTTTCTCCTACCTGAGCCCCGCTGACAGCCCTTTCAAAGGGATCAGGCTTTGCCAGAGACCTTGGTATCATGACTCCTTGCTAGCTGAGCTCCCCCGAAGGGGACTGCTTGAGCTGTCCAAGCACAGGCAGCACCCTGGCCACAAGCCGTGTGGGTGCCGCACAGGGAGAACTTGGCCTTTACCTGCCTTCCAGCCTCCGCTCAGGGACATTTCTACAAGCTTGCTTGCTGACCACATCACAAAATTGCACGAGAAGATTAACTTGGTATTACTTGCAGTGCTAACGGACAGGCATCTGGTTTCCAGTGTTTCAGAACAGAATTGGCAGTTGCACTAGTAAAGGCTGGATGGCTTTTTATGACTTTGTGTAGTTTCACAAGCATGGATAACAAATGTAACTGAACATTGTATTTCAGAATAAATGTCCGATGTCCTAGCCCAAAGAAATCCTCCTTTGCATTTACATCACCCTGTGGTTGGCCAACTGCTTTTGGTCTGAGCAAGTTGCAGAGGCGTCACCGCCTTTGCATGGTGGATATTCTCTTTGATGGAACAGTGTTATGGATACGTACTGTAACTCCTTTGCTTGGATACCTCTTGGAAGAGCTTCAAACACATAAGCCCTGGGAAGAGGAGAATTTACCAAGTACGCACGCCGTTCCCAGAGGTATGTGTGTGTGTCTCCTATTGCGCAGCTACTGAAGCAGGGTGGGGGTTAGTGGTTTTGCAGCTCAGCTACCCTCCTCACAGGACCAGGGGGGAGCAAGCCAAATTACCCGGCCATCAGCATGCTGGCACAGACTGTCGCATGGAACGACCAGAGGCGAGATGTGACCATGTAACTTGCTTTAGCTACATAAGGGTTAACACATGGGTTAAACTGGAGGTGCCTGCCTTTCCCTTTCGACTACTCCTAAGTTTCAGATGGCTTATGCTAAGAGTAGCAAATCCTTCTCCTGGCAAGTGACAGTTTACTTTGCAGGCAAGCATTTACATTACCTAGAAACACTCGGGCAGCCTTTGGGCAACAATCTCCTCACCCCAGCAACCAGCAGGCCTTGCTGAAACCAGACTCTCAGCCAAAGTGCCTTGGGTGAGCGGCAGGGAGCTCAAACTCCTGCTACGGACGAGGAAAGCCCACTGCCTCTCACAGTATATAATGCACAGGACGCGGTCACTTGCCTGGAGGCCTGCAGAGACGTGCCAACATTTAACACTGCCAATCTGAACAGCGAGGAGAGAGCGGAGATAAACAGCAGCCCTGATTTCAGAAAAGCAAAAGCCTTGAGTCAGCTCTGTTTACTTCAGAAGATGCTTTCCAGCCCCCACACAACCCTACCTCTGGGCTTTCTCTTGGCCTTAACTCTTAACGCTAAACCCAGGCTGCGCCAGAGGCAAGAGCTTCTCTCCATCCACAGACTAAATACTCCTTGGAGGAGGAGATGAGTGCCAGCACTTAGTTTACATTGCATGATGCTTTCCAGCCCCATGCGACTGAGCCTTCTCTTTCCCTCAGCCCTGACCCTCGCCCTAGGCTCAGCCTCAGCCCGGCGCTGCAGCCCTTCCTTTCCAAAAACAAGCCTTCCCAAGAAGAGGGCTCGAGCATCAACCCTCCGTTGAGTTTGGCAGCCCCTTCCCAGCCCCAGCACAACTGCAGCTCTGGGCTTTCTCTTCTACCTAACTCAACTCTTCCTCCCGCATGATAAAAATTCATCAGGAGATGACGACTCTTCTCGCAGCCCCAAGTCTCCCCAGACAACCCCTTTCCAGCCACTCTCCACCAGCAGCTCCCAGCCCCAACACCACCATCAGCCTGAGGGCCAGCCACGGGGCAGGGAACTTACCACACAAAGAAAGGCTAGAAGAAAGGGATTCATGAAGCCTACAAAAGAATTTCCTTGCTGGAAATATCCAAGACTTGGTTTGACAGGGCCCTGGATAGCCTACTCTTAAGATCCTGCTTTCAGTGGAAGGTTGGACCCAGTATACCCCAGGGGTCCCTTCCAGCCCCGGCTCATCTGTGACCCTGTGAGGTCCCTCCCTAACAAAGAAGAGCCCATCATCTTAAAAGGGGCTAGGAGATGCTACAGAGCGATTTCCAAATTTTAGCTGGGAAGTTTGCAAAAACTTCCAAAACCCAAAGGAGACCGTGTTAAGAAAATGTAAAATAATCCCAAGTGAGCCCCAAAACCAAGAAACCTGCCATGAGCCTCATAACCCTGCTGGCGAAGGACTCGTGATGCTGGAGACTCACTGTAACACTCCCACAAACACACGTGGGTAGACACAACCTCCCTGAGGAAGACCAAACCCTGTGGCCTCTGGACCCAGAGGGCCACTGGAAGGGTTAATGCACAACCAAATGAAAGGGACAGAGACCAGAAAATCTACATACGAAGAAGATTTTAACCACGACAAGTTTTCAGCCTCACATCAAATACTGCTCAGGGCTTCCTCCTCCTCTCAACCCTAACCAACGCTCTAACCTTGTCTTTCCATGCCACTGGGCAGTAGGTTGGCAAGACTAAATGGCAAGTTTCACACAGACTTGTAATGAAATTTGGAATTGTGGCATCAGGTTAAGAACACAGCACTGTCCTACTGTTTACTTTCCCTTTTCAATAGCCAGTTAGCACATCTCCCTGTGATACAGCCATTTTTGTGCATGTTACTGCTTATCAGCCCAATATACACGGCACTTGGATCAGCTTTCTGTCAGGTTGGTATCAGAATGGTAATCACACCTGAAGAACACTCTGTGTCCACGTATTTTACATACCTGTAACAATCTGTGCAACTTCCAACAGCTTAAAAAAACACAAGAGGGTAAGTGCTCTCAACTTCTGCTCATGCCAGTGACAATCTGAGGCATACAGCACTTCACAGAGTCTGTAGCACAGCCTGTCCACCACCATCACGCAACCCTGCAAGTCATTGCACACCCTTAATTAGATACTCAACAGCTTCCCTCAAAGACCCAGAGGAATCAGAACTTGCCATCACATGGTAGATGTTTAAAGCCTTGAGGAATGTTTGACTTCTGATTCATTCCACTAATAAGGAGTTATTGCTTGAAACTCTGCAGAAAGAGATTTTTCTGGACAAGGAAACTGCAAGCAAGCTAAACAGAGATCTATGAGGAATGGGGCAAGCACAGCTGAGCCTGCCTTGGCAGGGGGATGGACTTTCACACAATCCCTTCCATGAGGTGACTTGCTCAAAGTCCAACCATGGAACAACAGCAGAAGAGGTGCCCCAACTCCCAACTTCTGCATGTGAGGCCAAACTTGAGTATACCACCTTTAAACTCTAGTTCCTCTTTCTGCCTCAAGCACAGTACTTCCCACCCTGTTAGATAGGTACTCCAGAAACTGTAAAGGTGGCTCACGCTAATTGCTCAGTCCAAGAGGTCACATTCACCTATCAAACCCATGCCATCTGGGGCTTCTGAAAGATTAAAAGAGACAAACAAGAGGATTATTAAAAATTTAACTATATACCATATTTATTATCAATCCACAGGATAATCTGATTGCTACATGAGCTCATAAAAGCTATTTCACCTTTACAAAATTAAAAAAAAATGTGCCACAAGGATGTAATAACTGCTGATAACCAAGGACTGAATCTTAAAATTATAAATTTGCTGTAGAAAAGATTAAAAAAAATTATATTCACTTTAGAATTTTACTTTGAATAAAATATTCCCCTGTATAAAAAATAAAAAAGCTTGCTCTGGTTAGAATTAGAGTATTTTTCTTCTTCTTTTTTTAAATCTGGGAATTTGCATAATATCTCTGTAATAGGTTTCTCTTTTTTTTTTTTTCCTATTGTACCACGCGGCATTCAAGCATAGCAGATTAGAAACAAACATGAGAAAAGCAGTCTTAAAACGTATGAAGTCCACATGGGAAGTTTTAACTTCCTTTCCTTTCCTCTATTCTTTAAAGACACTTTAGCAAGAATAGCCTTGGAAAAGAATACAGGTGGGGAGGGACCTTCAATGTGCCATTAAGTAGAGCAAGGTAATAAAAGGCCTTTCATAAGTGCTTTCTTAATAAGGTGCAGAAGCAGACTGCAACGTTGCTAGTACTGCACTATGTACAATATTCACAATAGATTTTTCTTTATTTAAAAATATTCCAGCTAGTTCACATTTTCTCTTCCATTCTGAGGCTTTCAGTTCCATCACAGCCTTGACAGCAAGAAGCGCAGCAGCACCACTTCCCTTGTGGTCGGTTGGTCCTCTTATGAAACACTGGAACCTGCGAGTGGGCCAAAGTTCTTGGGTTGTTTTCCTACGTAGCAACCTTGGAAATCTGCCTGGGTTCAGGTGTACATACTGATGGCTGGAGTCCTGAGTTAAAAACACTCCGGCACTGGAGTCGGACACAGCAATGTTTTATATTGCCAAGGCTTTACCTTAGATTTGTCTCGTGTGCGTCAAGGGATGAACCTCTCCTAGAGAAACGTAAAATACAAAACCAAACAAAACAAAGCTAAAAAACCACACCGTCAAAGGCTTAGCAGCTCTTGACTCTCGACTGAGTTATGTCTGACGTTTTCTTGATGACGCTGGCCCGTGTCTCGCGGTCTGGCCGGCTGCTGCTTGTGGAGGCTGTGGACACTACTTGTGGCAGAGGGATGTCTGGGAAAGGGGGCCAGGAGCTGTTGTAAGGCAGTGGGCAGCTTTCTTCTTTGATGGTGACTTGGAGGTCAGGCTTGTTGGCTACAAAAGTTGCCATGCTGGGAAGCATATGAGAAGTGTTCCTCATTCCCAGATTGCTGAGATACTGTTTGCCTTCAATGTTTTTCTTCTGCCAATGAAGTCGTCCCTAGAAAAGGGGGAAAAAAAGGAGGGTAGACTATATGAGCGAATGTGACTTTGCACAGTGCTCCAAGTAACAAGATGAAGACAGAAACAGCCACAAATTGCACAGGAGTTACCCCATCTCTAAAAGCCTGAGCATCTAGCCGCTGTCTTTGAGTGGCTCTCAGCCACTACTCCCTTTCTGAAGTTGTGCGCCTAAACCTTGGTGGCTCTCCAGCACTCAAGAGGCTCTGCCCACTCCTCTGATGGAAAATAAAGGCCTTATTCCCAGTATGCTGGAGACAAAAATGGACATGGATAACAAATGGAAGCGTCTCCTCTGTTACCAGAGAGAGCATTCTCCTGGCAACAGGCAGGCACAGAGACCCAAGACCTCTCAAACAGCACCACCCAAACTGTCAACACAGGTGAGGCTGCCGGGAAAACCACTGTCACTTGACGGTGTGTCCCCCATCACAGGGAGGAGGTTCACCAAGGAAAGATGAGCATCCGGTCCTTTCCCCATCACACATGCCACAATAGCACGTTCTGTCAAACGACGTTTGGGGAGTCATTTTTGGCAGTGTGCATATGGGCTCCACCCTAACCAAGGCAGAAGAGACAAAACTAAGAGGGCTAGCCGTGCCTTTATACAGCTGCACAACCTGCAGTTCTCCAAGGAGGATTCAGAGGGCTTTCTGGGGGGCACAGCAGGAGAGAGATTTGCAAGAGACCTTCTGCGAAAATGCAGCTGGAGCACAGGACATCTAAGTGTCCTCAGTGAGCTTCCCCTGACCTCTACATAGTCATGGAGATCAGTAGGTCTGGTCACTTGATGGCAGTCCCAAAAGAAAAGGTGAGTGCTGGTTTTGCATAGGTGCAGCTCAGGAAATGTTCATGGGGTGGGTATTTTCTCCACAGATTCCTTTCACCCAGCAATACCCAACTGACTTCTCAGGAAAGCTTTTTGCCTCACGTACCTCAAACATTCAAGTTGTATTTCTATCATACATGTAAGCATTTCCTCCAATTGTATGAGTTCAGGTGCCATTTAAGGAAAACAAAGTGAGCATGCTTTCAACCAGCACAAAATACTCACTACGCAGCAATGTCAATGCATCATATTAACAAACTAGCTGGCACTGCTGATGGCTCTCCAGAACATCTTATCATGCAAATTAATCTCCCTGTAGTTTGGACAGATGAGGAGGAAAGAACTTGTAGAGATATCCATTCTGGGACAACCATCCAAATGCCTGTCTTCCTTAAACCTTCCTGGTTTGTTTTTCTCCCCCAGCTATTATTAAAATGGATACTCCACTGATAGACAGAGTTGCAAATTGAGAAGGGGGAAGAATACCTCAGGACATTGTTCTTGAGACCTTGCTCCGAATTGCTAAAAATCCCCAAAACACTTACCTCTGCATTTTCTTCATCACTTGGAACGCTGTCAGTCGTTTCACTTTCTGTCAAACAAAACAGGAACAAAAATGAAACTCATGCTATTCTACCTACACTACCAAAATCCAGCTCAGGAGGCCTGATCCACTTCCAACGAGCGGAAGCAAACAGAGTCAAGCCAAACAACCAGAAAACAACAGAGAAGCATGGACCCCCTGCTGCAGCAATAGCAATCCAAGGGCTAGACAGCACAGCTACATTGAACAACTGGGGTAAATTCACATGGTTATCACAGTTAACATGGCTATACCCTGGAAAAGACAGCAATGGAGAGGGAAGGAGTAGATTTGTGCTTTCTGGGCAGAGGAAAGAGCCTCCCGCAAGCAGGGGATGCCCCCTCTCCCTCACCCTCTCTCTTGGCAGCTCCAGGCTTGGCAAAGAGCAAAGTTCTGTCCAAATCCTTATTTTTATCTCCCTGCAAAACCAGCAACAACTCCACCCCAGAGGAGGTAAGTGTGGTTTTTGTTTCATGAACTGTTACCTTAGCCTGAGGCCTCAAGGGCTTGTTGTCACTTCTGGCACTTTACTACTGTTGTTATAGTTTCTTTTGCTTTTGCCGCCCGTGCCCAGCTCCCCCCAGCCTATTTCTCAGCCCTTCACCCACCACTCAAGCAAGTAGAAATGCTACCATCTCCAGCCAAATCAACTCCCCCTGCCCCACGCGACCTCCTCACCCTCATCACTTCAACCAGGGGCACAGCTCCAGCAGGACAGCCATCCTCCTGCAGCTGCATCCCTCCCTTGCAGAACAGCCTGAAATCCAGGAATTTTGACTGTATTTTCAAGTCCACGTGTGTCTGAACACAGGTCTCCCAGAGTCTGAGGGTCAGGCTGCTGGCCCACGGGCTGGTTGAGAGCGCTGTGCCTCAGATGCATCTGAGACAGGGCACAAGCCCTTCCTTTCAGGACCACTCTGCAGTGATAGCCGCTGTCTTCAGGGCAGCCGCCCAGTGCCCAGACCCGCACCCAGAAAAGCGGAGGCCTGGACTGCAGGTCCTCTTCAGCTCATGGGGTTTTGAACCACTGCATCCTGCTTCCTGGGAGGACAACCCTAGGCATCTATCAGGCTCACAACTGCATTTGGAAGAGGTCTTTCTCCAACCCCGCAACCAGGGCTGAGCAGATAGGGCCCATCCATGCTCTAAGCCAACAGGAACGCAGAAATTACAAGGTTGAAGGAACGATGTGATGACTTACTGTAGCAGACAAGGGAGCTCTCAAGTCCCAATTTCCACGCTCCTCTCTGTTATGCATTTTAGCCCATGCAGATGGCTTCGCACAGCCCCTGCACCCCCGCAACCATAAACCACAATCCTGCCTTCCCAGAAAGCAACCTCATGCTCTGCACTGGACATAACGTGAGCGCTAAGAGCGCACGAACTGTGCCTCGTGGATCATGCCCCTGCACGTCTTCAGAGAGACTGGCAGCACGTTGCCCTTCTCTTGAGGCTCAGCTAAGCATTAGGTTTAGGCAGAGGGCTGTAAACCAATGGTCTGGATTGCTCTTTCAGACCCCAGGATCTAAACTGCACCCAAAGTCCTTCTGAAGCCAGGAAGCAGGCAGCTCAGCTACTCCAGACTACTACTTCCACAGCCAGTACCTCCCCTATGCCAGAGTCTCCACCGCAGCGTGCAGTAAGCAGAGGAGCAGTCTGAAATGTTAAATCTAACTGCGAAGCCTTGTGAAGTTAACACTCTGCAGGGCTTCTCATTCACTGGCCCAGGTAAAGAGATGTGCCAACATGATTAAGCTGGCTAATTAAGCCATACTGGGGGGAGGAGAGGCAGAAATTAATCTGTGCAAAGGAGAAATGGCCCTAGAGATAGAATCAATAGGAGGAATCCACATAGAGACAAGAAACAGATATTCCTTGACATGAAGAAACATGTGGCAACAAAAAAAGAGTGATGCAGCTGAAAAGGAATCCATCCTTGGTGTTTATACATAACAAAATGCTGAGCAAGAGATAGCACTATAGTTAGCAAAGCCAGGGAAGCTAGCCACTCAGGCATGGAAAGTTAGAGAGGTTATTTCAATCAAGAAAGTTATTTGAATCAGTGTCAAACACAAGAGGAGGTTGACAACAGCCTCCATACTAAAAAAAATGTATTTCATAGACGTCAGTGGAAATATGAGAAAACTCACAAGGGCCACTCATATCATTTGCCTGAGTAACCTCAGAAAGGAACTAGAGATGTTTTTGAAATAAAACAGATTTTTGTAGGACAGCTGATACCTCAGGCTACTTTTTTTTGTTGTTGTTTCAGAAGAGCTAAACTAACTGTTCCTGCACAGCTGTTATGTTCATACTCTTTCCTGCCATTCAGTGGTAGCACCTGACAGAGCAGGCAGCTCTACCCAGCAAACCCATGAGCACTGGGCCAGGGTTCCTGTGGTTCTGTACAGGTTTGTGTGGAACAAGACAAAGCCAGAAATAGTCACAAGAGTGTCCTACAAGTTTCAGGGTTCTAACAAACCACAGACCCCTGTCCTCACTCCTGCCTCAAGGGCAAATGCATGCTTTAAAAAAAGAAAGGTTCATAGAACAATTCGGGCTGGAAGGGACCTCAGGAGGTCTATAGGCCAACCTCTTGCTCAAAGCAGGGACAGCTACAGGACTGGATTAGGTTGCTTGGGGCCTTATCCAGTCAGGTCTTGAAAACCTGAGGATGGAGGTAGCACAACCTTTCTGGGCATCCTGCTCCACTGCCTGACTGTCCTTGTGGCGAAAAAGGTGACATTTTTTCTTATATCCAGCTGGACCAAGTTCTCTTGTTTCAATTTATGCCTGCCATTTCTCATCCTCCCACCATGCAACACGGTGAAGAGCCTGTCTCTGCCGTCTCAATTACATCCCTGCAGGTAAGGGCAGGCTTCTATAAGGTCCTCAAAACCTTCTCTCCTCCAGGCTGAACAAGCCCCAGTCCCTCAGTATCTCCTCACAGAGTGAGTGTTCCAGCCCTTGATCTTCCTGGTAGCCCTTCCCTGCACTTGCTCCCTTTTGTTTCTTTCTTAGTCTGGGGGGCTCAAGACTGGACCCAATTCTCCAGAAGTAGTGTAACTAGTGCTGAGCAGAGGGGAATAATCACTTCCCTAGATCTACCAGCTGTAATTCTGAAAGCTGGTGGCCTTCTCTGTGGCCAGGGTGCTCTGCTGTCTCGTGTTCAGCTCACTGCCCACCCACCTATCTGCAGAGCTGCTCCCCATCCCATCAGCCGCAGCCTCTTATCGCTGCAAAGGGCTCTTCCTTCCCAGGCAGAGGACTTGGCATCTGTCCTTGCTGAATTTCGTAAGGTTTCTGCTGGCCCATTCCTGCAGTCTCTGCAGGTCTCTCTGGATGGTGGCCCTGCCCTCAAGCATATCAACTGGTGTCCCCTATTTGGTGTCACCTATAAACTTCCAAATGTGTACTCCAACACCGCTTCTGCTCATTGATATATTAAATACAATTTGTCCCAGGACAGACCCTTGCAGTACTCCACTTGCTACTGGCCTCTAGCTAGAGTAACCAGGATCATCAAGAGCTGCCTTGAGATGCATTCAAAAGCATGTCAGTGGCATGAAATCATCTCTGTGTTATCTGAGTTATGGGCTAGCAGGTCCTGGCATAAGTCAGGACAACTGAAAGCCACCAGAATACTAAGACAACATAAGGGGATAGCAGAAGTACTTCAGTCGTGCCTCATTTTCCTTATGCAGGCTTGTTGCATTGACTTTAGGGGCAGTAGCTCATGACTTGCTCATGTCAGGGTGGTTCTCCTGTCACCAGGCCACCCCTCTCTATTGTCCCAGCCCAAGCAACCACCATGACTTCCAGACCAAGACAGTGACTTTTGTTTGCATTCCAAGAACTCGGATCCTGTAGCTAAGGTTAAAAGAAAGCAGCATTGTCATGTTCACACGTTCACAGACGGGAAAAGTTTTGGAAGAAGCATTTGGAAAGAGGACAAATGCTTCAAAGAACCCATCTCCCAGCTGCTAGTAAGTTAATACACCCTCATCCCCCTGCCTTACGCTTTGCAAAGCCCTTCTAAATGCTTTGGCCATTACAGACTAAACACATTGGGAAGCATAATCGTTTATCAACATGTGTGAGACTAACATTGGAGGCCATTCAAAAGAACATCATACTATTCACCCAGACCCAAAGATAAAAATTACTACATATATATTTTATAAAAATGTGTCTGGAAGTAATTTCAGCCTAATGAGACAAAGGCAAAACCATGTGTGAAATAATAAATTGCATGGGGAACAATTAATACTTAAGTTTGCCTAAAGAGATGACATTTGTGTTTCTACCCAGTCTTCTGAGGCTTGCAAGTTAGCAACATGTTATAAAAGGAAGGACAGGTTGGATCTGAAAATTTTTCTACTTTCAAATGTGGCTTTGCCCTGCTTTCTACGGAAATAAGGCTTATATGATTGCAGGGACTCTATAGTGTGCCCACGTGTGCATTTGCGTCTGTTCTCCCCTAACAACTTCTGAACATTGTCAGACTTGGATAAGGGACAAATGAGTGCCAAAGACTCTTAACTTGCTACCAGTTTTATGAAAATAAGGGGCCAGACAAAGAAAGAAACCATTAGCACCCTGACTCAGGGAAAAGCGTGTTATCTCACCCCTTTTTAGATATCGGAGAATCCAGATGGGAGGCAGACGTTGGAAGCCAGATGTCCACAGCTCTGCTGCTTGCAGTACCACTTCTTATCAGTCACTACATGCCTGTTCTAGTCCGCAGACTATTTGTAACAAGACAGATCCACACTCCCAGTGCCCCCAGCTCCAGGGCTGCATTATATACCATTAGTGCAACCCTCTGTGCGTGCTGTGCTAGGCACTGAGGAAACATACAGCAGAGAAGACCTTTAATCTCGAGTAAAGTCAGGGGGCAAGGGGGACACGCTATATTTGCAGCACACCATTTGTACCACTGAAAATGCCCCTCTAATAAAGGATGAAAAGACCTCTCTGCATTACATCTAAAAAGGTTCCTTTCCGTTAGTCACAGGCTAAAATCTGCAGCTTACATTTCCAACCTCAGATCCGCCGAGCTGTCTCCCAAGGTGAAATGAGTGGAAGACTGTGAGTTTTTGAGTTTCATTAAAAATGCAGAAGGCAGCCAAATAAGACACCTCTGGATCTTTGCCAGCTACCCTAGAAGAGCCTCCTTTCCCCCAGTGCCTTCCAAACATTTCCAAAAAAAGACTGTAAAGAAATGCCAGGATGCTTACCTGCATAGGACGAGACAGGGGAGATCTGTAGGGGGTACAGCTGGCTCATGCTGAGGGGCTGTTCGTCGCTTTCTGTTGTCACCTCTACTACCTGGCAAACATCAGGAGGATTGGTAACTATCACCTGCTCCTCACTGCTGCCATCAAGGTGCGGCTGTCCTACAACTTGGGGTTAGAAATAAAAAATTGATTACTCTTAACACCTCGACCCTGCTGGATCTCTAAGAGCCTGTCCTTGGAGCCTGCTTGGTATTTGAGTGAGTCTTCAATACCATCTCAGCACTTTCTCCCCTGCCCACCACCTGCTTTCAGTGGGACTTCTAAAGGAAACCTGCATGATTTCTTTAGTTTCCATCACCTTCAGAGACATTTTTTCCCCGACTTGTGACAACTGAAAATGCCTAACTCTCCCCTGGCTCTCATATGTAATGTCCTTGAGCCTTCCTTGACATACCAGCTGTCCAGAGGCTCTCCCAGGGAAGACAACAGCCACACTCCTCCTCCACCCAGAAGCGCCGTCTCACCAGGACATACGGAGCACAGCAATCTCTCCTAATCTGGGAAAGCATCCTCACCCAGCAAGCTGCCAACATCTCATGGCCTCTGGATGCCCTCATGTAAATTATGCAAGAAAAGACCAGAAATGGCATGCAAAAAACTAGCCACATGGTCATGTAAAACGTGGTGGGACTCTGATTTATACATGACATGAATCTGTGAAAGATTTCTCCAATTAGATGCTTATTCTTACTGATCCTTGCAATGCCATTGATAGTATGTAGAAAAACACAGTTGTACCTGCTGTCTGTAATCCCCATGGTCCGTGACAGAAAGCTAGTCTGGTTAGTTACTAACAGAGGGTTTTCCTATTCCCCCAGGCACATGGTATTTAATACCAAAGGAACATTATTTATTTCTACAAAGTGAAGGTACCATGGATGCTTTGCAAGTGTCCTGAAATGCTTTGCAGACATTAATTGTGCTACACAACACCCTTTTGAAACAGGGGAATAAACCAAGGTACCAAGAAGTTACTGAGCAAGCAAAAGCATGGTAAAAGCCAGAATCTCACTTCTCTGGAGCTGCTTGAGACAATTCCTTCTGTCTTGTACAACTCCCCTATCGACCCCAGCAGTATAAACACATGACAACTGCATTAATCCAACACAAAGCTGAAAGCCACTAGCTATATCAGAAGAGCACATGGGGATGGAGCCATCTCAGAGGATGGCTAACCAGAATCCACAGTTGTCCAAGAGAAAGAGAAGGACTATAGAGATTCTTTCACTGGAACATAAACCTTCAAAAGGAACAATCTTCATACAGACAAATTCTGTACAAACATAGTGCTGTGTTGTTAGAAATTCAGACAGTACATTTTTTTCTAGACCCATGATGGGAAAACATGTAGGCAATGAAACACAGTAGATCTTGAAATTCTTCTGTTAAGTGACCCAAGTACTCTAATTATTAATTTTTAAAAAGGCAAAAGATAGCATCTATTCCTGGATGAACTACAATAAATATACATGAATGCACACGTATATACACACAATCCATTCCTGCCTTCTATCTTTAGACAAGGCTAGAACACGACTTTTTGAAAAAAGAAAAGTGACAGGTTTTTCTCCCAGGGAAAAGCTGCATACCATTTTGCTTTATGAAGTGCCAGGTAACCACTGGAAAATCCCCCAAACCTAGATACGTATTTTATGAGACAATTCTAGCATAAAGAAAATTACATACATACTGGATTTTTTTTTTTTAAAGCTGAATCACTACAATTACTACAATTTTGTTCCAGATATTTCGTTTCCACTGTATTTCACCTTTCCTGGTTCTGAAACAACCAACTTTTTATTGAGTGGGGTATGGGGGGCAAGAGCACACACACAGAGAGTTAATTGTTATCTAGGAGAAACCAATATTGTGCAACCCTGCCAGGGCACGAGCAGGCCATCTGCACTGTTTTATCTTTCTCCTCAATACCTGACGAATTCTTACCCACCCTGAGAGATAACTTGCACAGCAAAAATTACTGCTCACTTGGGCAATATGCCACAGCTTTCCCATGAGCTGCACCTATCTCAGAAACACTGCAGGTGCTGTTTGTCTTTCCTCCCCTCCAGCTGACTTTCCTCCTTTCTGCAGAACAGATCTATTTTACCCTTTTCCCCCTGTTTACATTAAAATCCTGCTTGCAGTCCTAAATAAGGACTTCTCTCTCCAGTCAGGATAAGCAGCACACTTCACAAGCCATTAATTAAACAACACTGGATGACAGTTACCCACCCGAGCGTTGCTGTCCTACCCCTGAAAATGGATTCTGTGAGTCCAGAGAAAAATGAAAGCCCTTAAGGTGCAAATTCAGTTCTGTTCCTCTGAACATCTTGCTTGGTTTCCACGACAGACCTTTGATCCTTCTTAGGTGTTGATGTTGCCACAATGGGTCCTGTCCTGTAAATTACTGAGATCTTCTAAGGTGCAACACGCACTCCTCTCATCATAAAATCAAACAGGAGTTCAGGATACACTGTACAGTAGAAAACTGAGATGTTTGCAGCAAAATTGCTCTCTCTGATGTTAGTGGATTTTGGGGAACACCAGGTACATTCCAAAGACTTCTGTTAATTGACCTCTGTTTGACTTTAAGAATGTAAAATAAAGCAAAAATGTATGAAGCTTCTTCCCTGGGACTGCATATTGGCCTTGGGGTGTTTCAGATTTGTTTATGAGTCAGTCAGTAAATAGGAAGCACTAATAGCACTGCAATGCTATTCCTTCAAGTTATAAAACCCTCTGTAATAGTAGGAGCAACAATCATGTTCTAACACTCTTACAAAGCAACAGCTGATTAAATGAACTGCCATAAAGAGAGGAAAACTACTCACAAACTCCTCAGCCACAGAAGTACTTGAGGGGAATGCCTATGCAAAGCCCTGCGACCTAAGAAACAGGCATCAAAAATAGTCACTGCACATAATTTCTGCCATCTCTCCAAGCAGAAGACTAGCATAGCTTTCAAACACTTTTTCGTCATTCTAGACAAAATGGTATATGGGTCACATTTATAGGAGCCCTCACTGCAGTGACAACCTCAGCCAAAAAAGAGCTGTCAAAAACCAGCCCAATTATTCTACTGAGAACCAATTATTCACCTGCTGAGATGACAGCTAATTCCTAATGTACCAGTTTCTAAATGCAGTCTTCGCTGATCCTTGTTGTTAGCTCAGTGATCTTAAGAACTAACTCTGCTAGTGAGGTGCCAGTAAAAAGAACCAAGTTCCTCCATTTCATCTGGAGGTTTAAACTCCCAAATAAAATGGTACCCTGTACCCAAACCTTTGCGTTGAGCAATGGGAAACTGCCACCTGACTGCAGTTTAACTCCCACGTGACACTGGCTATAGTCACTACCCTGTGGAGTAAATGCATGTCAGGAAAAGCCCCCTGAGCACGTCTGTAAGTGCTTTACTCTCAGGGGAACCACCACACTGCCACAGTGCTGCTCGCTGTGTCTGCAAGTGGTGGGGCTGACCTGCAACCAGGACCTTGCATGGCTTGGGCTAGTGAAAAATGGGTTGATCTGACTGCAACCGTGGCATTCTCCAAAGTGCAAAATGCTGATGGCAAGCTGAGTCTGGCACAGTCAAAACAGTTTCTGAAGTCACCTGTATGCTTGGCATGTAAGAAAAGCACAGGAGTACTTACCTACAAAGTTCACTGTACTGTCAACTTCATTTTTTATACTGGAGGACAGGAAATAGTCAGAAGTGACATCATTTAGGCCATTAATCCCAAAAGATGATTCAACTGGCTCTTGCTAGAATGAAAACAGTACAGTTGGGTCAGGTTTGATTTATTTTAGGAGCCTGGACTCAGTTCATCTCTTTGTTCTGAGACGGTAATAAATCATATTGCTTCTGCCTGCCATATACCCCCTGGTCACTGCTAGACACGGTCTTAGAATGATATTTTGGTTCTCTGAGAAGAAGCCAGAGTCTACTCCATTTCCAAATCTTCTGCTTTGAAACGAAAGCTATTTTTAAATTTCAGATTTACAGTGAGCCTTCACAGAGCAAGAAATTAGTGTGCTATTTACTACAAGAGATTAACATTTGGAACAAACAAGGAAGAAACATTGCTTTAAAACAGTACTCTCTTTCATATTCATGTCATTCCCTTCCAAACATGCTGTATCTCTTAGCACTCTCTGAAAGGAAGCCTTAGCTTCTGTACAGCAATTACTAAATTCCAGCCTTAATTTTTCTCTGCAGCAAGCCTGAAAGAAAACCAAAGTGTTTACACTAAATACAGCCTTTTAGATCACATCATAAACATTACCACAGGGCAACAGTGTTGGGAAAACACCACCTGTTCTACATAGACTGAGCTTTCCACAAGATGCATCTCTGTAGGTCTCGTACACTCGAGTGGGAATCTAAAAAACTCCCTTCAGAATAGACACCAAGAAGTTTAATTCCATAAACTCAGGATTTCTTTAAAAAGCTATAAACACATTTAAAGGATTATCTACAGGTCCAACCTCCTCCCTGGTACCAGCTCCCTTACGGGGTTATCGGTTACAAAGTCTAAAGTCTTCTGCTCTTACTCTGGGCTGGCCATGCCAGCCCTGCAAGGGAAGTTGTTCCTCGCTGCTGACCCAGAGACACTTGCAGAGAGGTACAGAGCTGCCAGTTGGATTTGAAGCCATGCCATGCTCATTTTCACTGCTCTAAAGCATTTCAGCAAGGGCAGGGTAAAAGTGAGCCTCAAGACCTGGTGCCAGCCCTTCACAGTACTAACCCTATGAACCATTATCAAGGGAACAAAAAACTAGGGACAGCATGACAGGTCTTTCCTGGATGCCACATGCTGTGATTGTGATCCACTCAAAAAGAGCTGTCACTTCGACACGAGTCTGCACCTTCCCAGCCATTAAGCAAGGCAAACGCGCACCCTGTCTCAAGGCCCCTCTGCACATCAGAAGGGTGCAAAGTTAGTGTTAATGGCAACTAGGTCTTTGATGAGCTGCACCGGTTGTGTCCACCCACAGGTCAAAGACCTGGAGAGCCAGAAAAGATAAAATTAGCTGCTATTGATCCATTGAGGATCCCGACTGGTTAGGGCTGCACACTGGACACTTGAGCCTCTGGTCTTGTGCAGTGCCCCAGCAAACACAGCAGCCCCCATGGGAACGCTGCACACCCAGCACCTTGCTCAGCTTTACTGAGGCTTGGTTACAGAGTTTATTTAGTAGCCCTTTTCGAGCTGCAGAAACAAATATGCATCTTGGAACTCAGGTGATGGTGCCAGATCCACAAAGGGACTTGGACACTGGCACAGTTGGTGCTAAATCACCTAAATTTTCAGTGTCCAGATGTCTAGCCTAAGCTAAATACATGGCGAAAGCTGTCACTTAGATTTAAAAAATGCCTCAATAGGGAGCTGCATGCATAGTCAAAAGCATACATCTAGGATAAGGTAGAAATTAAGCCTCAGGCAGGCAGTTCAGTCCTTTGTTTCAAAGGAAAGAGCCTATTTTTATCTAGGCTACTCAGATACTTACGGCTTCTTTCCATTGCTGAGCATTCATTTTTTAATGGAGAGACTCCGTTCGTCCAAAAGCCCAGTGGTAGGAGACCTATCTGCGGAGGTGGGAGACCTGCTCGCAGTCCCCCTTGCCTAATGTGGAGCAGGGATTTGGTAAGGCCCAGGTCTCTCACATCCATGGGGACAAGCAGTGAGTGCCCTTCTGCTGCAGACATGGCTGCTATGTGCAACCCAAGAACACCAACTTTACTGAAGGCTGAAAGTCTGAAACCTTTGTGATTTGCTTTTTGAAAAAATTGAAGGGGGACCAAATCCTGCCAGTGTGTAATACTGACCACCTCGTAGAGGTGCTCAGCAGAAGTGTGAAAGCTAGGCAACACCACGCTTTGTAGGGAAAGCAAATGTCAGTCGGGGTCCATGCTCTGAGCAGAAATCTCAGGCAGTGACTGAGGAGCTTTACAACTGAGGTCTTCTAACTGGCAAAACATGAGCAGAGGGTGCAGCTCTGACAGAACTTCTCCCCCTTGCCTAAACAAAAATGAACTTCCAATGCCTTATGCACAGAAATTAATTGCTCCAAAAGGTAGCTCTATTGTTCAGAAGCATTCTTTCCATAATTACTGTATTTCTACTTACACAGAGAAACAAATGGCAAATGTATTGCCGAGGCTGCCAGTTTTCCAACCTCCAGGCGTTGTAACACAAGGGCTGTGTCAACTGATGACGTCAGTCATGACTTTAACAGCCTTCACATTTAAAAAAAAAAAAACCCCAAACATCCCATGTAACTGTAGCTACTTAACCAAACCACAAGCATGAGAGATTTGCAAATATCCACCACAGTATACTATTGGGGCTATTAAAAAAATTTGCAACAGATTGTTTTCACAAGCTCTCGCACTATTAAACAGCCGCTTCTTACCTTAATTTGTTTGAATTTGTCATCCTTCTCAGACTTCGTTTTTTTTCCTGCAACAACAGAAGAAAGATTTCTTAAAGTCCTGTGTGCCATGAGTTAATCCTTCACACTTTCTATGTTCACCAATAAATAGCCCCAAAACATGCCTCAAAATGGCCGCACCTCCTAGGAAAGGGAGAACACATTTTGCTTCATTTTAAACCCCTCTTAAGGCCTGGGCAGTCAAAAATTCACCTTGAACACTCTGGCTTTGTGCTTCATTTTTAAAGGCCTACAAAAAACCCCATGATAGGACTGAGGAAAGCAATTGCAGTCAAAAAATCAAGGTGAAAAATACAGAAGAGTGACAAACTAAGCAACAAGGCCTGTTAAAAAAAAAGAAGGAAGGGGGAGAAAAATACTCTTAAAGGGAAAAAATATCAAAATATATGTCTCATCACATTTGTGACACTCCCACTGTAGCTATAGGAAAAGGGAGATTGCTCATTGATTTAATGTGAAAAGAGATCACAATAAACGTCAACAAATATTTTTGTAAATAGTTGCAACTTGAGGGGGGGCAAATATATAGTTCATGCAAAAGTGGTGTATGCAATCATGCTGGACTTGAGAATCCAGAAAACCACACAGCATACGACCCTCACAAAATGTCGTGTGCCTTGGCAGACCCCAGTGTTGCTGCCCCTGCTCTGACCTGACGAGACCCTGATGTGGAAGCTCAGACTTGCTGGTGCAAGCTCTGCTCTACCCCACTGTGTGCACAGACGTGTCCCAGGAATTTCTCCCGTCTCTACTACAAGATAGCACTGAGAATTAGAAATGTTTTGCATCCAAATTCTTTTGCTCTCACTCACACATAAATTTAGCCACGTGCTGTGTAGAAAGGGCATGTGAGAATATACACAGGGCCCAAAATATGTCAGAGTTTCATAGTAACCGGACTTGCTGCAGAATCCTCTCCTGCTACAGCCCCCATCTCCAGAATCTCAGCTTTCATGATGAACTTTTCTAGTTCTTACAGCTATGAGAGGAATCTACCACAATGGGACAGGTTATGGTTCAGGGAAATATGCCTGAACATACAAAATACACCGTTGACAAGAGACTGGAAACAGCTTCAAAGCAAATGTTCTACCTTTTGCAGATTGATCTCCCTTTCATAATATGATTCTGCCCCAAAAATGCCAGAGTTCATCATTTCCAAACACACTGACCCTAAACTGAAGATGTGCCTTTCACTTCTCAATTTAAGAAAACAGCAAACTGAGCTACAGGTGAACTGAATTGGATTTTAGAGGAACACTGTGCATTTGGTTTGCAGGTTATCTTTTTGTCCAAAAATCCTAGACACCAGAGGATACCAGAGGACGAAGGAAGACATCGTTCTACTCCATAAACCAGTAACGAAGCCATAAGGAAGCCAATGAGCCATAAAGAAGCCAATGTTTCTACTCCATAAGAAACCAAATACTCATGAGATTGACCTGGTGAATAGGTCCTCTCCTGGCAGGTGGGAGACCTAATCCTTAAATTTGGAGATTAAAACATAATTTCCCATTTCACCATTATCATGCTGTGGGGGCTGGTTTTTCATGGCCTAGTGTAGCTACGTGGTTTCACGGTTTAATTTTCTGAGCAGAGAGTGTACTGCTCCCACTCAGCTCAACAGAGCACCGGTTTACTTCTACCCTTACTTGAAAAAAGGTACCAAAATGTCTGCCACCGTATTCTGAATGAGCCTACTGACTTAAATGCATTGATCTCTAATATCCCCCTAATCATTTTCCTTGACTGAAGGAGACCTGGGACTAGCATCAGAACACAACTCCATTGGCTTTAACAGAACTAACACAATTTACACACATCACCAGCTTGGGGATATCACATCTCACCCATCTCTCCAAGCGGCTTGTTCTCTTAACTGAAAGTAGCCCATTTTTCATACAGCTGTTCCTAAGTTCTGGGGAACATCTGGATAAAAATGTCCAGCCTCACAGAAGTAGAACCGGCACATTTTGCGGGCCCCAAAATAATAACAATGCCCCTAAAACCATTTTCATGTTGACAAGCTCTCCCCTCTACCTTTTTTGGAAGGTCTTTCAGATAACGGCAGCATCCGGTACACTCTGAAGGCATTGTTTCCTTTCTTTATACTTTTGTCCTTCACTTCTTCTATGTCAGGCAGGGAGTTCATAGCACAACGGAAGTTTGCCTTCCACGTCTTTGGATCAGGTTTATCTACTCCTGACTGGTATTTTCCTAAACAAGAAAAGAAAGTTAGGCACACACGATGTGCAATTGAAAACCTAAGGTGAATTAATAACAGCGTAGGTTAACTTCAAGGTATCAGCCTTTGGTTCCCATGACAAGCATTCAAACAATAGCTGAGGTTGCAAGAGAGTGCTGTGATCTCATTCCCATGCACATTTCTAGAACACATGATGAACAGTTTCTGCTCAAGAAAGACCTAGGGCACTGCAGATCAGATGTGACTCGACATCACTGTGGAAAAGCTTGCACAGCATTTACCTTTATGATGTCTGGCTCAAATCCATAGAAAAGCATCAAAAGCTAAGGGGCCAAGTCTACAAAGTGCTGAGTGTGCTCTACTCCTGACAATTCTGAACACAATCTTGTTAACATTTAACTCAATTTAAGTTTTACTGTGTTCCTGAATGCAAATGAGTTATGGCGCTTCAATAAAGCTGGAGTATTGCAGGCCTTGAAAAAAGCACTTAGCCTCCCACAAATCTAGAAACTTAAATTCACTCTCTGTGTTAGTAAAAGCAAAGACAAGAGAGAAGGAAAATGTAACTTTAAAAGGGAAAACAATGTGAAAATCTGTCCTGCAGAAAGAGAGTTCCAATACCTGTGTGAATTGCCCAGTTTCTAAATAAGGGAGCATCTTTTTCAACATCCCACCCATGTCTTGCGGCATGCATCCAGGGAATCTGAAAAATCTTCTTCTCCTAGAAGGGAAAACAAACAGGAAATGCCAACACTGATTGACTTGAGGGATCTTCTGATGACTTTAAGTCACTTATTTAAAAGCACAGTTCCAGCATCTGCAAGTGTTTTGCTTCCTTCTAACCCTGTGCCACTGTCACTGAACTCAATAGGAAAATATCCACTGGCGTCACCAAAAGCAGAATACAGCCCTAAGTATATGAAATACTCAGAAGCCCCTTCACGGACGATGAGCCCGGCAGCTTTCCAAGCTGACACATGGATAAAACATGCGGTGCTACACATTTCTAAACATTCAAACAAAGGCTAGTTTTGGCAGCACAGACACTTTCATGATTAGAAAAATTAGATATGAAACTAAACAACCATAGAAACAGAGCAAACTCAAGGGATTTAGAATTCAGCCAGTAAAATACTAGCATGGTGATGGAAAGGGATCTCTCAAATTTATACCCCAAGCAAATGGGCATATGAATGTATTAACTGTAGACATCTCTCCAGTGGGGATAAGAAATACAAGACACCCATGTGAAGGGGTGGCATTGAGGATAGTTGAATGTATTTTAGTTTAGACACTTCAGGCCAAAAAGAAGTGCATTTAAAGCAATCCAAAGGAAGATGCTTTTTAAATTTTTTTTTTAACACACAACATGTAGTTAAACCAGGGCATGCCTTATGTGGTGTAAGTATAAACTGATTCCCAAAGGGATTGGAAAAACTCATGGAAGATATTATACCAGTGACGATTAAAGATGATAGTTTGGGATGCAGCTCCAGCTCTGGGAGCCCAATGGCTTTCAGAGCTTGAACATCATGTTTCCTATACTCCCTCCACCAGCACTTAGCACACAGGATACTGGGCCAGATGGATGCTGGGTCAGGTGTGCTTGTATGTCATACAACACAGGAACAAATTCCTACATGCTGACCTACAGGGCTGCTTCAGAACTCAAAAGGAGTTTGTTCCACAATACTTGTTTTTTCTCCCCTATTGGGGGGGAATACACTTTATCTGGCTTTACGTGCAGACATCTTGCGCTATAAACACTGCCACTACAGGTTTAGATTCACTTCTCAGTCTCTGAAGAGAAAAGCACTTCCAGGGCAAAATGCACCCTCCTCCTGAGGTGGCCACCTCAGCTACGCCAACTGAATTGCACCCTAAAAGGGCCTATTTCTCTCCATTGACTACAAACAACTCTAGACAGGCAGCTCTCATTTAAACGCTGCATTGTAGATGTCTGTGGTCGGATGAGATGAATCCTTTGTCCTTTCCCCTTCCTCCAACAACCACTTTTCTTCCTTGTCTGTCTGGTTAATATTTCACTAATGTCAAGGTTAGGTTTATTTCCCTTCCTTTCCATGTGATCTTTTCTTTTTTGAGCCTGTGTTTTGTATTGTGCTTCAACTCTTGTCTTCAATCCTTTCTCTCATTTACATTCGCTTGTTCTGAATTGCATTCTTCCCTTCTCGCTTGGCTTCATCTTTTCTTTAATTTGGTGAAAGGACAGATTTAACACATTCCTCATTCCCCTTCAAGCCCTCACACTCTCATTCTTTCTCTTAATCTATTCCCATCACTTCTCTCATGTGCCTTTTGCCTCCTTACTCTTCCCCCTCTATATAGTTAAATCATCCTACAGAGATGCTGTCCTCTTTGCCAAGTAGAAGTGATCTAAAGAAAGCCTCAACCTCACTACCTTGTGATCCACAGCACTACTGTATTCATCAGAGCTAGAGTAAGCTTCCTTGCCTTTACTCTCCCATAAACTATAATGAGCACGGAAAAAAATTCATACTTCCATAGAAGACAATTTCTATCAAGAAGAACTTTAAGAATTGACCAGATTAAAAAGTCTTCTCACACTTAGTGATAGGGAGAGGTTTGAACAATGCTACACAATGCTACAGAGGTTATACTATGGATTTCATATTCCATATGATAATTTTAAAAGTTTTATAGGAAATAGCAGACTGAACAAGACTCCAGACATAGCATCCTGTCACCATCAACTGTACTCACTGCTTCAAAGGAAGGTGCCAGGACACTCTCAACAGCAGTCTAAGTGTTCATTACAGTGTTTCTGTTCATTACAGAAAGTTCTTCCCAATCCCAGATGCCTTGAAGCACACGGATTTATAGCAAATTATAATTTAAATAACAAAATTGTAGAATCCACATGTATTATAATTTTATAATGCATATATAATTTTACATACCTATACAGAAACTACAGATTTTCTCATCAACTATCAAATATCTAATCTCTCTGAAATCCCGCAAGACTGCTGATTGCAGCAATACCATGTAGTTGTGTGTTCTGCTCTGGTTGACCTAGATGCTTTCTATTTAAATACTAATTTTTGATTTCACATGTTATCAAATATTTACGTATATCCTTCTTCAGTCGATGCATCCTAGTAATGACCTTAACAGGAAAAGGTTCATCAGTGCTTTCTGTTAGACTTGGAAAACCACGTGCTGTCTGGTACAGCACTCCATCACTGGACATCTGTCCAGTAGTCTTGTGTTTCCATTAAAAAATTAGCCTCACCTGAAGTCAAAAGCACAACCCACAAATCTTTTGCAGCGTAACAGGAATTGCTACCAAACTCCCATGGGGACATCCAAAGGGAAAAGGTGTCACATTCTTAGAAATAGGCAGGAAGAGGAAAATAGTACCGAACGTTTGCAACCCTAGTGTTGCAAAATGCTCCAAGCAGGTGAATGAGCATGAGATCACATACTAGCTAGAAAGTCATAGGACAGATTTTAAATAGCGGCATCCATCTGGAGGGTAATACTCCAAGCATCCATCAAAGCAGCAGGCTGCCTCTCGACTCCTGTTACAGCTACTCTAAATGTTTCCACTGTAATTTCCTTTTCCAGATCCATGAGGGACACTGACCTCTCATTATCCCCCTCCTCACACCACCTCTGCCCTCTACTGAACTATGTCATTTTCTTCACACCTCCCAATTTTGTCTCTCTGGGAAGGTAAAGAAATTCCCTTCCTCCCTCATGCCATTCAGCAGGCTAACATTTTCCCCAGGGAGGTCCACAAGTATTTATTTTTTTAAGCCCTACAGAGAGGGGTCTGTTCTGGAGGAGAACAGAAAGCAGGAGGTATAATGTGATCAACTGACAGTAGGAGAAGGAATTAGGTAAGTCAGCTGTACCTGATTTGTCATTTTTAACCGAAAGCGGTTTAATTCCTTTCTCAGTCTGGAAAAATTCCCCAAGAAGAGACAGCCAATGACAAACCCAGAATGGTAATCGTTTCTTTAGTATTTAAATCTTATTTCCTTAAAAGCTGTGCACACACACTAGCACCATTCTCTTGCTAATCTGACCCACCTTCTTTTCCGTACTGTGAACTGTCCTTTGCCACATTCTGATTAAAATATACAAATCCCCAAATCCTACAGCCTCCAGAGTCAATACTGTGGGTACGGAACGGGCTGTGATACACATGACACCATATCATTGATTCCATGCATGGCTTTTTTTATGGTCAGGATTTACAGTAAAAATAGAAATATTTTTGGTTTAATGATTCATTGTTGGAATGAATGTTTAAACATTTTTAAACAGAAATGCTCAGAAGTGCAATTAGCTTGTTGAGGACAATAAAGGCAACCCAGAATGATGCCAAATCAGAGAGTAGAAGTGGGGAATCAGAGTTTAATAAACCTCAAGGCAGGCCACTTAGCCTGGTATCCTTTTTCTGGTAGGAGCCAGGGCTTTGTTTTAGAAAAAAAAAAAAAACATTTCAAAATACTTTGTTTGTGAGACAAGCCTTGGTCAATATAGAATATGCTAACTAAGGACAAAATCTCCTACCGACTCTTGCATGCAAACAGTTTATGCCAGAAGCACAAGGCAGAAACCACTGTAACAACACGATCAGAGGGCTACAAACTTTAAACAACATGACATGCCTTGCAAACTGCCTTTATGGGCTGGTGGGCTGAACTGGGAAGAATGAAGCCCTTAGCACAGTGGCAGTATTTTCACACTGCAGAGCAAAGGAGGCAAGTACATTCCTGGGGTGTTCCAAAAAAGGCTACATGAATGTAATCTACAGATGACAAAATTATATTTAAGAGTAATATGCTCAAATCTGAAATACTGTGCCCTACTAAGTGCAGAGAAATTATTTCAGGATTGGGCAGGAATGCCCAGCAAAGGACGGCAGAGGTGGACTGTCAGCAGGAGAGACCTGACACCAAAGTAGAGATACTCAAAGAGAAGAATCCGTAGGGACCTGAACATGGGACTCAAATTACAAAGACAACAGTAAAAACTACTCTCTTCCTCCTCTTCAGCTGTGACCCCATTATGCAAGAACAAGGACCTACTCAAATTCACAGGGCAGCTAACTGGGGAATGGATAAAGCAATATTTATTTACCCAGCCATAGTATGTGAGAGTCACTGATGCAGGAAGTTCCTAAGAAACAAAATTCGTAGCTGAAATTTAAAGGACTCCTGGCAATTTTATAGTCACGAGCATTTCTAGCTTTGAAAGCTGAAATAAAAAGTAGTAATCTTAATTGCCATTCTTCAGCTCTAAAAATGAACACCTGAGCACCACAACTACAACTATAAGGAGGATACGAGACTAAGTGGGTTAGTGTCTTAACCAGAGTGGCAGCTCCTATGTTTCTGCACCTGATTTTGTGTATTTCCACCCATTTTGATAATTAGGTAGCCTCTGTAGCCAAAACCACTTCATGCTTTTCAGCGTGCTGAATTACTCTCCTGCATACAGCAGAACACATGCAATATTTCCAGGGTTTATTACTATTCAAAGTCTCAAATACACTCCTTGGTTTTATTGAGCCAATTAAAAAGAATTCAAATTGGGCAGTGACATTTTGGAGCCCACACTTGGGTTCTCAAAGTGTCTAGAGCTCAGGACCGGGAATATGAGGGTTGGGTCTGGCAGGGGAAAAGTTACCCCATTTTGTCCCAGGTTGACAAGTATCAGAGAAGTCACACAAGTCTGAAACAGATCATTGCTTCAACCCAGAGTCTAACACAGAATATAGCCTTCCACCTCAGGAGACCATTTTGTTCACATCCCTCTGATGCTACTTGGTGAGCAATCTGTTCCCAGCTCAAAAAAAAAACCTAGCGGAGTCTCCAGAAATGCTCACTCCAACAACAAAGAGTTGGAAAATGCTTTCAAAGGAGCCACAAATCCACCAGGCCAAAGCAGGGCGCCTCAGATCTGGCAGGTGAGGCTGGAGGAACAGGTTCAGCAGGAAGCATTCAGCTTTGCCCTTCCTCCCCATGTCACCCCTTTGAAAACCAGGAATGAGCTGATTTACCTATCCAAACCTCAGGCACTGCTATAAAGTCCCTCTTCAGCACACATACACACGTGCATGCATGCACCTCCCTTACCTTATTTAGCCATTTCAGCCCCGGTATCCTGTTAGAGTTGATTTGCTCTTCCAGCCAGGGGCGCATCCGCATCCTTTCGACAGGCATTGTCACCCCCACCGGGAAGGAGCTGCAGGGAACAAGGGACAAGGTTACTTGTTTTCCAGGCAGCTCCCCCATTTCTGCACAGTAATAGACTTACTAGAGCTTTGCAGGCATCGAACAACTATAAATATAATAGTGACTTTGGATCTGTGCAGGAGCCTCCCCTAAGAGCAACTGAGATGATAAAGCCTTCTCTATGGTAGAAAACACTCTTCTGGTACACCTGGATTAGGAAAACCTTCACCTGAAGAAGACACATCATATTGGCAAAAGCTTGTCTGCTGATACAGGCAGGATACCAGAGGCCGCAAAGAAAAACAATTACGCTCCTGAAGAGACCTCTTTTTGGCCCATGTACCTGCATCTGTACAAGACCTTTTTCTGCCAAGAAAAAAAATGTAACCAAAAAAACTCACATGCAGGAGGCATCACTGTACTAGCTAAAATGATGCACCTGCTAATGAGAGTGCTTTCGAATGGCTGTTTCTGTCCCATGAACTTGACTAAAATTATGAAAAACACATTTTCCATCATAGCAATTTATCAGACCACTTTGGTTCTGGCTGAGTAGTTTGACCCCGTCCCTCCAGCTTTCTCTGATCAAACCAGTCGCTGATTTTTTAGCTGCTATTTTACATTTTGATACTGCTTGGCTAGGAATTGAGTGCTTTACAGCCCCCTCAGCTGCACCACACCACGTTATAGTATTCAGTTAAGATTCAAACTGACTTCTTTCTCTCTCTCTCTCATGTGACCCTGATGCCACTTCCCTGTTTAGGGCTGTAAATTATTGACATAAGAGTCCAAAGTCTTGAACCTGAGGCAGAAAATTTTAAAAACATTAACCTATCTCAGGCACCGCTCTGAAAGCCCCAACCGGCACTAGATGCAGATTAAAGCACCAAAGCACCGCAATAAACTCCTGTCAAGCAGGCTGCAACCCATCATTTCCATGTTCAAGTACTTGCATTTAGGCTGCTGCTTCTCCTCTCCCGCGCTGCACCAGGCTCAGCTCCTTCCTCTCTCTTTTGTTCTTCACATCTGTGTTCTCTGCATCATTCTTAACTTCTCTGCTCCACTATTCTTGTCACCTTTGATCTTAAAAAAAAAAAATAAAAAAGAGAAAAAAAATGAGTAGGCCACGTATTTGAAAGCACACAGCAATGACACAAATGTAAATGGGTTTGTTCTTGCTTCCTATGGGAGTACAGGCATCAGACAGACTAACAATTAGGCAGTACCAAGCCCACACCCAGCACAAGAGGAAGAAAAACGTTCAAAGTTTCCTCTCATTGCTCTGAGGACATGTATTTCCTGAAACTAATAAGGAATTAAAACCTGAATGCAACAATAAGGCTCTTTGATGTGTTCAGAGAATTTACCAGCACCCATGCTCACACTAATCTCTTAGCAAACATACTGGCATTTTATTTACTACTCTGTGGAGCTGCTCACTCGTGCTTCAGCTGCAGCCTTTTCCAGTAACTACAGATTTCTAAAATAGCTAAGAAAATGGTTGCAACTGCTCAGCTCCCTTTCAGGTTCATGTCAGACATGAAAAAACAGCCAATCCCAGAACGTGACAGTGGCCCTTGTGCAAATCCCCTCTCTGTGCAAGAGGGAAGTTTTTTTCTGGGCGAGGGTGACATGGATGCAGTGTTCTCAGCGCCCGGGATGGCGGCGAGCAGCCGGCCGCTCTGCTGCAGCCCCCTCTGCTTGGTACCAACGATCCTCATCCAGGTTGCAGAGTGTGTACCTGACATCTGTACCATCTTCCCCTACTACATGTTGGGTCAAAACTGAAAAATGCAAATGGCAATATACTAAAAACGTGAGCAAATTTTTATTCATCTGTCAAGGAAGAAGCAAGTAGATGCAACGATCATCTTAGATGCATTTCTTTGTAAGATATCTTTAAGTATGCATGCACTTTGAGGCAATTCCTGGAAACACTATGCATCATCTTCAGCATTCGATATATGAGTGCCCTCATTTAGCAGTGGGAGTCATATTGTCTTCTGGGTGATGAGCCCCAAAGACAAACTTCAAGCCCATCTGAATGAACAAATCAGGCACAAGGCAGAAAAGTCATCTTGAAGGCAGCAGCAACAAATCCCACTTGGGACAGGCAATGCAGAAGAAACAGAAGCTGTCTTTGTGCAAAAGCAACGCATTTCAGGGGACAAGAAAGCTGTCAACATCGCTACTACCAGGAAGCCAGTCTTGCCCAAAACAGCACGATTGAGCCAGTTGTCTCTTCCCTCCCATGTCCCCAGGGGCTTCCCCAGCTGCTCCCCCGCAGATGCTGTGGTGCTCATCTCATTTTCGGTACCCTGTGACTCCTCCGGGATTAGCACCTGCAGCTGTCAGCACACACCTTCACATCCAACACCCACACCAAGGCAAATTAATCCAAGGTAATCAGAAAAGAGGTTTGGCTTGTGAGAAGGGAGGAGTGGCTCCCAAGATCTGTTTATCTGAAAGTAAAACCAAACCCAGCTAAAAATAACCCGCAGTGGTGTCCAGGTGGATGGAACAGTGGGCATCTTCTGGGGGAACGTCTTTCACAGAGGGGCAAGCATAGCATGCTTCTGGTCATCAAAACACAGCCCGTGCTCCTCTAAGAGTATGTGCTGCTGAAAATAAAGCCTGATGTCTTCAGAAGACACCCCAAGACCTGTCTGCCTCAGGACAGCACTGACCACAACAGTGCTAAAATGTAGTGGGTTTTTGGCAGTTGCACATCAACAACATCCTTGTGATGAAAATACCAAGTTAACTCTACCGAGTAATTGCCTGTGCAAAACGAAGGTGCCACATCTCCCCTCCAGAGCTGCCAAATGCATGATTTATTTGTACAGAAAGAAAGATCAACTTCTGCAGTGCCTTAAAAGCAGCCTCTGTCTTGTCTCTACATGGGGTTAATGGGTGCACTTGGGAGTCTTATTCCATGGCTCCAGGTGGGAAAACCTGAAGTCCATCCATCAGTGAATAGCGGGACAATCACCTTCTGCCATTAAGAGTCAGTCAAGTTTGTAGAGACCTTTGGAATTCTCCAAAATAGGCAGCAAAGGCGTGTAAAGTTTCAGGGGCCATCACCTAACATCAAGCCAGCTTCACCCTCCATCAGAATACATTAATTATGAAAAAAACCTACAAAGCCAGAAACTGAGGTGAGCCATACAAAACAGCAGGCATGCCAAGTTCCTTCACTCCAGTCTCTCTCCAGTGTTTACCCAGTGGAAAGGAAAAAGCAGAAACAGTCGATCCTTTAGAGGAGAACGAAACATCAACATTCGTAATCTGAAGCAGGCTGTAAAACCGGGAGCACCTATGCACCTATCTCCCATCCCCGGTCAACGTTAACGTTGCACTTCCCCTGCACATTTACACATAGAAGAAGCTACATGCAGTTGTCTGTATTTTTTGTATCAGGACAAGTGGAATTCTACCAGTATTTTCAGAGCTGCCAAGGCATTCAGTTCCCACCAGCTTCATCCACTGGCCTAAGCAAACCTCTCCAGTAGCCTGGTTACCTTTGCCAGCCTGAACCTTCACACTCAGGTTAATCGGGAGAAAAATGGCTTAATGCCTGCCATGGGTCACTTGGCACGATCTTCCTCCACCTTGGAGAGAGCATGGATGGAGATGGCCAGGGGAGAGGAGTGGAGCCAGCTAGGGCTGCAGGGGGAAGGAGCAGCTCCAGCTCCATGAGCCACAAAGGAGCACCTCGCACTCCACCACTCCATCACCCCCACCCTTCAGTCCCATCCCAATTTTGCTGCACACTAATGCAACTCCTTGCATGGCAGCTTTGTGAACAAGACCAGGGAACTTAGCAGGCTTACAAGCTTCACCTCTTTCTGTAAGGCCTGTTTCGTCTGTTTGAACCCAGACCATGGCTCTCATCCTGCTCAAAGACACATGTGACAGCGCAACCGAGAGGGGAGGGCACTCTGGCTTGGCAGTCGGAAGGAGCAGCTGGGGAGGACAAGGAGAAACCCCTTAAAGCAAAACCACTAATGAAGCTCCTGTGCTTTTAGAGCACAGTGTCAAACTTGGACGGTTCTGGCCTCCAGCATCTCTTTGGGGAGAGCACGGGAAAATGCTGAACGTTCCCAGAGACCCACACTGGAGTCAAACTTTCTGGCATTATGTTGAAAATAATTCCTGTTTGTTTTTTCTTCTATCACGGTTCCATGGTAGGGGAAGGGAAGAATAATCGCCAAGAAACACAGTCAACTGCTAATGCAGGTGGGACCTCAGAAAGCATTTTTCTGCCCTACAAGAAAAAAGGAGCTCTTTTAGACATGGAAGTAGGGCTATCTGCTGGGAATTCATTTTATGAACAATTGCCATTCTTAACAAGACAGCCAATCTTCAAGAACCACAATTTTTAACCATACCTCCTACAAAAGTATTAAGGCTGGTAGCCCTGTGAACATCATTTCCCTTTTCTTACTCCATGTTTATCACCTGCCTCCTTCTTAAACGGGCCGTAGTCAGGAGTGGTTGCCTTTTCAGTGGCGGGAGCTTGAATGTACTGACGGACATTAAGACATCAATAAAATTATTCCCAAACAAGTGCCAATGTACGAGACACTAACCTCAACTCAACAGCATTTGCCTGGAGGGGGAGGCCACTGGGAGCCTGCAAGGAGCCAAGTCCCATGCAAGAAGCATGGCCCACCGATGTGCTGATGCCACAGTTTATGAAGGGCTTATTTTGACCTTCGAAGCTTTATTTATTGCACTACTTATGCTAGTCCTGCAGTCAGTTCAGCCTTTTTTTTGCAACTAGATACCACAAAAACATGGTGGAGGCTACCCCCTGACAAGCTGTAAACTGTCCTAATCCTGCAGACGTGACTTGGAGAAAGAGTGCTGCAGAGGGCAGACAGCACAGGATCTGCTGAAGCCGGGGCCAGCATAACCCAGTTAGGAACACGGAGACTGGGAGGAAGCCAGTCAATAACACTGCTCCCGCTATCACACGTTGCACTTGAAAATTAGCTTTCTACAAGGAAATCACACCAGCAGCCTGGGGTGAAGCATGCAAGCCAGCTTCCTAAGACAGGCACAGCTGAAAGAAGAGTAATAACAGTGTACGGGTATAGCAACATTTTTAGTAGTCACACAAAGGGCATTGAGCAGATAACTGTCACCACAGCATCCTTAAGATGCAAAAACCATACTGAATTTCAGCTCTATGCTTCTTTGCAAGATGCATTTTTCTAAGATTCTTTATGCAAGACTCTTCAGCAGGAAACTCAGAGCACTCATTTATTTTTAAAGAGATTAGAAAAATATTAATTAATTTCAAGAGCTATTCATCTTTAAAGAGACATTAGAAAAGATGTAAGTGATGGTTGCAATCTATATATACATATAAATATTTTCACTCTATAATGTTCAATAAAGAGCTTGTAGTCCTCCCTACTCTCTGCTAAAACATTCTAGTAAGTCTGACTTTTGTTTTTTCCCTGACGGAGATAACACTCCTGCCATACAGAAAGTGTAACCTTTGAGAACTAAGAGCTCTTCACTAGAATTACAGCAGCTGTAGACAGAAAGTGAAAGCACTGGCTGGCATGGCAGGCCTTAAATCTGAGTAGTACTACATGTTCTCTTCCCTTCAGTTTCACTCCCTCTGACAGCATCTGGATAACTGAAAAGGCACAGAGGTTATCCCCAAAACACAAGCTACTCTACGCCTATGGGTATTTTTAAAAAAATATATTTCTGTGGAAGTAAAAAAAAAAAATCTGAAAAAGCAATTCTTCTTTCCCCATCACAAAGTACCCAGTTAAAAGAGTTGCCACTATATGGAAGTATTATTAAGGTAAAGTGGGAGATGCATTTGTGAAGTAGGTCACAGCCCTTCCCCAGAGGGAAAAAACAGAGATGAAAAAACATCTGTTCCCCAGAGGACATGTGCAGAATATTGCATGGCATATATTTCTCTCTTCTCTGCAAATACAGAACTGACAATACTTTTTTAAAAAAAGTTATCTTCTACTTGTGCTTTGCTGATAAACTTTTAAAGTATTCCCTTTGTTTGCTAACGCTGCTTCAGTTCAGAAAAGCATCAATCACCCTGTGTGACCAAACAGATATGCTGAAATGAGACCATATGCTAATTTTAGGATTCAGAGAACTGGATTCTGTATTTGTCCCTGTGCCAAGACTGTTCCAGGATACAAGGAAACATGATCTTATTTTAAGGAACAGTACTTGGAGCAAAATTCTGTCCCTTGGTCACAGCTCGGACTCTGTCTTCATATGGGGTTTTGCATATAAGACCACCTTTTTCAACTATTCCACTGTGGATGCCACTTTCAAAGGCAAGTACATGTTTAACTGTACGTACTCAGAGCAAAGCCCTGCTTGAAAGTCAAACTCATCAAAGGGATAGAGACTTTTCCTGAGTAAGAAAACCCGTTAGCCTCACCTGCTCAGAAATACTTCAGCAATGTGAGACTGACACTGAAACATAGACAGCTGAACTCCACTTTACTCAGCTGCTCCAATTTTGGACACCTGAAATCCCCCTGCCCACAGCCCGTGGGGAGACAGACCTCTGCCCAGTGCATTTCCCATCTGCCACCAGGACAAGGAGAATCTCACCACTGATGCTGCAGAAGCAAAATTAACATGCCTTCTTTCGGATAACCCCAAATTATGCAAACATCCGTATCTTTTTTGGCACCAACAGCCAAACATATAATTAAAGTAGGATTAGTAAACAAGGAAAAGTGGGCATTGCCATTCTCAGAGGTGCAAGGTTTAAGGGTTCAAGATAAAATCCTCAGAGTCTTGGCGCTGAAAACAGATATGAAGCAAGAAAACACATAAAACCCTGTAAGAGACTTTCTAGATTCATGGATAGTTAGACAGCAAAACCTGTCCTCTCTGGTCTTTTAATTGCATGTAATGGTGCCTCTTTTGTTCCCTAAGAATACTCTGTCAGTGATGCCCTGTTGAACAGGGAGGGATGGGGGAAACATCACTAAGCACCTCTTGCCTTGGGCTCCCTTAAAGCACACCCCATGGCCAGCTGCTCCACAGACCCTGTGCTGGCTAACACTTGATCCACCCTGTAGCAACGGCAGCATCTTTCCTGCCCTTTCCTAATACTGTGGTGGCAGCAGCAAAGACCCATGAGCATGCTATATCCTTCCTGTCCATCACCAAGAAAAATAATTCACCCCTGGCAGGAAAGGTGGTATCTTATTTGCTCAGGTGCCTGCAGGAAGGAGGGAACTCCATCAAGACAGGCTGGTAAGCCAAGAATTGGAGACCAGGTGGGTCCTGGGCAGGCTGGTGTAAGGCACAGCCTGGCCATTAGGAAGAACCTGTACAGGCAACCAACGAGCAATACTTCACCTACTTCCCTAGGTTCCCAAACCAAACATGGCAGGGCTACAACGGGACCATGGATGGTAAAGGGAAAGCTCTGTGGGGTGGGGAAGCACCTGGGAACCCAGGCTGCTGCGCGACGGATTCAAGCCAGCAACAGCTACCCAATTTCCCAAGCCCCTGCTTTGTAGGGGCCAGGCTGTGCCCACCTCGGGCTGTAGGGAGGTGCAAGGTAGATGGAGGAGGAGGGAGGCATTCAGCATGCTCCCCTCTTGTGCTGCTGCACCCAAGAAAGATACACAAAGGTAGAAGGAAGAAAAGCCCTTGCATCCTCAAGGGACAGAGGGCGAAAAACACCAACCAACCCAACACTCCCTGCAAAAAAACCTAAAACCCAAACAAAACAAAGGCAGCAAATACCTCAAATGTGTATTGAAATCAGCATTACAGACTGCATGATAAACATGCCCAGGAAAACGTACAATGGGAACTCATACTGTATATAGAGTGTGTTTCATCAGCCCTATAGCATTTCTGTTCCACCCAAAGGGTGTTAACATGCCCTGGCTGGGATTCAGACATTACACATCAAAACAGACTCTTTCCTTTGGTTTCCATGCAAAGCTTATTCTCCCTCAGCAGCAAAGACATGAGTTGTTATTTTGTAGTGATCTTAGGAATCATTAAAGGGAGCCCTCGGATTTGCAGACTAGAAGTGCACGGAAGAAAAGCCATCTTCTTTTAATACGACAGAACCGGAAGGCTGGGGTTTTGCTTCTGGACTTAGCTGTAATAAACAACGCTTCAACCTCTAAATACCTACAATAAAATTTCCCTTGCACTGGCTCCTATGTTGAACATTATCATGACACTTGAACAATACGATGTCTGTGGCTGAGCCCATTCACTTCTCTGGCATCGCAGTGACTAACATCAGCTGGGAACTTGGCCGAGGCTTCTAACAAATAGATTGTTAAAGATCATCTCTGCAGCATCCTTGCCAGGATGATCCTCTGCACACACATCAATGTCTGCAAGTCTGGTGACAATACAAAATTATTGCTTTGCTTTAAAGCTGAAGGGAATACTTTGTTTCCTGGGGGTTTCCTTCATTTGTTTCCCAGGACTTGCCTGGAGTGAAGATGGAGATGCCAGATTCTGGTGATATCAGGATGACAATGGGTCTATGCAAGGGATAGTCAACAGCATGTGATTACAGAGAACCGTCCCTCTGCCACCTCCTCCAGGAGTCTCACAAGCAGCCATAACTTTTAACTGATTTATTTCCTTCTTAAGCTTTGTGTTACGTCTGATGATTGAACAAGATTTGTCTTCAGTATCTGGGATGTCTAACTATTTTTCCCCCAAAAGCTGCCTAGAAGAGACATGGTGACTTTTCAGTAGTAGAGCTGTACTTCATTCAAACAAGTTTGGGAAGGGCTTGTTTACAACAAGAAAATTGCTGGCGTAGTTGTCAGGAAATAATTAATTCCTTGCATTGGGAAGCAGTTATCCCCCAATAAATCAATTTTATTCCGGAATTAAGCGCTCACACATGAATCCACTCCCGCATACCCACACGTAATTGCTGCTGCCACTTAGCTGTGTCAGTCAGTATCCACGGAAGCCAAACCCTGTGTGTTCTTGAAAGCTGCCAGGAAAACTCAGCATTTGACACCTGATTCATAAAGAATTTTCCAGCCTGGTGAAAACTAGAAGGCTATTAAGGCTCAAACAATTATCAAGAATCACTTCTTTTATCATACTGATGCAACTCAACAGCATTTTTTTAAGTCTCTCCATGGCTGTGTTAGACCAATGCACTCTTACGTGCTCTGTGACTAGGTTTACAGGAGACACCCCTTAAACTTTTAACAAGCACAACATGTTTCCTACATGTGACCCTCTGAAAGCAGTGGAAAATTACACATGCAAGTATCTGCAAGATCAAGATCTTAAATTGTAAAAATACTTTTTAAAGCCTGGGCAGACCTCATCTCCATGTCCTGTCTAGCATTCTTCTGCCTAAGTACAGGGTCAGTGCTTTATAGGGTGCTATATATAAGAAAAGCAGCCATCATAAAACACAAGTCCTTAATCTCAATGTTCCCACACTGGTGGCTTGTGAGGCTCAGGCAGTATTGCAGAGAAGACAATGGCATTTTAGATGCACTCAGAGAAGCAGAAAAATTATTCCAGATAGCTAACACTGAGCAATGTGTTCAAGGAAGAGTTTTCACATTCACTGGCCATGACCTGCACCTGATGTAATCCACCTTGCTCGGATTGGGCTTGTTTCTCACAGCTACCTTTGTTTGTATAACATACTGTTCTGCAACACACAGCAAAAACTATTTGCACACTACACTAAAGTGTGATTTAATATTTGCTTAAAGCTTTCATTTTATTGTCTGGGCAAGGGCAGTTTCTACCACTGAAGTTAATAGCTAACCCACACCTACATTTTTGTTACCTGAACTTCTAATTGCTAGCGCAGCACCCTGAACCGACAGCAAAAGACATAAACTCCCTCTGCTTAACCTCACAGCGAGCACCAAAACCAGCCCTTAAGAAAGCAGGTTCTCCTTTACTTCCAAGAGAAGGTATTAAAGAAAAGTATACGCTATTTTGGATTTGTAAAAAACACTCTCCTGCTTACTTAGACACTTTCTTTACAGACATACCACAGCAGGCACAGGCTTGGGGGCTGGGATCCTCTGAATCATCCACACTGCGAGCTGGAAACATGTCTGTCACATGCACTTATTTACGGTTACAAAAATAGCACCATGAAAGAAGCAGATGTGTTGAGCACAAAAACTAAATTGAATTAGTTATTACAGAGATATTGCTTGACACTGGAGAATTTAAGAGAGAAATGTCTTTCTTCCGTACATACACTTGAAACGCTTACACTTAAAGAGTGCTATTAAATGCTTAATACTGACGCTTGTTAATATGGTATGATGTAATTCTCCTTTTTATAAAAATGCTACTTTTTCCACTGCCACAGGACATAAGGAACTTAACTCATTTTCACGTTGAGATATGAATAGTTAATAGGATCGGTTACAAAATGTGCTCTTAATTTCAAGTTTTTGTGTTGACCACAGACCAACAGCAATGAGACAGTGTCAATTTCTGATCTGCAGCAGCTATTTCTATCTTGGAAGTTTCCTAAAATACTACTGAGCTAGAGTGAGAGCACTGAACTCATCTTAATTTCTCAACTAAGCTGGATAAATATTATTAAACTAAACAAAGCTAGTCTTCATCAGCATCTCTCATCAGTCTCAAATCTCCAGAACAGTTTTGGCATCCAAAGAATTCAGTTTTTGTATGTTCGAATGCAATGTATGCAAATGTGTGAGAATTAGACCTCTGAAATCAAAGTCTTTCATTTCACCCTCGTATAGCTTCAGCAGAGCAGTGATTGTCTCTTCAACACCCAACCAATATAGCCCAGAAGCACACGTCTCTACATATAAGGATATTCATTTGAGATTCCACAGCCACTCATTTGGCCATCTTTTGCCTAATTCACCAGCTAGTTCTCAAAGTCAAAAAGGACCTTCTAGCTGTTGACTGATCTGTGGAAATGGAGTGAAACCATTCACAGTCATTTCATGTCATCAGTAAAGCTGATATCAGGTAACATCTTTTGGTTAGTGCTGATCTGATCTGTATCTAAGTGGACAATCCCAAAGGTGGGAAGCAAAAAAAAGCCCACCACCTATTTTATATTGGATCCTATTAACAACTCAGATCTCAACACGAGTAAAATTCAAGCGCACCTACCAGTTGAATGACTCCCTTTCATCATACTGGATGTCATCACCTCCATTGTACTTTCTGTATGTGTTTGCCACAGCATTTCAAAATGTTACTTCCGTGACTGAAGAAGATGCCGCTTCCTGTACTGCGGGGCCGTTGCCCAGAACACTGGGTGGGAAAAGTGGTACCTGGATAAACCAGGGCGAGCAACTCCTACTCCCTACTGTGTAGTCTGCTAACGGAGTGCTGTCATACATAAGTCACATTTACCGACAGATGAAATAAGTAATAAAATGGAAATAATTTTTCAAGTTCAGCTCTCACGCTTCTTTGCTCTGTGTTTATTCTTTCATTTTTGCCAACTGGGAAATGAAAACCAATGGAGTCGGTTTCACTTTTGTTTATATTTGGTTTCAATTTTATCCTCAAGTTTTGCTTTCATCTTTTTCATGTAACACTGTTGGGATTTCAGATCCTGCAGGAAAAGCTTTCAGTAATTTAAAAACAGTCTCCTACCCCGCCTTTTTTCCCACTGTGTAATTATTTTTATTTTAGATAAACTTTTTAAGATGCTGTCACAATTTTGGAATGTGTTTGGGAGTGGGGGGTGTTTGATTTTGATTGTACAAATTTATATGCCACATCCAATTAAATTCAGTAGTTCAGTATTTTCCACTGGATTCATCTCTCAGTTGCATATAAAGTACATTTACACAATTCAACAAAACACCTTAAACGAGCAGCTAGTGCACCAAATGCACAAAAGCCCACATCATGCACCAAATGCATGTTATATATATGCATGAAATGCACACAAAGACCTAAACTTACTGCTACCTTAATGTCTTAAAGAATTAAGGCATTATCTTGCTTAGATAAAGCTGTAAGAGGTTTGCCTGTAATGCTGTCAAGCAATGCCCAATATCAGTAGGAATATTACAGTACAGACTTCGTGTTCTGTGCACTCATCAAGCCCTTCAAGTTACATACATCCCTCCATACACATCAAAAAGCAGAACTTAACCACATTTCAGACTTTTTAAAACAAAACCCGTAAACAATCCTTCCTCCTTTTGCGCTATATCAACGTTAAGCATGTAAGTCTTTAAAAAGTACTTAAAATAATTTTACATCAAAAGGGAAATGGTTAGACAACATCCACTGTCACATGCAGTTCAAACGAAAGGACAAATTTCAATACTTTTGCTTTTGCTGCACCTTAACTCCGCCTAACACCAGATATGCTGGGAGCTACAAACCAAGCCTGTAAAGGTTAACTGAGAAACTATCAAACCATAACCTGCCCTACTCTTTTAAGGGCCAAGAATATGGACATTATTACTTTCAAGCTCATCTTGAAAGCTAGCAACCTACATAGCAACAATTAAATGTTAAAATAATTTAAAGTTAGAATTTAGTTCTGCACCTTGGGTGAAACAACATGCCATGTGCAGGTGGATTTGCTCCTGGATGCCTCTGTCCAAGCTGCAACAAGATAAAACAACTGCCTTGTACTAAAGATTGCTGTACATTTGTTGCAATCTGCCCCCAGGCAAACAAAGGGGTCAGAAGATTTCCAATATATACAAAGTTGGGCTTGCCAGTATATTACACATTAAGAAACGAAACATTACTTTACTGCTTACCACTTCTTTCTTTTCTTCCTAGCTCATTCAAAAAAAACAGTAATTTTTCATCCGCTTCCAAGAAATTGAAAACATACCCAGCACTTACTGGAAGAGCAAGTTTTAAAACTGTTTTACAGACTATCAATAAGAAACGTGTGCTGTACAACAGATCATTTATGCTATATACAAAACATCTAATTTTATATTTTTATATATATGTAGATATGTATGTGTGCATATATATATATATAAATGCAGACATTAAACTCTAAACTGTTAACATGCATTCCTTTCTACTAACTGTTAATAACTGTTAATTGTTGATTCCAGTTTTTCTTACTGGCTATTTTAATCCTTTTTAATCTTAATACAAGAGTTCACACATAGTCAATACAAGGAAGAACCTTCATACAGTTCCAGCAAAACTTCTGAAAAAAAACAAGGGAAAATTATTTAATTACACTGAACGATTTTTTCCATAATGTTATTCATACATGAGGAATATGCAACTTGATAAATCTGTTCCTCTCATTCACTGTACCCAGAATCTTTTTGGCTTGCTTATTCGTTGTTTTGCTTTTGCACTTGTGATCTCAAAGGACAAACCAGAAAATGTTTTACACTAATCACAGTTTATAGCACCATAAGCTATTATAAAACTTCTGTAAACACTACCTTATGGTTTATGCCCTCAATATCACAATCATTGTAGGCCTCTAAAGAATCGAGTTTCAAAAGGGCAATCTTTAGAAACGAGTCATAGAGATAAGAAAGAGTAACACGTGATTAGCTATACTTCTTTACAAACGGACCATGACTTTCAATATAAGATCCACAAAATGTAAGCTGAGGTTCTAATCCTGCAAACATCAGAGGAATTTTGCTGGGGTACCACTCCTACACAATGTTAAATGCATACAGGATGCAGTTAACCTGACTGTAACTTGTGTCAGGTTAACAAGTCCGGGGGTAACAAGCACAGATTAAACAGGATCATCACAGAAACATTTTTTTGCGGGAAGTTTCCTAAGATCTTATGCCACAAGATTCACATAACAAAGGGCAATACATGGTCTTGCTTCTCTATGTTATCTGCAAATGGACTGTAGCTTACGCTTCTCAGTGGAGGTTTCTATTTGCAGTTTTCAGCAATAATTCTTGATCAGCATCTGCAGTAATTCTTTGTGGGCAGTCAGTGCCCAAAATTTGATATTGAACTGTTCTGACTGCTAAGTTGCACAGCAAGTTTCTCTCCCACAGACCGCTTAATCACTCGTGAACCCATGTAAACTCCTGACATACACACAGTGGCCATGAGCACCACAACTTATGTATTGCAGGACAAACACCTCCTGTTTTGAAGCTGCCTCCCAGTTGTTTTATTTGGGCCATGTTTATCTTATCTGTACTATTACCTATTCACTTTCTTCATGACACTAATGATTTTAAAGAACATCCCCACATCCTCTTCAGTCACTTCTTTTTCAAGCTACTTACTCGTTCACAGAAGCTCTTTCATACCCTTGATCATCTTTGATGCCCTTCTCTGTAGCTGATCAACTTTTACTACCTCCTTTTTGAGATGGGGGAACAAAAATTGTTAACACTATTCAGGAAAGGGGAGCAACATGGATTTATAGTGGCATGATGGTGTTTTCTATTTCTTTTTTCACTCCTTCCTAATAATTCCTAAGCTTCCCCCTCCTTTCTTAGCCACTTCTGGGTACAGAGCTTGTTTTTTCATAGGATTATCTGTGTTGTATGATCTTTTCATGAGTAAAAAGTCAGTTCAGACTTCATCCTTGTGTACAGAAAGTTAAGGTTGCATTCCCTTCCATGTGCATTACTCTTACATTGGCCTGTACCGAATTTCATTTGCAAACTTACATCTGGACTTTCAAAATTAGTTCCTTCTGCAGTCTTTGCAGTTCAGTCTTTGGGATTTTTATGCTCCAAATGAGTTAATACAACCAGCAAACTTGTCATATCACCACTTATCCCTTCCTCCACCCATTGAATGGCATAGTCCCCAGGCAGACTCTGGGAGGGGGACAAACGGCAATGTCCTTTCATTGAGCAAACTGACCATGACCATACGACCTGGAGCAATCCAATCCCACTTTGAAACTGGCCCTCCTTGAAGGACTGTATCAACCAGACCTCAACAACAGCTCAGCAATGCCTATAGAGAACTCCAGAAGACTCGCAATGCACAACTCCTCAACAGAAGTCAGGCCTAGTCTTTGCCACCGTATCACATTTATACCTGTGTTCACTAATCCCATTCACTAATACCTCGCAAACAAACAAGCAAACAAAAATGACCACGTTGGAGTTCTCAGTCTCCCCAGAAACCCTGAAAAACTGACGGCTCATTTGTCACCTTCTATTCCTGGAGCACCAAGGCAGGCCTACAGAACAAGTTACACACTACAGGCAATGTATCAGAAATTTTGTATTTTAAGTTCCTTCAAAACTCTTCAACAGATATCACCTCCTGCCACCTACTCCATCCTTCTCAATGGTTTGATCTGATACCCTCTCTCAGAGACACTTCAATTTGGGAGAAATCCTCCAACATGCTCACTCCTTAAAAAAAGAAAAAGTCTCCTGCAAGGGAATCTCCTTAAACTCTTCCTCAGTGAAGCAAGGCTCAAAGAATTTGTTTCACTCTTTTGCTACGACTTTATCTTCCTTGGGCACTCCTTCTATGCATGGATCACTTATCAGCAGGCTTCCTGCTTTTGATGCATTTCAAAGAGGATTTACTAACTGCTTTCATGCCTTTAGCAACTTGTTCCATGACTCTTTTTGCCTACCTTATTGTGTTTAACACAGATTTTATATTCTTTTCCACTTTTCCCATTTGGAGACAAAGCTTTAACTTTTGAAAGATGTCTTTTTACTTCTACTGAGCTCCTTTACTTTACTTGTCAGCCTGCTCAGCTTTTTTGGTATTTCTGACAGATGCCATGCAATTGCTCTAAGCCTTTACTATAGTGTCTTTGAAGAATTACATGCCACTTGCAAGTATTTTACACTTTTGGCTGCCTCTCACCATTTCATTAATTTTTTTTCCTTGCTTTATGAAGATTTACTTTGGAAAATTAAATACTGCTGCAACAACCCTTGGCTTTACTGCTCCTGAAGCACCATTGAGTCTAAGTACATTATGATCACTGTCACGCCACAGATGGCTGGCATTTTTGAACTTAATTCTTGCTGGCCAGGACCTTGTCCAGAGTTGCTACCCACAGAGTATGCTTACAAGCTACACCTAGGAAACAGGGGGTTTTGGCATCTATAAAGTTAGTACCTGGGCAAATTTCAAGTTGAAGCATGACATAATCTACGTAGGAGCAACTGAAGCCTCCCATTACCATCGTATTTCCTACTTTTGTAGCTTCTCTACTCTCCCTTAATATCTGACTGTCATTGTCAACATCTTGGTTGGGCAGACAAGTCATATAGCCCTAATCTCTACTGTTCCTATACAGGCCTAGAACAACAATTCATGAGATCCTGTGCTACCTCCCAAAACAGTTATTTCCTCTTTAACAAAAAGTATCCCACTTCATCCCACCACCATATGCAAGTCACTCTGTCCTCTCTATGCCATCTGTAGTTTGTCTCTACAGTATCTGAGTTTCCACGAAGTTTCTGATACTCCAAGTATTATACAATGGAGATGTTTTAATACCAGTTTGGCTACCATGGGGATGATGCTCCTCTTCAAGAGAGAATGTGTCATGGCAAACTTTACGTTCTTCACCTGTCAGCTTTTCCCCACTGTTTGGTCTTTAAGCTTATATTAATATATACATAGTATATATAAATAATTATATGTTTTAATTTAAGGCATAGATAGCCTGGCTGCAAATCTATTCACATAAAGCCCATTCTTCTAATGTAGGATCTTTCTATTAAAAATTATTTCCATTTCCTCTTGAATCTTAGCTCCTTTTTTTCTGCATCATTTTCTCAACTGTGCATGAAGACTCTGCCTCTCTCTAACTGCACGTGGTCCCACATATAAAAGACCACAATGCAATGGAGATTGGGGTCTTTAACCCCCGCTTCCTAACAGCCTGTATGTTACTTCTCATACCTCTTAGCTACACCCTTCCATCTAACATGGCCTGTGATGAACAGCTCCTCTCAAGAGACTGACTTGACATCTTCTGAAACCTGTCACTTCTGCAGTCAGCAAGTAACCTGGTGGCACTGCAAAGATACGTGTAAAAGATAATGGCTGACCATTCTAACTACCTCTGCCAACCAGCTGGGACCTCCAGCCTCAGAGGGATAACACCGGGGTCAGCAGACTGACACCTCTCTGTGCCTGTACCTAGCTGAAGAACTGCAGTGTGGCACATGGCCACATTAAAGTGATACTGTGTCAAAGCAGTTGGCACTCTCAGACCTTCCACCACCATTTACCAGTGAAAAGGAACTGCTGCACACAAGGGGCACGTGAAGTAATTCCCCTATGGGACGTTACCAACAGGGGCCAGAGAAGGACACTGATGTCTCTGAAGGGGCTGGTGGCGTGGAAAGACTTGAGATTCAGACGGAAACCATCTGCCTCACAGATCAATTCTGCTACTTGTATAATTATGTCACTGTTTCCATATTAGGGTGAATTTAAATGTTGCTGCTCCAGTCAACTCTCTTTTTATGGTACTAATGCAGGCATTCTGCAAAGGTTATTATATGCAAATCCATTAAGATTTAAATACTATAAACTTAAACATGCCGTATTTCATCTCCAGAAAGTGAGGTTGTAGTTTACAACTGCTCCTACATTCAAGAGACTGCTGTCTGCAAGATCTTAGCACAGTAAGCTGGCCTATAAATTATACCCATACAGTCACCGGGAGCAAAGTTCTGCACTCCAAAATTCCTTTATCTGAGCTCTGTGTCTAAACAAAATAGCCTCAAAACACTCTGCTGTTTAGGTGCTCACACTAATCAAAATGGGAATTAAAGACCCGAACAACCCTGGGAACCTGGGCTGAGGGATCCAATTCTTCAAACACTTGCAACTTTGACCCCAGACGTTGCGAGATGCTTGGAATTTGACCCTCTGCGCTACACACAAACAAAACCCCTGTTCATAAACTTCCTCTGGAGAAAGACGTCCAGGGTTTGGCTCTCCACTTGCCGGCATGGAGCAGGACAGCGCTCTGCAAACCGCCACACAATGAGTCACGCCGTGGCAGTGCTGCCTGCACCCACGAGAAAAGAGGCTATTCCAGCAAAAAACAGAATGGTTCAAGGCTGTTCAGTGTTGAAACGACGCACTCGCTAACTAACGCTGGATTCACTGACACCATGGGGGGGGTGGGGGTGGGGAACCAGAAATGCTTGCTTTCTAGAGGTGTGTTTACTTTAAGATCCAGATCCAGAGGCGGAAAGGCCTGCTGCACAGCAGCGAGGAAACACCACCGCCCATCAGCGGCCAGCCCTGTGCAGCACTTCACAGGACTTCCTCCTTCCGCTGGTCCCACAGAACCCACCCGCGGCGGCCTAACTGCCCCTCAGGCCCCGCTCCATCTTGTCGCGACAACCCCCTCCTGCCTCCGCACCGCCGGTGCCGTTCCCCTCACCAGAGGCAGGACCGCCACCACCCCCGGGACGCCTCAGCCGCCATCTGGGGGCTTAACCCGCTGAAGACGGGGAAAGGCGGAGACTGCGGCGGGCGAGGCGCGAAGGCACCGCCCCGCCGCTTGTGTAACGGACCGTCCGCGGGGCGGGGGAGGGGCGGGCGCGGAGGGGGGGCGGGGCCTCTCCGAGGCCCCGCCCCCCCTCCGCGCCCGCCCCTCCCCCGCCCCGCGCGGCCCCAGGCACCCGCGGGGGCAGCGCCCCCCCACACGCAGCGCGACCCCCCGCCCGCCGCCCCTCCGACCACCCGCGCTGCGCCACCGCCGCTCCCCACCCCCTTCCCATTTCCTCACCGGGGCTACCGGCAGTCTCCAGGCCCGCAACAAGTGCGGGCCCCCCCCTCCCCCCCCGGCCCGGTCCGCGCCGCGCCCTGGCCGTCCAGATCCAACGCCCCCGCCTTTGTCTGCGCGCCGGAGCTCCCCACCCGGGAGGCGGCGGGTACCCCCCCCCCCACCCACTCGCCGCAACCCGCCGCCCTCTCCCCACTCACACACACTCCCCCCGCCGCCCCTTCCCAAATGCGACGGCGGAATCGGGCTCGGCCCCGGCCGCTGCAGCCCGACCTTTTGTTTTTAAACCGATGCGCATCTCCCCGGGAGCCCCGCCGCCCCGCACGCGAAAACAGCGGCAATGCGAATGAAAAAAAAAAAAATTAAAAAAAATTAAAAAATTAAAAATTAAAAATAAAAAAAATAGGAAAAAAAAATAAAAATTACCTTGCCGGCCCGTTTTCGCGGCCCTTATATAATTCCTCAAGGTTACCGCCGTTGCCAGGGGACGCGAAATGGAAATGAAAACGGGCGCTGAATAATCGCGGGAGCAAAACTAAAAGTTAACTGCCTCCGCCCGGGCGGAGAAAGGTCCAGATCGAAAGCAAAACAAGGAGAGGAAGCGGCGAGGCCGCTGGCGCTTGGAAATCCCCCCGCCTCTCCGCCGGGCCGGGCCGGCCGCGCAGGCGGCGGGGGCAGGGCTGCGGCGGCGGGCGCGGAAGCGCGCTGCGCCCGTCATCGCCGCGGCACGGCACGGCGCGGCACGGCGCGGCACGGCGCGGCGCTTCGCCCCCCCTCCCGTCCCCCCCCCCGCCCCGGAACCCCGCGCCCCCTTCGCCGCGGGGAGCCGGTCGATCGTTTCGGTGGCGGGTGATTGTGGTGCTAAAGGTTCTCTCGGGTGCTGGTGTAGGACCGCCGGCTGCTACAGCACCTTTAAATATTTTTAATCCAAGGTCTGACTTGCATGCGGAAACCTTACATTTTATTCATAGCTTGACTTGTGACTGAAATAACTCCCACGCCCGGCCCTAAATAAGGCGGGGGGGAGGGGAGGGGGTCAGCCCCACGCAGAGCTGGACCGGGAGCTGGAGCCGCCAACCCCGGGGCGGCTCAGACCTGCAGGGAGCGGGGAGGCAGGAGCCTCCCGGGATGCGCAAGCCCACGGCTCGGAGCAGGCTTTCCCGGAGACCTTGGGGGAATCCCTGCAGCTCAGCTCCACCGGCACCGACTGCATCACTCACTCCCTGCACCTCTTTCCCCTCTGCTGAGGTGGGAGTCGTGGTCTTGGTCTGGTACACACGCACGCTGGGAACCGTCGTTGCCTTTAAAAAAGGACTATGGCACAGTCCTACAACCAGGGCAATTTCAGACCAGGTCCTCTGAACCCAGCAAGTCTCAAGCCGCTGGGTTACGTCAAGAGGGAGCGCTTGGATTTCAACAGATTCTGCAGAGTGACGTTGGTCGTGGAGTCTATGCAGAGACCGAGGGTATTCTGCAGAATTTAGATAATCCCAGTGCAAACTACAGCATATGAAATGGACTGAGGAGAGTGGTTGCAATACATCATTCCTAGCCTTACCCATAGATGATGAAGGAAGGGCCCCAAGCACTGGGGGAGATATGAAATGTCGTCATTACAAAAGGTTGTATCTGAGGAAAGAGAAAGAGAGGTGTACACATCTCTCCCATGCATATACGTATGCATGCATATATACGTATGCTATACGTACGTCCATACATATATTCAGGTAAGCAAGCGGTATAGCTACATGTGCAGATACATGATGCACAGCCATCGGCAGTGGGAGGAACACTGGGACACGAGGGGTTGTGCAGGGGGTGGCACAGGGGAATGGTTAAGGAGCAGCCCGCTCTCCAGCGGGATGCCAAATGGAGAGGGAGGTGTTTCCCAGGTGCCGGGTGCTGTGAGGACCCTCTGTGGTGGCAGGCCTGGACATCAGAGGACACCGAGCTAGCAACGGGGTGGGGAGTCTGCCCTTGTGGGTGACGAGTCCTCCTGTTTTGGAAAGTGCTCTCCTTGCACTGAGGAGAATATAATCACAGAATAATTAATGTTGGAAGGGACCCATGGATGCCAGGAATCCACCCCCTCCCAAAAAACGCTGGGGCCTGGCAGGTGGCTGTGGTCCACGTGTGGTACCAGTGAAGTAGAAAAAGGCAAGGGAGAAGTTTTGGAAGAAAGACGTAGGGTGCCAGGCAGGATGTAAAATCAAGCATCTCCTCCAAAATTTCTCCAGAAACACTCACAGCGGGATGGAGGGGTCCACACTGATGAGGAGGGACACAGGTCCCTGGAGCAGCTGTGAAGGAGCAGCAAGGAAGGGTCGTGAATTGGCCTGTTGACTGAATAGATGTGTGGGGAGAGGAGATAATCAGCAGGACACGGTAGTGACAGGACATGGCTTGTACAGGAGGGTCAGACTAGGCTATGGCTGGAGGGAAAGGGGCTATACACTCCATGCCAAAAGAAGGAGTCAAATCAGCCAACTCCAGTAACTAAAGCCGAATTTTTATAGACTTAAGGTCTAACTAGGAAAATGGTAGTTTTAAGATGGTATTAATGACTCTCTGACCAGGATGGAGGCGGTTACTATGCTAGCTGTGATTAGAGAGTAGTAAAGTGATTGAAAGCGAGAAATGTCTAATCAACTTGTTCCCACTCAGAAGTAAGATCTTGCAGTCGTAATAACTCCATGGAAGGATCAGTTTGGCGCCCGGAAACTGTCACAAAGCTGGTGGGACGTGCCAGGATGGAGCACAATGGAGAACACGGGGAGGGCTGCAGCGTGCCTGCCTCCAGCGGCTCTGACCCATGTGTAACAGAAATGGCAAAGATCCAGAGAAAAGCAACAAAGATAACTAAAAATATGGAGCGACCTTGATGTTAAAGTGATTCAAGGATTTGAGTGGCCAGGATTATTTAGGATGGAGAAGTGATAAGGAACGGAAAATGGTCAGATGAGAGAGAATACATAGTCATGAGTAGAGAAGAGTAGGGATGGATTATGTGGTTTCTTTTCTAATATAAGAACTAGAGAGCATCAAGTGAAACTAGCAGGTGGCAAATTTCAAGCAAACAGAAGGAGGTGGATCTTCACGCAGCAGGTAATTAAACGGTGGGACATGCTGCTTCGAGGTGCCAAAAGTTCACAGGGGATCCAAAAAAGCACCCATACACATTCACAGAAGAAAAAAACCCCATGAGGTGCTATTAAATGTAAAGACACCAACTCTGCCTCAAGCAGCCCCCTAAGCCATGAATTTCTAGGGGCTAGAAGCTGTTCGGAGGATGCCCTTGCCTTAAGCCTTGAAAAAGGCCTGACTGGGAATGCCTGCAAATGGCTCAGGACAGGCAAGGTGCCCGGTGCTGCTCCAACACCTCCCTCCGAGCAAAGGGAAGAGCGGCTGGGGCTGGCTTTTGCAATGCTTGGCGGCTGTTGTCATTTCTAGTATGTGCTTTTAATTTGTTTACAGAATGAGCCAGCTGTGAAGACGACTGTAGTTTACATATCAGCAGATATTGTGGGGAAAAAATGCTTACCATTATATTAATAATTTAATACCACACTTGGAGGACTGCTTATTCATGAAGTGGCAATGCCATGAATGACATTAATTGGTTTTGGTCAAATAAAACACAATTGGCTTCCTCGAGAAACTCTAGCCAAACCATTGAGCAGAATTTGCAGCTCGCTCTTGCCATTTCTTCCCACCGCCTTCAGCTGATCTCAATGGGGCATGTTCAAGGATCTCGATGGGGCGCATTCAAGGCGTTTACAAAGGCATTTCCCTCCACGTCTTCTAGCATCACAAGTTCACAGGATATACCAGAAGTTAAATCTTCTGTTGTGATTTTTTTTTGATGTTGAAAGGTAATGGGAATGGGCAGCTTTTGTTTTCTAAACTTAACTTTCAGCAGTGACTCATTCCTTCCAAAAAGAGACTTTTACCTTTCATGACTTTGCTGTTTCAGTAAGACCTGGCAGCTTTAAAATCAGAAAATTTAACCCAGAAGCACCAAATATCCACAGCTTTTTCCCCGCAGAATTGCCAAAGTTTGCAGCTTACTCTTTTAATCATCTGCCTTAGGGATCCAGCTACTGGAATCAGTTGTTTTCCATTAGCATCCTGCCTTTCCTTCACAAAAGATTCACTATTCTGGCCTGGCCTTCATTTCTGTGAGAAAAAACTTGAAAATGGGAATCCTTTAAGTTCCAGAAGGTAAATAAGCCATCCAGCTTATTTTTAAAGTTTAATAATGTTTTTGAAAACTTTAATAATATTTATGAAATTTTCTCTTTTTGTTGTCGTTGTGGGGCTTCACACTGTCTTTAAGTGGACCTGACTATACCATCATTTTGGTTCTTAAAACCACTGTCACAGGCATCATGACTTTTTGTCTGTAGAATTGGAGTAGTTGAGTTTTCTCATGGAGTTGGGGCCCAAGCTTACGTACTCACCCACAGACAACCTGTTTATTTTTCTGGTATGTTAAAGTAGGAAAGCTCTCCAGCAGAAACCATGTTGGTAATTTGCATTACAGGCCAGTGCTTATCAAAAAAATAAATCAGTTGCAAGAGTCGTATAATTCTTACTTTAATACTATTACCCACATCTTCCTGAGTGCCTAAGCCTATTTTTAATCATGATGCACAGTGAAATTTATTTTCGATTTTCATTTGTCCTGCAAAAAACATTCTGATGCTGATGTAATCTGTAGCACTGATATTTTTAGATACTACATAGTAATGGCACCTTTCTTTTAAAAAAAAAACAAAACAAAACACGAGATTTCTGATTATAGTTAAGAAATGCATATTACTGTAACACAAATAATCACCCCAAGTATAATGGAAAAAATGTTGGCTAACACTTTAACAACTTGTAATCCATTTCTCCTCTGAAATCAGTTTTATTCATTGGAACGGGTTTTTTTCGTTTCATTTACTTTGTGTTTATACTGTTGTAAGTGAAAGGACTGCCTGGTCTTTGGTGTTCCTGCAGTGTTCTAGAAATATTTATGCTTATGTTAAAATTCATAGAAACTAAAGCTTGTTGCTCCTTTGCTGCTTTTGCTGTGACCCCAGCCTTGGTGTGGGGAGGGGGACAGGCAGAGCAGTGACCATCAGGAAACATCTGCAAACCGTGGCAGGTGGAGCCCTGGAGATACAGCTGGGTCTCTTCTTCCTTACCCAACATCGGGGGGGAAAGGGGGAGAACTAACCCACTTAAGTCCCAATTGAGAAAATATGCCCTTCAATGCAAGGACACAAACAGTTCCTCTCGAGTTCAGAGAGAGTCTTCACGTGCCTGAAGTCAGGCTCACCCTCTTTGCCTTCATTTCGCCCAAGTTCAACATTTCTGTGGTCTTTCCTCCTTTTCTTTCCCACTCTAACGGCTGCAGGGTGGCGCGTAGCTGGCTCAGGCTGCTTCCATGGGATGTGGACCCCTGCCCGTTCATGGTGGGGCTCGGCCATGTCACCTCAGGGGACAGAAGCATGACCTGAGGACCTCCTGGCCGGCCGCAGAGCAGGCCACTGACAGCAGCAATACTGTATGCCAGCAGCACCACCCCAACGCTGTTCACAGCACAAAGAGGGAATTTCCTTAACACATTTCAGAGCAAATCCATCCATGGGATAATTTCTTTGTCTTCGCTTGGGTTACGCCAGCAGGCAGACCTACCCTTGAGAGGCTTAACGGGGTGTCTAAATTAGCGAGTACTTCTCAGCTCTCATATTCCAGCTGTGCTGATCTTCTGATTGCTAAGAATTTAGATGGTGGGAGTGTTGCTTTGTTTTTATTGGTAATAATTAAAGTAATAATTACAGAAAACTGTTCCAGGATGGAAAAATCTATTTGCTCAGAACAGATCTCTGAACACTAACTTCTCTAGCTGGCAAAATAAAACTTTTCCATAGCAACTCAAAGCCTCTTACACTTTCAGTAAAGGCAAGTGTCCTCATGAAGGTGCTGCTGTATCCAGCCCCTAGCAAATTCGGTCAGAAAGAGCCAAGAGATAAAATAATAACCCACCACACATCTTTTCTGCTAAGGAATTTCTGTACTTTCCTAATCATATCTGGCTGCACGCAGGTGCTCCAGGAGGACAAATAGGTGGGGACACCCTGTCTTCTGTACCAACAACATATGTATGACAGAAAAGAACAACGTCAAGGGCTAGAGTGCCTGTTCATTTCACTTGTCACTGCTTTTATTTGGCTGCAGTACTTCAGCCCATTGCTCTGCCAGCTCAACTGCTGTACACAGTTCATTTTCATTAGCAGGAGAGAAGAGAAGGAACAACAGATTTGCTTAACACCAGCATTGTGAGACATTTTTAGTTACGTCTCTTGGCCCTTGCAGCAAATTTTAGGGAGGAAAGCAGTTCTTTAAAAACATGTACAGCATCTTGACATTTCAGACAGGGAGCGGAGCTTGGCAGAGAAAACCTGGACAGGAGCCAGGCTGCTTCAGCAGATCCTACCTGAAAGTGATCCTGCTTAGCCATGCTTTAATAGAGCGTTTCACTGAAGTGGAAGCTTTTATGGCAATTTTCCCAGTGAAACTGAGGTAGAATAAAAAGATAAGTGATATATCTCCTATTGGCTTGACAAAGCAGAACAAATACTTTTTCTTCTGGATAATGATGAGATATTAAGAGCTTTGCTTCATATCATATGTAAACACAGGCTTTGATTTATTAATTCAAAACTTATTTATTATTAAAATCAGGTCAATTCTCTTTGCTGAGGGGGAAGGGACTTTCTTCTCTTTGTTCTCACGTTCTGTTTGTAGTGGATTTTCACATATAAAGAAGCCTTTCCAGGGACACTCATTGCAGAAATGCTCACCAGGCACATTCCCCCATCAATCACCATCTGAAGCAGACGACGCTCTTCCGCGAACCCTGCCAAGGTCCCGTGGCTTTGGTGGGGAGAAAGGTCTCATCCCGTGCTAGTGGTGTTTTCTTCCCCTCCAGAGCTGGAGGACGGGAGGACAGAGGGAGCCAACCCAACCGTGGGACCTTCCCCAGGCTACCCTGGGCATCACCTGGCAGACGCGTCCACGTGGGCAAACCAGCATCCCACCTCCCATGGTCCAAGCCAGCACACCCCTGTGCTGGGCAATGGGGGTCAGCATGGACCGTTGCCCAGCTCAGGATGAGAGGCAGGACATGCTGGGACGTGGCCACCTCACCAACCCCCTTGAGGGTGGTGGAGGCAGAGAGGTGCCAATAAGGTGGGGGTCCTGCTCAGAAGGGCTCCTGCTGGCAAACCAGGCAGTGCTCTGTGTGGCCCCCAGCTCGTCTGACCTGGCAGCAGCCTGACGCTACGCTACGTGTCTGGAGGGCTGCTTAAATGTAGCTTGAGCCTTTCTTCTTTGGTGCACTCCCCAGCTCATGCTGCAACACAGCCTGGGCGACAGCCCAATATGACTCCAGAAAAAAAAAAAGAGGAGCCAATTATAAACATTTAATTTAAGGCTCTTCTACCTTAAGTTAAAATGGTCGCTGCGAGTTACAATTACATTTCCATGACAGCACCCTCTTTAAAGCTTTGGGTCTTTTGCCTTTCCTAATCAGTGGTTAGTTATTAACAGAAGAGTAATTTTTGGATAACGAGTCCCATCTGCTGACTGCCTATGTGTATTTGGCCTGGCAACACTGATCTCCAGAAAGCTTCTCCACAGCCTCTGCACACCTAGCTGACTATCCTCCCAAAGCAAGAGCAGATGCAGCTTCTTCTGAATGCACGGAACTAGCTGAAGTTGAGCTCCTCTGTTTGCACCTTTGGTGCTAGCGCATCGAGTCCAGCAAGCTCATTTTCTGAAAGGCAGCAGCTGGCCCTGCTGAGCTGTTTCTGGAGCGCAGCTCACCCGTGACTCATCTCTCCTGCAGCCCATCTCACTGCACTTCTCTTTTGACAAGTCATTTCTGTCCCTCTGACCGTTGCCCTGCTCTCAGATTTGCTAAGCCCACATAACTGAGGAGAGACTCTTTTAGAGGCAAGCGGATAATCAGTGTCAGAGGCTGAACAAGAAACCTTTCGTGGCATAGTAAAAGCCGACATCAATTTTAAGTCATCTGTTCCCAGAATTTGCCATCATTACCGGGGTATTGATGGGGCTACCGGGGTATTGATGGGGCAACCGCCTTGGGGAATGCTGCTGTAATGCAGCTGAAAAGGTGTTGAGTCGGTATTTGAGTGCAAGGGACTCAAAACCCTGGGCAGGGTTGCTTTATCACTTTAAAAGAAAGAGGTCGTGGGAAGGGAGGGAGGAGGAAAACTGTTGGCTATTAATAGAGAATATGAGTAGGAGCTTTATTTTGAATGGCTTCTTTAATTAGTGACGTGCAATGCAGAACAAAGGCTCGCAATGCACTCTACCTGCTGACTTCCCAAGCACAGATCAGAGAGAGGCAGACAGATAAAAAAACATTGCTGTGCAGGGGAGTTTTAAATAGGCCAAGCTAAAATGCCCAAATTAAAAAATAACCAGGAGATCAATCAACCTTGATCTTCAGAGAGACAGTCTCTGAATGTAGGCTAGTGGAGTCAGTGCCAGCTCAGACTCAGGAAGTTTAAGTTACCTTCCCAGCCTCACCTGCCTGCGTGAGGTTTCCCCATTACTCTTATTTCTCTCAGACTTTGTCTTTTATGTCCATGTAGACGATAAGCTCCCGGAGATAACAGCTGTCTCATTCAGTTTTACAGTGCCTGGTACAAACATGTCTCACTTTCTCAGGAAGCCTGGTCTTGTACGGTGCTACGAGAAATAATATTTCTCTGTACAGTGGTTCTCCAGTAGCACAATTTATTTGTACTTGTGTTTTCAGTATCTCAGAGAAATCAACAACAGCAACAACCAGAAGCAGCTATTTGGGTGATTTAAAGCTAGGAGAAGGCTTGCTTCCTTACCTCTGTAAGTCATGACAGGACACCTGGACCCATTGACCCAACTGGACTTCAGTAATACATTAAATTAGTGGGACTATGTTGAAAAACACAGCTCAGATGTTTGTGGTTACTATTTGCCTATTTGCTTTAAATAATTACATGTGGGGTGGCAAATCCTCCTTCTAATGAAAGAAGAAAGGAGTACTCCACAGGTATGCATGTTATGGAGCTGATAAGCAGCAACCAGGCCTGCAGGAAAGTTTTAGTATGTAGGTATCAAAAGCAGAGGCTGAGGCAAGGCTCCTCCTTTCCCAGTAAAGTAGTTCGATAGGAATGCTGACTCACCTGCTGCCTGTATAATAGAAGTGGAAAAAAAGCAATTATGTATAATTTCACTACATTTCTTTTCCTCCCGCACCACCATTTCACTTGTGGAGTGGATCTGGCTGAAGAGTCAAGAGTTCTCTGTGTGGGAAAGCCTTATAAAATTATACCTTGGGCTAGATATGTAAAAGCCTGATAAGCAGGTGTTAATAGTTCCCAGTCAGCTTCAAAGAAAGGGTAATGTTTCACTGCTTGGCAAGCCAACACTTAATGCACATAAGCCAGTCGTAAATAGTTTGTGGAAGAGTTGCAGAGAACCTTTACACAAAAGCTGTTAGCAGATCTCCTGGTGGTGTTTGCCCAGGCTTCCCCTCTTCTTTCCAACTGTGTATTTAAAGTTTTCATCACATTATCTCCACTCTCTTTCCAACTGGGGGAATCTTGTTCCTTAAGAAGAACATTTCAGCTCATCTGCAAGTACTTGCTCATCCACAGGAGCTGGTCCATGGCCGGTTGTCCAAAGCAGTGCGATTTTTAGCACCTGGCCCTCTCAGCAGCAACATCTCTCACTTCTCCAAGCAAGAAGTGGCAGCCTGTCCAATTGAATGGCTTCTGCCCCTTGGCCAAAGCCAAATGCCGCTGCATTAAATGGTTTCATGTGCAAAAGGGAACAGACATGGAAGGTAGCTCCAAGAAGAGCTTCATTACTTGGCCTATCGTCCCATCTGATCACTCATGTCAAGTACTTCAACTTCACCGTTGCACTTCTGTCCCTTGACCTCACAGCAGGGCTAAACTACAGTATCAACCAAAAAAGAAGATCAAGATGCACTGTTGTTTTTTCTCCTTAAGTCACAGGCTCTGTTTTGTGGTAGTCCTGATGAGCTGAGGACATGAGAAATGCAAAAGAAGACAGGTTGCTCAAAATGCCCCTTTCTCCTGCTTTATTATTGGTTCTGGTGAAAAACATGACCTCTCTCTACAAGCCCGGCGCTGCAAGGTTGCTCCTCATCTCCTCATCTCCCACTTCCCACCAGAACACAGGTGCTGTTGCTTGCATGAAAAGCTGCTGGTTATTTTGCTAACTTGAAGGAAATGCCTAAAGGACAAAAGCCACAGGCCTTGGAGGGCTCATTGAGCGTCTGTCATCACAGGGCTCCTTCTGTCCACGGGCCATCTCTGTTACTCTTGTGTTTATGGTAAACCAGGAATGGCGGAGGCACAGCCCTCCTGACCTGACATGGCTCTCTTGACTTTGGCAGGCCAAAGCCAGCTAATCCCGGCTGGAAATTAAACCCCCCGAATATAGCAAGCCCCAATGCCCTGCCAGGTACCCTGGCAGTAAGTGCATGCAAGACCTTTCCTCGCTGCCCAGCACAATGCCAGTGAGGCTGGCAGGTCTGCCTGTGCCTTAAAACAGTGTTGAAAATCCTGGGCTAAATTCTCCTCGATGGTTTTTTTTCCTCCTCAGGATCTCACTGTAATCTCATTAGATCTGCGTTTCAGTTTTTGCATTTCTCAACCAAAATCCCCACGGAACCTCAGCAAATTGAGTTGCATGAGTTTTGCTGTGGCCGTGCTACCGTCTGTCATATACGCCTCCAAGACATGGAGTAAAAGCAGCCTGGAAATGGGCGGTACCTGCAGTGCTGTTGACTTAGGCCTGCAATCAGTGTTTGGAGTGTTTTGCAACATTTTGCAAGATGACAAAACAAATGATCCTCTGTTTAAGAAAGGAGGTAAATGGTGAACTCCACTGCAGATATCTTATCGCTTGTAGTTATGGAGAGATCAGGACACAGTCAAAACAAGAAGCCTGAGGCAGAGGAAGCTTGCCTCTGTATTTTTACACTTTTTCAACTCATATCTTTGGGTTCCAAAGGTTTGTGACATTTTGCTCCAATCTTTTGCAGGGCCCTTGCACAGAAATGCCTCATTGCTCAGTGCCAGCACCTACACGTACATCCACGCTGGAATCTCGTTTGCCAGCTTAAGCTTGATACCACTGTGGTTTTATTCCCCTACTATCATGATTCAGCTGCAGGTCTCATTATAAGCAATGCAGCTTTCAGCTTAAACCCCAAGTAAAGCCAATGAGTGAATTGGCTCCCCATTAAGCTCCCCAATGCTTCCTACTTGTAACCTAAATGCTAGATAACAAAAGAAAGGTGGTTGGTTTAGTGGGGTTATTATCAATCCTGTGAAATGTAGGTTTGGTTTTCTTTTTAACACCGCCAGCATTAAAATGAACGAATCCTAGAAGGTTCGTGCTCTCTTTGCACTGCTTTCACTCTGCTCCACTACACACAGGTTTCAACACCGTGTTAATCTCTGGGCGCTGGAGACCCCCATGATAATCAGTGCAAGAACAAATCACCCACGGCAGCTGTCACCATCACCCTCGCCCGGGTGAAGAAACGTGCACAGGAGTCATTTGTTCCAACAAGGGTTTGTATTTTGCTTTTATTTTATTGTTCAGCCAGCTTTCCTAAAGAAGAGAGGACACATTTGTGACCACGTTTTGTCAATGCCCCTTCTCCCTGGCCCTCAGCATCCTGCCTGGCTCCGCCACCCACTGCCTGACTTGAGCAGCGTGCGGAGAAGAGCTGCGGAGAGCTGCGGTGCTGGGGAGGCGGCTGCAGTGCAAGCCTTGCCGTGGCCACGGGCACCGGCCAAGGCAGGCAGGACTGTGCAAAGCACCCAAAAAGCCTTGAGGAGAGCTCACCCCTTCATACGCATGGCATGAAAGGAACATAAACAGGAAGCGTAAAGCCACAGGAAATTCGGTGACTGAAGTTTCACCGTTCATAGAAGCATTATTTTTACTAGCTCTATTGCTTTGTCTTATGTCAGTAAAGAGTATTCGTTTTCTCACTCTGCTCAGACCTTGGGTAGGAAAAATATAGTCCCTTTAGGTTATGGATGGCTTTACGTTCTGCCCTCTGCAACGTTACAACCTGGTAGCACTGAGCCCTAAAAATTCACAACAGGCGATGCTGAAGTCCAGCTGTAGGGACACAGCTCCAGCCAGAACTTGGGCAGACTGGCTTGATGGGAATATTGTATTGATTTAAATGGGTTTATAGAGCTTGGCATCTGTGAAAGTTGCTGCTGTCACATTGTGCATGCACTCAGGTGTCAGTAATAAGACATCCTTCAGTTGCTCATGCATTTCGGTCACCAGGACGAGACTGATAACTACTGGTTTTTTTGAAGTAAGGGGAAGAAAATAATGTGCTTTGTAGCATGTCTCAGAGCACTCCTTTTAATCCTTCATAACATTTTTTTTTGCTGCTTCTCTCAGCAAAATTCTCCCATCTATGAATTACACAGATGAGCAGTTTTTCTCTCAAAACCTCCAGCTTTCAGCAGCGAACAAGGGGTGTGCTGTACCTATCTCCTCCTCTTGTCCTGACGCACCTCTCCTCAGGGATTTCTTCATCCACAGATACAAACCCCAGTCCACCCCCTGTGCTGCTGACTGACAGACCCACTCTCTGCTCCAGCACCGTCTTCCCATCAAACTAAAAACCAGGTGGTCCTCAGAGGCAGGACAGAGAGAAACCTGAAGCTTCCAGGTCCGTCCGTCCTGAATAATATCTGTCTGTCAATCTGCCTGCACTGTGAGCTGGAGGGGAACCAGCATGGGGGGACCTCAGCACCTTTCCAAATGTGGGAGCAGCCCACGAGGGATGCCGGCAGAGCTCACCTTACCTACACCCTCTCCTGCCAAGGATCCCGTGACCAGGCCTTTCCAGGGCATCCATGCAGCTACAACTCTTGCGCAAGAGCTCCACATCTTGGCCACCACCAATACTTTGCTGGGGCCTCGCACAGGTGGTTTTCCCTACGGACAGCTTCCTGGAGGTGGCTGTACTGGTGGCTTTCCCAGCCTACCACTGGTCATCACCCTGTCCCCCTTGCACCTCTCTGCTGCTTCACCGTTCTCCTCCAAATACGGTTTTCTGCCATGGCCTGCTTGTCTTTGCTTTCAAGGCGCTTCCTGGTCCCCATTGCCCACCAAAGTCATCCTTGCCCCGCTGCCCAACAAGCGTTCCTCTGCTTTCTTCCCAGCTGCCACCCCCATTTGGATGATGCTCTAGAGCAGCATCCTGCACAGCTCCTGGCATCTCTCAAATTTCTCCTTAAAACTCTTCATAGTAACCACAGAAAACCCCACAGCAGGTTGATACCACTGCCTTTTACACTGCCCAGCACTGTCCGTCTCCTTGCCTCCTTTTTGTGCCCCACTGGACCTCCCTGCTGTTTCCTTCCCTGTCCTTCGCTTGTGAAGTCTATGATGTTGTAAAGTTTGGGGCTTTCCAGGAGGCAGTAGCTTTCCTGCGCTCACTGAGGCAGCACAGGGCTGGCAGCAACTCCTGCCCAAACTCGTGGCTGATACAACTGGCTGTTCCCAGGGCCGTTTTGTGCCCACCTTGTGGTGCTGCTGCGGCTCCCTCTCAGCTAGAGCTGATGCCCCGACCTGCTGGGTCACCCACCTCTTGCACTTCTCCTTCCCCACCTCCTTTTCCCTCTCTTTCTCCCAAGCCCCATCGCACGCTGCCATCTGACCACAAATTAGCACCGACAGTTTACCTGGAGGTTTTTACTTCTGCTATTTAGGGCATTCCTCTGGATTTAGGGTTTTGCTGGTTTAGTCTTTGTCTCTGCAGGATGTTTTTGTGTTTTAGCTCTAAGGTAAGTCCGCCCCATGCCTGGACTATGATCCCTTGCAGCGACTGTCCTCCCTCCTTAATTTTCTCTTCCTTGTCCCTCACCCCCTGTTTTGTAAGCCAGGCTACTTCCTCCTTCCCCCCCTCCCTGGGACCATTTTCTGAGCATTTTTTTTTAGCCACTTCCCTTTTTCAAGCTTGCCATGCAGCCCTAGACGACTGAGGGTACAGCATCTTGGGCACACACTGGAGTAACCCTCTGCTTCCAACCGCCTGCCACAGCACATTTTAATCTCATCAACAACTGCACAAACTATTTATAATCAGCTCTCTGATTACATTCCTAAGGTCAACGTCCAAGTTAAAAGACTCGGAGTAGCTGATACACTGCTGCAAAGCCTCCTCTCCCCCAGAGGTTTCTAGAGCTGCTGGGCAGTGTTTAGAGGCTGCAGTCGGAGGTGCCACCTCTCTCTCAGGTCTCCCACCTCGCTGCTGCCCCTCTTGCTTCCCCTGCCCTCCCCACTGCCTCTGACAGAGGTACCTTTGGGGAAGGCTGATCAAAAAGTGCCTGCGTTGATGTGCCCCAGCAGGTCAAGCCTGCATACCATATACCCCGGCAGGGTCACCCCAGCTCACCCAGCCTCTGTCTGGCCCCCAGGGATACAGCCCTTGCAGCAGCCAGCTGGGGACCAGAGGCACAGGTGACGATGCCCACTGGGCTCGTGTCCCTCCCTGCGGCTCGGGGTTTCAGCAGGAGGTGGCTGTTGTCCTGCCATCATCACAGACCCGGATCACGTTGGGCAGCTAAGCCACCTGTTGTTTTTTAACTGATTTCAGCACAACCCCAAACCCCCTTTTTTTCCATGACTTAAAAAAATAAGCCAGTGCCACCTTTTGGGATTGCCTGCAGAAACCCAGAGTCCGGTGGGCCACGAAGCCCTGCACAGAACTGGCTCTTGGAGCTCGTCTACAGTGGGACCAGGAAGCCCCACTCCAGCAGGGTGCCAGCCAGGGGGGCTTATACATCACATACAGCCCCCAGGATGATTGCAGACATAAAATATGGGGACTAGTGAAAGGAGAGGAAGGGTCTGGTTTTCATTTCACCCCTAGATGCTTTCACTTAGTAGCATTTCAGCAAGCAGCAACTACTAAGTGTAAGGCAGAGGTGGTACCAGCTCCCGGCATTGCTGCTGGAGACTTGGTAAAGCCGGTTCCTTCTTCTGATGCTTCTCCCATTTTCCGTAGATCTCAGGAGACATTTTTATGATAATAGCATCATGTAATCTTACATAGACCCTATCCTGGGCAAGAAAAGGTTAACCAAGAATTATGGACTCTTGGGTGAACCTATGTCTGCTTTAAACATCAAGCCTGAAGGGCAGAGAGACCATAGCTTACTTGGGGTTATTTATTGCCTTCCTGAGGTCTTAATATTAATAACAGGCAGGCTGAATGGAGAAGGCCACACACGTGGGGTCACCAGTCTTACCAGCAGTCTGGCCAATGGGACCAGATGTCAGGTGAGGAGGCCACAGTCCCCCGAGTGCACGTCCGGGCTCAGGACCTCCTGGAGCAGCAGCAGCAGCATCTCCGTCACCTGAAGGTCAGCCCTCACCCAGAAAGCTCATAGCCTCAGCGGAAGCGAGGTGGGAGAGCTGAGCACGGGGAACCAGCTGAGGATGAGGAGGCAAAGAAGGGTGAAGGGGCTCTGCAGGAGAACCGTGCTATCCAGAGAAGGTTACATCTGCCTTTAACCAGCCTTTTTGCATTGCATCATGCAGGAGAGGTGAGGGCTGTGCATTTGAGGAAGCTGCTTTTTAGCTGAATGGGATAAAAGGGAAGCCAAAATGTTTGGGTTTGAGTACCAGAAGTAGACAGGGAGAGAAAGAGGAAATGCTTGTGTTCGTTAAAGAAGGATCCCACAAATTTAAATCCCCCTGTAAGTTAGTGTTTAGTATTAATCATTTTTTTGTACAGAGGAGTGTAAATTGCACAGTGCTGGTTGTTTCCACTGCTCTCTTTAAAGGTCTTGTGGTTAAATAAATAGAACCAATATTTTCTTAATGGTCATGGCGTGCTATGATAGTACTCTTCATCCATAGGTACATCTTTGCATCAGATACTCTCAAACCACTCAGATAATATTGCTATAGCTTTATGCATATGCAGGAAAACCTGTTATCTGGTCTTCCTTTAGAGTGAGATGGCTTTGCATGGCCCCTTTCTGTGTACAACTTGAAGCCAGGAGGACCTATTAGATCACCTAGGCTGGTCTTCTACACACCCTATGCTGTTGAATTTCAGTAGATGCGTCCCTATAGAGCTCACCACGTTCAGCTAGGCAGAAACATTTTGGTCTTGTGCGCAGCAGGCAGAGGCAGAGCACCATCGCTGGTGTTCTGACATTGGGGGCAGCAGTGGTGAGCTATTGAATCCAATGCCAAATCTTGCCTGCAAACACTAAATAAAAACACTTTTGGAAAATGACTGCTGTGCACCTTGTTTTCTTTTGAGGTGCTTTAATTATGTGACTGTCTTCATGACAGAACTTCTGAGTCTCTAGCAAGAAAAAAATATTATGTTTCATCTGGTTAGAGAAGTCAGGTCTTAACTTTTTGTTTTGTGATTATCCAGGAAAATCCCAACTTCAGGATTTGATTCTTAAGACATAAAATTTAAGAGCTTACAAGGCGAGTTTTTCTCTCTGTTTCCAGTAATCACCTTTCATGACACAGGGAAAGCAAGCTATTGCGCCATCTTTCTGCTTAAAGACCATCACCAAAGGTATGGCAGAAGCTTTTTGGGGGATGGTGTGGGGTTTTTTTATTAAACATTGCAGGACTATCAGTGATATGTCAGGGATCTGCAGGGGGAGATACTCCATAGTTGGAAGTGTTCTCTGGGTAGGTCTAGGACAGCAGAGACAACCCTTTTTGCCTCAAAATGAGCTGATTCTTGTTTACTTTGATATGCAATGAGAAAGATGGGGACGTTTTCTTGGGAAGCAGCAATGCGATGTTTTCACATACTTCAGGCTGCAAGTCCCAGGATGTAATAAACACTCAAGCTGACAGACAGCAACCAGAGAGGTGTGAAAGAGTTGGTTTATTCAGGAGGCTTTGGGTTTTAAATGTCTCATTAATGTGAGTTTTGAAGATTATTGTGCTATCTGCAGTGACACCCTGTGGTAAGGAAGCAATAGTTTATCTTTGACCCTGTTAAAAAACCAGAGGAGCTCTGCTGTGACTGTCCTGCTGAGGGCAGTCATTAGCAGGACGAAATACACAGCTGAAAGGTAGTTTTTCCTGGTAATGTGTAGCATTCCTTATAGGATATAAGGAGACAAGTCTTTCGCTGTTACTGTTATAATTTAGCCATTATTATTCATACTGTTAATATTTCTAAAAATTATTTCATATGCGTACTGTCTGGCTTTGGCAGAAAATAAATAGATGTGAGATTATAATTAAAAATATAAATTGCATATCAATGTGTAGTAATTTAGTATAAAATGTGAGGAGAAACCATATATACTTCCAAGAGGAATGCATGATGTATAAAAGAGGACCTAGTAACTTGTTAACAACTATATCGTCATAGAATCATAGAGCAGTTTGGGTTGGAAGGGACCTTTAAGGGTCATCTAGTCCAACCCCCCTGCAGTGAGCAGGGACATCTTCAACTAGATCAGGTTGCTCAGAGCCCCGTTCAACCTGATCTTGAATGTTTCCAGGGATGGGGCATCTACCACCTCTCTGAGCAACTTGTTCCAGTGTTTCACCAGCCCCATCATAAAAAAATTTCTTCCTTATATCTAGTGTGAATCTACCCTCTTTTGGTTTAAAACCATTACCCCTTGTCCTATCACAACAGGCCCTAGTAAAAAGTCTATCCCCGTCTTTCTTATAAGCCCCCCTTTAAGTATTGAAAGGCTGCAATAAAGTCTCCCAAGAGCCTTCTCTTCTCCAGGCTGAAGAACCCCAAATTTGTATTTTGAGTAAGTTGCATGGGTTTTCTTCTGTTATGGAGCAGAGTACCAAAAGCATGGATTCTGTTCTCAAGGACAGACTGTTTCATGGGACTTACCAGCATCGGTGTTTGGCTTGCCTTTTTTCCTTTCAACAAAACTAGATTTGAAATATGCACTCTCAGAGGTTGTTGTGGAAGAGGGCAGAATGCATTCAAGGTAAGGATTTGTTTAACCAGGAGGGAGTACTCGACCTTGTATAAACCAGGCAGCATGAATTGCCTCCCCAGTTTCATCCTGGGTCTTAATTTTCTTCATCCTTCCGTTGCTGAACATCAAATGCATTTAAAAAAAAAAAAAATTGATTTTTTTTCTTCGTTTCGCTAGAAAAGCAAACTAAAAATTGTTAGTTGTCTCATATGCTATCTTTGTTGATATCATCATTGATTTAGGAGAAGTTAGCAGTTCTGGTGGCTTTTCAAATCAGCAAAATACTAAGGTCAGGCTTTTTAAAAGCCTTTTGGGCATGATAACTGATGATCCAGTTAGCCGTGCAAATATATGTATCTTCAGGTGAAAACACAGGCACGTGCTTTCCAGCTTAGCTTGGAAACTGCTGCCACACTTGGCATGAAGGCCTTTCCCAGGGAAGTGATGAACTGTTCCCATTGGTTAGTATATTCAAAACTGTGTAACACTTTCACGCAAGTGTTTTCACCCAGTGTTTCACCGTTGGTCTCTGTGAAGGTCTCCGTATTTAACAAACTTATTTCCTTCCCCTTCTGGAAAAAAACAGTTGTCTCCCTCATGTTTCAGAAGTTTGTTGGACAGTATTTCTTCCCAAAATGTTTTTTTGAAAGATATGTGTTAGGAGAAAAACGTATCAGGCCATATCTAACAGCCTGAGAGAGGTAAGGTTGCTGCAGCTCCATGTTCCCAGGTCCAACCAGTAGCAAGGCTGATGTGTTCCTGCTAGGCACACACACACACAGAACACACGTATACACCATGTATATACACATACACGTGACTGTGGGTGTAATCATACACACTGATAACACAGACAGACACTCACAGTGCTCACATGAACAGAGACAGCATCAACGGCCTCATCCTGCTCCCCTCTCTGATTGAGCAGGTTGGAGGTCCACGGGTGGGAACGTACACACGCAGAGACACTCAGCCTGCCCCGTAGCTGGATCCCAGTCTCCCCCGTTGCTGGCACCCAGACGCACAAGCCTTCCAGGCTACAGCCCCACTCCTGTTGCTTGTACAAACTATCATCTCACTCAGGTAGACACACACACACAGGGAGGTGGCCAGGACTCTCCTGGCCCCCCCCATAGCCAGCTCCTCCTGTGGGCTTACCGGTAGGCATCCCACCACCACTGACTGAGGCCGCTTCACCTCCTGCCTGGCTCAGTCCTCGCTGGTGCACACACACTCCCTCGTACACCCGCACCTGCTCCAGGTCCTGCACCATGGCCACAGGGCTCTGACCCTTGGTCCCACCCCTGGGTTGCCACTTGGTGTCACCCACTTGGGTCTCCCTGGTCACTGGCACACAGGCCTTTCAGCCCATGGTCCCAGCCCAGCTGCTGGCACCCAGATCTGCACTTGCTCCAGGTGCTGGCACCATGGGCACATGGGCCACTGTGACCCAAGGTGCTACTCCCCATGCTGGCCCATAGATCAGGTCACTCCAGTCACTGCGCCACAGAGACACAAGTGCTCTGACCTGTGGTCTGACTCCAGTTGGTGGCACTCGGTCCCCCACGTACACACACAGAACAGAGCCCCCCACTCAGGAACAGTTAAATGAGAATTATTAAGAAGTCAGGACACACTGCGCTGGTCAGGCTCAGGGCATGGCCTGATGGGCGTACTGACCAGCAAATTACTTATGTGTGACTAGCCATTTTTATTCCCTTATATTCCCCCCCCAGTTTTTCCTCCTGAGTCACCTAAATCCATCAAATCCATCCCTTTCCCTGTCTTTGATTCCTTCCCTCAACATCCCATAGTAAATCCTGTGCAGTCCCCAAATGCTCTTCCCCTGTATCCCATGATGTGTCCCACCATTACATGAAAGGTGCTCCTGCATTGGCTCACCTTGATGGGTTTCACACCTGGATCCTGGGGCTGGGGCTCTCCCGGGACAGCCCTGTGAGGACCCCACACAGGGTGTCCCTGCCTCCAAGTCCTTAATTTGTGTTCCTGCCTGCACTTGTGTGTCTGGGCTTGTGGAGGTGAGCCACTGAAGGGCTGATGGTTCCTGTGATGGGCCTGGGAGTAGCCCTGCAGGGCAGGGTATATTTAGGCTTCCCCTCCTGCCCTTGTCTTTCTGTGCTCCTTTGTGGGTGTGCAGAGGAGCTTTTATCACATAACCCAATGATAAAAAGATAGTTCAACTGCTTCCTCTACCCCTGGAGCCTGTTGTAAAACTGACATGTGCTTTCTGCCAGGTTTTTAGCATCTATCACCTGTTCCTTTCTCCTTTGCTTCACTCAAACTAAGGCAGCTTCCTCTTTCTCATTATATTGCCTCAAGCCTTCGAAAGACCGATTAACAAATAAGGCAGCAGTAATAGCTTAAATAAAAAAATAACAACACTAAAACATGAGAAGTGTGGTATGCTTGCTATTCAAGGACTGTTTAGATTATGTGTACTCAAGGTAAAGCTTATCTAGTTTAAGATTCTGCTTACAATAGAGGATGCTTAAGGGGTGTCTGGATAATAGTCAAGGCACCAGGTAACAGACATTTCAGAGTCACAGACTTGCTAATTAAGGACATACATCCTCCTTTGGCATTGAGAAACAAGGGGTTCGCAAGAGAAACAGTGATGCATGACCATAAAAGGACAAAAGGAGAAGGGGTATTCTTCCCCAAACGACCACCGAAGACCACCAGAGACACCTGCGCAGGCATAGACGACTCTGGGATGATTGCTCAAGAGAACAACATGTCATGCTTGCTCAGCATAATGAATATGCAATAGTTAGGCGGAACATATGTATAAGATAGGTGTGGTGTTTTAACTGTAGTGTATAAGTATGGACCAAAAACCTCAGTAGGTGTGCTCAATTTGTGGAAATCCACCTTGCACCCTGCACAGAATAAAGCAATGTCTTCTCTCTAAACATACTTTGTGAGTTTTGGGAGTTACTTTCTGATCAGGTAACAATCACATTGTGCAATCCCTTCTTTCACTTTGCTTCCGCTCCTCTTAATCTTCCAGTCTTCTGTGATTTATCTAGCCAAAACCTACAGCAATGATTAACTTGCCTCCCCCTTTCCCTTCTCCAACAGGCTCTGTCTCCACTCACAAGTCCCACTGACTGGAACACCAGCCCTCACCTAGAAATACCCAGAAGCCTTCCTGGCACTGTGAAGGAATTTACTGACTTGGAATAAAATGCAGCTCTTGTCCTGAGAGGAAAGGACTGATGGGAATATTACCTCTTTCCCTAAGCCCTACCTCTACGTCTTCCTAAATTACTGGTTACTCATTGTAGCTTAGCTTTGATTTTGTTTTGCTCTATTTTAAAGACTATTGGAAAAGTTGTAGAATCATTTTTCCTTTAAAGAACCAAGAAGGATCAAGACCAGAACCTATTAAATCTAAGGGAAGAGCAAACTCTGTCACAGGACTTTTTCACAGCAAAATAACTAAGAATTCAAGGAACATTCCTATTGCCAATTACTTTGAAGTAGATTAACAGAAGTCCTTTACAACACATAACTGTGCAGCTGCTTGTTGAAATTCACAACCTACATGAAGAAACCTACGTATAGGTTTTTGTAAATGTTATTTTTAGGTATGTTTAACAGGGGCCTATTTAGTTTCTCAACAGAAGCATGGGTAATAAATCTGCCTGGAACTGAAGCTTCAATCAGTTAAAACAGACTAACACTCTCTCACAAAACATTTCTACAAGAGAGAGACAATATTCCTCCTATTCAGCAGGCAGTCATCAGAGAACTCACCTACAATGTTTAAAACTGCCTCCTCTGCATAACTTTTGAACCTGCATTTCCCATGTCTCAATCGCTACTCTTACCACCTGGCTATACAGCATATAATGCTTTAAAGCAGCTTCTTTTCAACTTTGGGTGGTAAGGCAGATTGTGAAGAAAAGGGAAAGTAGTATTTTGAGAAAAAGGGACATAATTAAAGTTAAAGTTAATTTGCAAAAGCTATCAGATTCTAAACAAATAATACACATAGAGAAGCATGATACAGTTTAGGAAACAGTATTTAAGTTAAAAAAAACACACCACAAATGCCTCTGGAAGTGAACATCAATTTGATAACATTGTTTATGCTACACAATTTAAAGAGATTTAAGTCTTGTTTTGCAAGCACCCTATAGTCATTTACCATTCTGTCTTCCTCTGATCTTAAAAAGACTGCCACAAGCTGAAACATCAACAAAAGTGTTTTACAATTTTGCAAAAACCTTTTCCACAAAATTCAGAGTCAAGAGATACAAATTTACTATTGTTTAACATATTTTAGCTAAAGTCTTGTAATTAACTCAAATTGATATTAGAGTTAAGAAGTGAAATTTCTCCAGTATCACAAATCCAGGTTTCCACACAGGTTAAATGTGGTACGCACATAGCACAAAGCGAACCCACTCTTATTTACGGCCAGAAAGAGGAAAGCAGACTATTCAGAACGTAGACTTCCCTTTGCACCGATTCTTATAGCCCAAAATATGCCCCAACAGATCCCCCTTTAGGGAGCTGCAGAAAAAGTTTTGGAAGACTGGTCCCTTAGTCACTCAGCTTCAAGGTCAGAATACAAAATTTATTTTGAAACAGCTACTGTGTTGATATAATTGCTTTACCTAATATTCCATACAAAAATTTATAAAATCATCAGGAAAAAATTGACTGTATTCTAAATATGGTTCCTAATTGTATGTAAAAAAATGAATTGGCTGGCTTCCACAGTTTATGCCCTAAGTTATAAAAACAGTTTAGGTTAGTTTATAACCTAAACTTTAAGAACTTGAGTTAAGAAGAAATGTATGACAACACTACTAACATATTACCATCATTAGTAAACATATCACATTCTGAATCTTCTTTCTATTGGTAAAGATATGAAACCAAACTATAAGAACTGCTGCTTTTCTCTGCCCCTTCAGCAAAGTGAAATGTAGCACCAAATAGATCTGGTAAGTGATCTGAGATTTCTTCAGTCTCCTCTTCCCAATTTTTCCGAGATACTCAGAGCACTACTTTCAAATTTGCCTATGCTTCAGCTACTCAAGTCTGCATTTCTAACATAGCCACACTATGTTTTACTCCTAATAATGGACATATCTAACTTTGAGACAGTTCATTATGCCATACACAGCAGTGAACAGTAGTTCAGATTTAGAAGTGGTATTCCATACTAACATTGCATATAAATTACAGATAAAAACATGAACTGAAAAATTACAACGTGAAATTCTTTTAGCAAGGGAAGTAAAATTCTTTGGTGAGCATAGAGACAATGCACGGAATCTGTTTCTTTGCATTAAAATCTTGCCGTGTTGAGCAGGACTCGTACTCTGCCACTCTGCGATTTACACGAGTTAAAATCTGCATGAGTTCAAGTTTCCTTGCATGTTCCTTCAGCATTTTACACAGTGACTGAATAAACCAGGAGCCTTCAGCTGAATTCCTCCAGGAGTAATAGCCTGGGGAAAAGAGAGATGTCAAATTGATCAGATATAGCAGCCTCTGATACAGGACAGGATAGTAATTAGGGGAACAACACATTGTTTCCAATAGCAATCAATGTTTTAAAACAAAAACTCAAAACCACTAACCAACAAAATTTAGATTTTATAATCTCCCCAAATTCCAGCTCAAAAAATTTTTCTAATCCTCTCATGTTTTCTAATCTAAGAATACTTTAAGTAGGTAGAAAATCAAAAGGCAGGAAAACTATCTTCTGCTGCAACAGTCTTAGCCTTAATCACTTACTACTTCTTTATACAGTATACATGTACAAAGGAGACGTGACTACAGATAGAGCCAAGATGCAAAATGGATGTCAGTGTCACTATCTTCAGGACTACGTGCATGAATTAAAGACTGGAACCTGCTGATAACTGATAACGTAAAGGGCATACTAAGGTCTCTGCCACTACTGATTTTGCTTAAGGATGCAATGAAAATAGAATCGATAGGCAAATAATATGCTGGTGTTTATCACCCACTTCTGCATATGTATCTACAGATATCTGATTGTTTTGTTCTCTCAGAACTAACAATACCTTTTACTTCCTGCTGTAACTTATTTGCACAACTCAGATTAACTGAATTTATAGCAAATGAACATTTGAGGGTTTGCTAGTGAGAAAGATGTACATTCACGGTTTGGATTTTGCGGTTTTTTTGTAGGAACTGAGAATAGCAACTACCTCAAAAAGAAATCAAATTGGGAGAAAAAACAATTGAGGGAAGAAAGTTCCTATTTCCATGAAAGAGAACAAATGAAATAGCCACCCACTGACTGGATACAATATCAATACAAGCTGATATATAGATACAATTTCAGGAACAAAAATTTCTTTGCAAGTCTCTTACCTGGAGCTGTAGAATATGCATACAGGAAGTCTGCTTCTACAGGTATTTTTTGACACATTGTTTCTTCTGATCCACTGTCTGCCTCAATACCAGAATCTAATTCTGTCCCTCTACAAGCCTATTTAGTGGAGAGAAGAATGGAAAATTAAATAAAAAGTAACAAAATAAAGGCAGCAATAATGATCAGAATACTGATTTTTCTTCTGTTTTAAACACAGTAATATCCTGATTAAAAAAACTGAAAAAATAACAAGAATTTCTATGTCACTTTTCCATTAGACAGACTCAGAAGAAAAGTAACTAGCATTTATTTAAATCAACTACACAGTTTGGTTAAGAAAGAGATTCATTCAAAAGCGCATTCAGAAACTCACTAAAATATTGGCTAGTGTTCAGAAAGTTTTTACTTAATCCATAGAATTAATGTAATGCAATCTGAGTTATTACAAATACTGCCTACTTAATAAGACAGATTGTGCCACTTTTAGACCTGAAGAGAATCTCATTCTGAAGTAATTCCATTTAAATCAATTTTAGAAATAATTAACTTTTTTGCACTAATAATTAATTGGGAAACAATTTTCTTTTAAGTATGCAGCTGATTTGATGATCATTGTCCAGCTGTACATCACCTGAATGAAAAAGAGCTTGGGTTTTCCTGCTAAACTTCTGCACCTGTCACCTCTGAAAAGGCTTGTTAGTACTTTCAGTTCAAGGGGGCCATCTGTACCATAGATGAATCCTTCATCACCATGGCTTAGCAACACGCAAACAAAACTGCTTCGCTTGCTGTGATCTTCTTCAGAAACTTGAAAGAAAAAAGAGAGTTATCGTAACTTCTTGCACTCCCTAAAAGCTTTGAACATTTGATACTTCCTATGTGACAGCAGTCTTTAAAAACCAACTCCTGTGTTTAGAAACCTCCAGCCAGTTTTCACTTCTGAACAAAAGGAGCCAGCCTACTCCACGAAGTTGGACACAGAAAACCCCAAATTAAAGGGCAACCCTACCCATTCTAAGACATGGCCACAGAACTAGGCCAGGAACACTGTGAGGAGACAAAGAAGGTGTTCCCACAGTGTCTCAAAGTCTGAATGGTATACCTCGCTCATGCAGTAATGGTCAACAGTCTCGTGATCTGGGATTGGACTGATGGGAAGTTCTGAGTTTTGGGAAAGGATGGGGAAATCTTACCTCTCTTTCCAATCAGAGATGCTTCAACTACTTGGATTACATGGGAACCAAATGTAACATGAAAGTTGTTGCTGCTGGAGGGACCTAGGTACTCACATTACCCCTCTCTCTCACTCTTGCCCTGTAGCAAGGTCTAGAAAGATTTTTCAAGCCTCTGAATTTTGTACTTAAAGACATTTAAGCTTGATATAAAGTGTTTGTAGATTTTTTTTTTTTCCCATCTTGTGGTATGCAAAGAGCATAGAACAGATATTCTCTGATGTCTTTTGTTGCCTGACATTGTGGGGATTGTACTTGAGGACCAAGACGATTCTTTTAAATATATGAAAAGATACAAACATGGTTTAAAAGAAAGGCTCCAAAAGGAATTCTGACTGGGAAACTCAAGAAGATGCAAGAGTTTGTAGATTAAAAGTGTAACAGTCCCAAAAGCTGAAGCTTTCTGTTTAGAGCTTGCCAAAACACTGAATTTCTATTCTGGAAAAACTGAACTATTTAGATTTTTCTCAAGCAATGCACACTCAGGCATTTCTACAATCCATGGACAAGCACTACACCTAGAAGAGTCAGGAAAGGCTGGTTTTGGGGAATCTCTAGTTAGGCTGCAGTCTGCAGTTTACTTTCTATTTGGAGGCCTTATAACACAGGTAAGACAGAGGCCTTTCCACTTTCAGCTACTGTCAACAGACAGGCTGTAACTATACTAATAAACTAACCATGCCTGGGAGCATTCTCTGGCATAAACATTAACCGGCACTGAAGTACCTACATCTATGTTAGCAAACACATTTATAAAAAAACCAAACAAACACCAAAACAAAAAAAACCAAAACAAAACAAAAAACCAAACAGGATTGCTGCAGGCTAACTGGCTGTTGGGAATAATCCCTGGAACACTTTAACTGTTGAACTGTGACCTGTAACAGCCTGGGAGAGCGCTAGTAGGCATAAGCCACAGTCATGCCAGAGAACCTTCCAACAGTGAACTACAATAGACTGTGTGCCAGCGCTACAGATACCTCCAGGCACCATTTAATTTACTGGTCTAGATGTAGTCAAGTCCTAACAAAGCAGGACTAACACAGACAATACTATAAAGCTCTCACTTGACAGAAGGGTGGTTTGTTTCACAAGTCAAACAAAATATGAGTTGTTTCTCTAAAAGAGTAATTCAGTCCACACACTTGCAGTTCTGGTCCCTCAGTCAGAAGCCCCCCTGGATCAGAACACCTCTAGGGCCACACCTCTAAGGATATAGCACAGAACCCCTCTACCCAATTAAGCAGGTTTCTTTCCAACTCAGAGAGCTTCAGTGATCCCAGAGTCAGAACATAAATCAGTTTGCATTTAAGTTTCAGCCTTTTTTCCAGCCTTCTTCGAAGATGAGAAAGGATATGGAGACAACAGTCATGGCACAAAAGATAGAGAGACAGCAAAGATGAATAAACATAGAAACTACGATGTACATGTCATCCTTAGCAAAAAACCACTGGTAGGTGTGAAATATCATCTAAAAGAATCATGGAAGAAGAGATGTGAGGGCTAGAGATGTATTCGGAAACAGTGGTTGATTTAATACACACACTGAAGATATTATCACTTACCATTTTTCAAGAGTTCAAGAATGTCCCTGCATGAAAGATCATTGTTGATCTTTATTTTATATCCCAACTTCATAAAAACTTCTCTGACACTTGCAGCATCCGCATCTGTACCCGAACGGGGTAACATCCCTATACATAAGACAAATGTATTATTTTTTATATGATACAGATGGCATGGTCTGATTGAGCCAAATTCTTTTCTCACTTATACCTGTATCAGTCTAGAATATTATTCTATTATTCCAGACCCACTCTAACAGAAAAAACATTGCACTGTTATACATGCACACGACCTCCCTCTCTCTGTACCTATATTGTAGATTTAGCTAGTCCTTATTTTTATATCTACCTATCTATATAAAGACATAAAAAAGGATTTCATTTGCAAAACAGAAATCATGACTAAAAGGTAAGACGGACTTGTACTGCCTGTCAATTTTTCTCCACATTACTGCTATAACCTCATGTGTTCCCTCTATGCATATTTGGAAGAATGCACTGAAATTAATCATACCCATTCAAACCACTTAATTTTAGATTGCAAAATTGGTCTGCATACTTAATTTTGAAGAATAATACATGCCACTAATTTATCTAAATTAAGGAAAAAATTTAAAAATTTGAAAGTGGTACCGGTCTGTCTGTGGAAGTTCTTATTGTTTATTATTACACATTCCCCCATCTCTGGATAATCCATTCTGTAACTGTAGTCTGGCAGAATTCCAGAGTCCATAGACTTGCTAGCAGGTAGGTTCTTTCTGTATAGAAATCAGACAAACTTTAGGTGTTAATTTCTGATCTCTCTTCTCTAGTTTCAAACTACTAATAAAATAAGGTTATTTTAGCAAAACCAATGAAGCAGTAAGGTTTGCTACTAGTTCCCTAAAGGTTCCCTCAGCAATTTTGCCGATGACATCAAGCTGAGTGGTGTGGTTGATACTCTAGAGAGGGAAGGGATGCCATCCAGAGGGACCTTGACAGGCTTGAGAGGTGGGCCTGTGCAAACCTCATGAAGTTCAACAAGGCCAAGTGCAAGGTCCTGCACATGGGTCAGGGCAATCCCAAACATGGATACAGGCTGGGCGATGAGTGTATTGAGAGCAGCCCTGAGGAGAAGGACTTGGAGATATTGGTGGATGAAAAACTGAATATGAGCTGGCAATGTGCACTAGCAGCCCAGAAAACCAACCGTATCCTGGGCTGCATCAAAAGAAGCATGGCCAGCAGGTCAAGGGGGATGATTCTGCTCCTCTACTCCACTCTCATGAGACCCCACCTGGAGTACTGCATTCAGCTTGAGCAGATCCAGAGGAGGGCCATGAAAATGATCAGGGGGCTGGACCACCTCCCCTGTGAGGACAGGCTGAGAAAGTTGCGGTTGTTTTGCCTAAAGAAGAGAAGGCTCCGGGGAGACCTTATAGCAGCCTTTCAGTACTTAAAGGGGGCCTACAGGAAAGATAGGGAGGGACTCTATATGAGGGAGTGTAGTGATAGGACGAGAGGTATAGGCTTTAAACTGAAAGAGGGTAGATTTATGTTAGATGTGAGGAAGAAGTTCTTTACTGTGAGGGTGGTGAGGCACTGGAACAGGTTGCCCAGAGAGGTTGTGGATGCCCCATCCCTGGAAGTGTTCAAGGCCAGGCTGGATGGGGCTTTGAGCAACCTGGTCTAGTGGAAGGTGTCCCTGCCCATGGCAGGGGAGTTGGAACTAGATGATCTTTCCATCCAACAATTCTATGATCCTTCCAACCCAAACGATTCTATGATTCTAAGTTATGTCTGTGAAATCAGTTGGTAGATCTGATTCAAAACTAGTGAAGACTGTAATTGCCTAGAGGTTAAAATAAGTAAAACTGCTTTGTATAGTTATGCTCCCAAATAAAACTTTTGTTTCAAGTTTGGTAAAATGTGCACATACACAAATAATTAAAAAAAAAAAAAAAAGTGAAGAGTCATTTGTATTTGTAGTAATCTTCTGTGCAACTTGTAAAAAGCTTAAAATTTAAAGACTCAGGGAAGAACTGCATCTAAAATGATAATGCCTCTGTGCAGGAGAACATGAAAAATTAGTTTAAGGAAACCAATTATTGTATCAACATGAAATCAGTTGGGTTTTTTTACTATCATCTTTTGAAAGCTATGTACCTGGAGGCAAGATCAGCTCTGAAATTGTAAATCTATTCTGAATTCTAACCAAAAGTCATATTACCATTGAATTTTCACGAGTAAACATTCAAAACCTAGAAAGACCAAGACTCTGTATGCACCTGTTAAGTCTGCCTTAATGAGCACACCAACTACACCACCACTCATGACTCTGCAACAGCTGTCAATTTTACTCAGTCCATATGTGCTGAAGTCGGTATGGATTTTCTCATTTAAGCACATGGGTAAGTGATTACAAGATTAGGACCCGCTGTCATATTGTATTCTACAAATAAAAAGTCTGTAATGCTCTTAAATCTAATTTTCATTGAAATACTAAAAAGAATAACTTCAGAAACAAATTAGGTTCCCAGAGAGAGCGTAATCTGATGATAGTGCTACACCAGCGTAACAACTAGCTGTCACCAGGAAGAACAGGCCTACGTTTCCTCCCTTCCACCTCTCTAAGTTCCCCTTGCAGTTGTGCTTCCACACATATAACCCTACAGCAGGTAAGCTCAAGCAGCTGAACTGTCTGCCACAGGTTCAGGTGAGCTCTAGAAGCAGTTCAAGGAAAGGAGTGAACATTTAGCCCAGGGTGAGACAGAGAAGTCTCTTTTCAAGAACAGCTAACCACTTGACAATTCTGTTAAGTCAAGTCTAACTGCACCTCAAGTGTTTTGCTTTTTAGTTCCTTGTACATACACGTGGCCTGTTCTGTCAGACTGTATATTTTCAGTCAGTACAACCATGCTAATAGTTTTTTATGATTATTATAATTTACCATAATTTAAACTTTTCCTTTTAGCGTTATTTCTTCTATGGCTCTCACCTTCTGTTACAGCACAAGATTCCTCAAGACTTGAAGACTTAAACCAAAAGTACCTCACTTACCCTTTGGAACCAGGAATAGATTTTGCATCTGTCAGATCTTCTCCCGAATGCGGTCCATCTCCTATGTCTGCCATTATGGCTCTCAATTATCAGCTTGAAAACATAAGAAAATAGAAATATATGACAGCTAATTTTCATATTAAATAATACCTTGAAATTGCTTAATTTTTGCTAGGTTTCCTTAAAGCCTTACACAATCAGAGTGCAATTTTTTAGAATTATAGAGAAAACAGGAATGTTAAAAGGGGATAGTCAAACAGAATAACTTTAGCCTAGGAGTATTAGTATTGGTAGGCAACAAATAGCATTTCTGAGTAATCCCTACATATCTTACATTTGAAAGAAGAACATTAAATATTTTTCTAAATTATTGTATTCTAAAACAACTCTGGAAAAACCAGTCTGCAGATCCCTGTGACCAAATCATTGAAAATACCTACAAAAAGCAGGATAGGAGACAAACAAATTTAAAACAATCTTTATAATATTGTAATGTCCCTACATGCATTAGTAGCATTTTAGTATTATGAATATTGTGTCATATATGGATCCTTCCATCTCAGTTAAGACAGAAATTGAGATCTAAAACCAAGCAACACAGGTTATCGGATGTGTGCAAAGACTAACATGGAAGATTAGACGTTGGGTCATAGTATTTTGAGAAATAAATAATTTCTCTGCATTCAGTTTCAAATGAAACATCACCCAATCCTAACTGGTGTATGTGAAGGCAACTGCAATATAAATAACATAAAACCAAAATGTTACAACTTTAAATAGTTGATGAAATGGACTCTGTGCTGTGGGCTGCTATTTACTTTTGATCAGAACACAGGACAAGAAATGATGATTGATACCAAGCCAGAAATCAATTTAAAAGCAAGAAACCTCCCTCCCAACTACTCTGTGTGTACTCATAGAACACATTACCACAGGTTACCTTTAACTCAGGATTCAGAAAAGGATTAAGCATCATAAAGTTAAATTGCCAGATAGGACAAAGTAATAAATGCTTAGAAGTGAATTAAGTGCTTAGACCTCAAGAAGCAAACCAGCCACTATGAGGCAAGAATTTTAAAGAAACTTAGCAGATATATTTACAGTAAATAGGGATGTATAAATAACCAGACCAAGTAATAAGCTTTGCCGGTCAGATATGATGAAGATTCTTATTTAAGGCTTAGGTTCTGTGGTGGCAAACTATATTTGTTATCTTACACCGTCATATTATTATTATATTAAGTCTCTTAACTTTATATCTATAGTCTAGCTAGTACACCATGAACATGCATTTTCTGTGGCAACAATTACTGATGCATCAGAAGCACTAATCTGGGGTATGTATAACCCTCTTTCTTTCCTTGTTTCTTAAAAGACATTTACTTACATTTTTAGTGACTTCAAAAGATCTTCAAGGTTACTCTGAATACTATTTCTTTGTATCTTGGAGCACTGATGTAATTAAGAAATCTTGCTCACAAATTTATTCCAGACTTGAGAACTGTACCATGTAAGTTAGCAGCGCACAGGAAATCTCCTGAAAACCAAATTACAAAAGTATCAAATAAGCTTGATATTTTAGAAATAAAGTTTTTAAAATACATTATTGCTTTATATTTTAGAAAATAACTTTAAAGACAGTATCATGGGGCAGGAACTACATCTACGATGCTGAACCTGCCTGCCTAGCACCATGATCTGGATTCATTCATGCTAATTTCAAAGTCTAATTCCTTAAGAGTTCCCTATGTGAAAAAAGATATGCACTTCCGAAGGGTAATTCAAGTACCTAAGACCTGTGGCATGACAGTGAACCAACCCTATGCCTTATCATTGGGCAGGGAGCATTAGCACTGACAACCAAGTCTCATCTAGAGTGACAATTGGTGTGTGCACCCAGCTGTAACTGAAAAGCAGAGCTTCTGATCCCTGGGAAGCAGAAAGAATGGCTTTCATTGACAAGAACACTAGAAGTTCCCCTGATCCAGCAGAGCCCAGCTTCCACGACTTTCTACGCGTCTTTCAACCCTGTCCCTACCACAATCATCCTTGGCTTTGGTTCCCAGCTTTCCTGAGCTCGCACCCTGACACTTTTGAACAAAACTTTATTTTGCAGGAAAACTTCCAACCAGACCGGCCCACAGTTCTGACGCAACTCATGCTGTTCCTTCTTCTGGAGAAGCACTATGTGCAGAAGCACAACCCAAACCCTTCACTGTGGGAGAACTTGTGGGAGAACGAGGGAAACTGCGTAAGGCACAACTGTTATTCTCTGTTTGCTAGCACAAGACACTACTGTTCTTTGTTATAAGTTTGCTGAAGTAAGCACAAAAAGTAGAACAAGGTCGGGCGTACGTGACTGATAACAGGAGGGCAACGTGACTGAAGACAGAGTGCAAGACAGCATGCAGGTGGAGGAAACTATTCGTGTGATCAGAAGACTTTATCCAATTAGACTATTGTTTAAGCGTGTGAACGGCACATGTTAACCAATCAACAAATGGCTTATGCGTGAGTAGATACTAGAAACATATATAACCGAGTGTTGCGCAGTTAATAAACGGAGAAACCATTTGATCCACAGTATCTGTGTTAGTCCGTTTTCTCCCCAGGGCGAGTCCCTGGCGATGCGTCGTTTTCCCTAGAATGTCGCAGCGGAGAAAGTGCAGCACTTCGCTGTGGCTGGGATTAATAGGAGAGGCAGCAACAAGGTTAACTTTCTTCCTTATTTGTTCTTTGTCTGCCAACAGTAATGAAGAACCACACCATATAAAAAAGCACATTATCACATACCAACTCCATTATCAATACTAGCCAGCAGATAAACTGAGAGCAGTGTAGCCATGTCAGCATGGAATTCAACTTCTGCTAAAAGCCCATGTGGTTATGCCAGCTGTCTGGCACTGCGAAGATCTGCAGTGCCAGTGCTGCAAGTACATGAACCAGCTAGCGTAAACTAGTAAGTATGTGCCTACATGAGCTGTGGTCACCTCCTGCCTACCATACGAGCCAGCCTGGCCTACCAATAACTACTTAAAGACTCAGCTAAAGTATAGGGAAAGCTAACAACACTCTGGCCAACAGATGAGACCTTGGAATCACTAGGGAGGGTAAGTGGATCATTAGGCTGCCTTGGGTTCACATCAGGTGTGCTCCAACCAAGTTGCTGCATCCCATTAGGGACTGGTTTTAGTAAGCAGGTGGGAATAACACTGGTGAACAGCAGCAGACTTAAGTAGGCAAATTGGAGACCTAACAGACTGGGTCCACTGAATGCTTCTGTAACACAAATGTTAAAGCATGCTGCAAGCAATAAGAAAGATCTTCAACATTTAAGTGACCTTAAATTAAGACTTATCTCCTTGACCCTTTTGCAACCTTAAAACTCTAAAACAGCTGTCCTTGATGAAATGCCAAAGAAACAATGAAATTTGAAGTAGTAGCTAGCAAAACCTACAGTTACAGTGAAGTGCAGTACTTTGTTTCTGAACAACATAAAAAATATTTCTTACTAAAGCCTTTGCAAGCCTCGCTCACAGCCTACAGTTTCAATTGTTTAATGAAGTGTTAGAGCTTACTGCATTTTTCTGCATCACAACTGGAGCTTGTCTAAGAGTCTTCACAGAAGCTAGAGAGATAGTGAGGAAAAACTGGGTATCATACGTGAGGTATTTAAAATATGCATGTGTATTAGGTTTGTGTGCTAGGGGTTTGGTAGTGGGGAAGGGCTGCAGGGGTGGCTCCTGTGAGTAGCCACTAGAAGCTTCCCTGGCTCCATGTCAGATCTGCCTCTGGCCAAGACTGAGCCCATCAGCGACAGTGGTAGCGCCTCTGGGAGAACAGATTTAAGAATGGGGGAAAAAAAAAACTTCAGCTGGAGAGAGGACTGAGAATATATGAGAGAAACAACTCTGCAGACACCAAGGTCAGTGAAGAAGGAGGGGGAGGAGGTGTGCCAGAGGACGTGATTCCCCTGCAGCCTGTGGAGGTGAGCAGTGGAGCAGATGCCCACCTGCAGCCCGTGGAGGAGCCCACACTGGAGCAGATGGCTGCACCCAAAGACGGCTGTGACTCTGCGGGAAAGCCTGTGCTGGAGCAGTCTGTGCCTGAAGGACTGCACCCCGTTGAAGGGACCCATGCTGGAGTAGTTCATGAAGAACTGCAGCCTGTGGGAAGGACTCGCGTTGGAGAAGTTTGTGGAGAACAGTCTCCCGTGGGAGGGACCCCTTGCTGGAGCAGGGAAGAGCGCGATGAGTCCTGCCCCTGCAGAGGAAGGAGCGGCAGAGACAACATGGGATGAACTGACCATAACTCCCATTCCCCATCCCCCTGTGCCGCTGGAGGGGAGGAGGTAGAGAAAACCAGGAGTGAAGTTGAGCCTGGGAAGGAGGGAGGGGTGGGGGGAAGGTGTGTTAAGATTTGGTTTTACTTCTCATTACCCTACTCTGATTTGATTGGCAACAAATCAAATTGAATTTGTTTTTTTCCCCCAAGTCGAGCCTCTTTGGCCTATGATCATAACCGTGTGTGATCCTTCCCTGTCCTTGTCTTGACCCATGAGCCTTTCATTACATTTTCTCCTCCCCATTCCACTGGCAAGGAGTAAGTAAGCAGCTGCATGGTGCTTTGTTGCTGGCTGGGCCTAAACCACAACAGCATGCATTATCTTCAGAATAGAATCTGTAACTCACCTTTAATATCCATCAATTTCTGAGCACCTTAACGCACCAAGTCATCTGCACTTCTTTAGAGAACGAAATACATCCACAAAGAGAGATCTGTTTTGTTGCTAGGCTCTCAAATGCACATTTTAATCAGCAGTATGCTTTCTGCTCTAAAGCACTAGTCAGGGTAACAGCAACACTGTCTGGAGGACAGTGCTGATTCTAACAGACTACTAAGAATTGCATCATCTTTGTTTAGGTAACGCAATGATGCCATGTTCTGTCAAGCAGAACACACATTTCCCTGTAGAGGATGATCTCATGCTGTTAGGTATGGGGGGGGGGGAAATCAGGACAATGCATTAGGAATTTAATTAAAAATTGTTTTTCTGCTCCTTGATATTCTTTTCACTGAAAGCTTAGGTAAGACAAACTTTCAGCTGTAAGGAACCTTAAAAAACAAATAGCTGAGATGAACAACAGCATTTTTCTAATCTAGCAGAATATGTTCTGTAGGTTTTAGGCAGCTTATTTTACAAAATTTTATTTGGAAAAAATATAGAGTTTTTAAAAAAACCCTATGAGACAGAGATAGCAGATAGCCATAAGAATAATCAAGTTTCTTTTTAAAGCAATATTTACGTGAATTGTGAACCACACAAGACAAATTAATGATATAGTGATAAAAATAACACCAAAGCTTCTCAGACAGGGAAGAAAGTAAATAACTGAATTGTCTCTAGTTACCTACTGTATCATGAAATATGCAAACCACAGGAGACAAGACAACACATGTTCAGTACATGTCAGCTGCTACAAAGCAATGATTGTAGCAGTATTAAAACACATGTCCAAACCAGGAACCAGTATCATAAAACATGTCCTTAAAGATAGAAAAGGGCAGTTTTCCACCTCACATGACTGCAAGAGAAAATGCCAAGCATGCAAAGAAGGTATTTTATGTACATAAAGATATACATGGCACATTGTGATACTAAGGCAGACATGCAAATTAAGAATTTTCCATTCTACAATGTATAATGATAACTTATAATTATCTAATTAATAACAGAAAGAAAATAAAGAAGCTGGCTATATGAAAAAACTAAAAACATTTGAAATACACCATTACGTTTTCTATGTGGCATTATCCCACTATTAAATACTGCTACCACTGAAGGAAGCGTGCCAATACCGTTACATCCCTTCACATTACTTCTGGTCTGGATGCAGTTGTTGGAAAGCACTGACACTGGCTGGGCCAGCACTCTGATCTTCCAAAAGCAAACAGACTTTTAGTTAGCCTGCATTAATCTGCAAAATCAGCAAGACTTGAATTTATTCTGAGAGTAGATGGGACCCTTCCTTACTCCTTCACCTACACCTATTAACCACATTGCCATTGCAACAAATATTAAGGAGCCTGACAAGGTTATTAAGGGCAAGGTGTGTTACTCTTAAACGTACCAATTGACGAGAAGCAGATAATTAAAGAATTACCAGTTGGAGGGTAAAAGACTAGATTACTAGCACTATCCTTCAACCTAGCAGGGAACAGACTGACAACACCTTGGACAGGGCCTCCTACACGCTATAAAAAGTTAGTCGCGGTGTCTGCGAAGGCCTCACACGTGCTTTCCCAGCACTAGCAGGATCAGAACAATAGAGGCAAGCCTCCGTACCATCGCCCCTGTGACCCTCATCTCGGGATGATGCCTCTCGGCTACCGCACACCCACTCTTTGTTAGCAACCGGGTCGCTGCAGAGCCCTTTTCTAGACGAGGATTAACCCGCTGTCTCGCAAGCTTTATTTTGGTAGATCCAAATGCAGATTTTGAGCCTGTGTTTCCAGTTAGTTAACAGTCTATCGGAGGGACACCAGAAAGCAGTCCAAAATTAAAGTTTTGGGGTGTCCCCCCCTTTTTTTTTTGTTTAGGCAGCTTCTCCACAAAAACAGTCTTAAATGAGCAAATTGTCTGCCTTAAGCTTCTGGAAAACTAATAACTGAGCCCCCGCGCTCTCCCTCCGGGGCGGTGGAAGCGGCGAGCGCTGGGACGGCGCCGCGCCCGGGAGGCGAGGCGCTGCGGCGGGCGGACGGGGGGACATCCGCCCCCGACGACCGACCGCCTCGCCGGACCTGCTGTGGCAGGAGCCCGGCGGGCAGCCGGGGGAGCGAGAAGGCGGCACTCTGCGCCGGAGCCGCCCCGGGCGAACCGCGGCTCCCCTCCCGGCCCAGGTGTGGGGAGGCTCCCGCTCCCCTCAGCCGGCTCCCTGCGGAAGAGGCCCCGCCGAGCCGGAGGGCCACAGCCTGGCGCCAGCCAGCCCTACCCCACCCCCCACCGCTTTGTTCGGCCCAGCCGCCGCGCCCGCGGCCACGCCGCCACTCACCGGCTCTGCCGTCTGCCCGCTCCACCGGCGCTGCGCTCTGACCAGCCTTCCCCAGAGCTGGGCTGGGCTCGGAGGGAGCACCGCCGCTGTACGCGACCGCCCGGCGGCCCCGCTGGCTCCTCCCCGCGCGGAGCGGTGGTGCCCGCCCCAACAGCACGTAGTCCAGAGGGCACGTATTTCAAACGCCAACGGCGGCAGCACGCGGGCCGTGGCGGTGAGTCGGTGTCGGCGGGGGACTGCCTTCTTCCCCGTAGCCCCCGAGGCCGTTCCCCGCCGTGCTGCAGGCGGCTCCCGCCCCTGAGGGGAGGGAGGGAGGCAGGCGGCGTGAGGCCGAGCCGAGCGCCATGGCCGAGGAGGCACACGGGGTGGACGCCTTGCTTTGCCCTCCTCTCCCCGCGGCCTTCCGGGCGCCGCGGTGCCGTTACGCCCGCCGGTCCCCGTCTTCCTAGCGCGGGGCTTGCCGCAGCGGGCCGGGCCCCTCGGGCGTGCTCTGTCACGCGGGGGAAACATAAGCCACCGCGCCCTTCGGCTGCCGTTAGGCCCCGGTTACCGCCGCACCGCCGAGCCTTACGGGGGTTTGAGTGCTGTGGCCGGTTAACGGCTGCCTGAGAGCGGTGCGTTACGTTGCCCTTAATGCTGTTGCGTTTGACTTCGTGTAGCTCAAACCCTGTTGGTTTTTGTCTTCTCTTTTAGTTCCTCTGCGTGCTGAAAAAGTTTACCTTTCCGTCAGAGCGGTGGGGTGTAAAGATAGTCGCCATCTTAAGTAATTTGCGGGGATGATTACCAAATGAGAGGCGATCTTTCAGATTTCAGCGAGCTAGGTAAGCGCGGGTGTACTGGACTGTATCAGAGCAGGGCCTTCCTCTTAAGGCCGGGTTTATCTCCCACCGCTGCCTGATGAAAGCTCGGAAGTCGTGCAGACGAGCGACGAATGTAGTCCGAATATACCTGCCTACTAGTGTCCCGCTGCCCTGCCGTTCAGCCTTACACAACAGCTCTCTGGAGCCGAGGGCTGGTTTCAGCTTCGTCGTCAACTTTCAGGTCAGTCTCATATTTCTACACTGACCTTCGGTAGCAGGAGTCAGAGTAAGTTTAACATTAGAAACTAAGTTTTCCAGCTTCTCACAACAGGCACTAGCCTACTTTTCGAGGTCTAATAGCCTGCATTTTGCACAAAATTCCTCACATCTCCTATTAGCAGCGCAAGATGAAAGTTTCATGCTCCTTGTTATTGTTGAGGGAAGATGAGTAGTGTTTGTCAGTATGCCACAGTTCAGCTCAACACAAGGATGACTAAGCTAATTTTCACTAACGTTAAGAAATTTAGCACTAGGGAGAAAGTTATTGAATATGTTCTTCCAAGGCTGAATCAGTAGCTGGGAGAAAATCTCATGTGTTTATTAGTGTTGAGGAGCATGAATTCTGCCATAGAGCTATGTTGCATGATACACACTGACCAGGAAGCCAATGTAATCACGTTATTTTGCGTAGCAGTTGATTTGCATGTCTAAGGTTCATTTCTCAGCAGGTGTGGGTAGTGTGTTTTCTCATAATTGTTACAGATTTTTGAGCATGGGGTTTTTTTTGTTTGTTTTTACTAAAATGTAAGGACATACACGATAAAATCAGGCATTTGTGTTTGTCTTTCCCCTGTAGCATGAGGGAGAAAACTGCCATTTCGGAAATGACGAGTCCGTTTCTTCTAAAAAAAAAAAACCAAACCAAACAAACAACCCCCATAAGGTATAAATATACAAGATGTCCACTGCCCTCATCACTGAAAAAAGTAGTCTTCCATCAAAAGGGGAAAATGAAATAGAATTTCTTTAAGCCATCTCTTGGGAGATACATATTCCCAGGGTCTTCATGCTATCATCCTGCTGAGTCCAAAACACTGAAGTCCAAACGTGTTGGTGACAAAATTTCTTTCTGGCAAGTAAAATAAAAATAAGTACTCCCCTTACTTCTGGTGGGACAGAAGAGAGGAGGATGAAGTGGGAATTTCCCAGTAAACTCAGAAGGCTAGTCTGTAGTTACACCTAGTCTGTAAGTGTAAATTGTATGTGCTCTAAATAGATGTGTTGTATTAGGTATAGTTGGTACAGGAACTGAAGTAACCTTGAAAAGACCTGACATGTTGGACTGCTGAGAATCCAAGTGTTTGGATGGCAAGAGCAGTGATAGATCTCAGTTTCAAGTAAGGGTCATCAACCTTCTCCCAGGTTCAGATATCCTCCTGACTGTGTTTCTGCAAAAATCTAACTAAGAAGTTTAAAATGAGTAGAGAATTATGGGAATTCTCCTTTGCTTCCCTTCTTTTAAATGGTCACCTTGTGGGAAAGTGCTGATGTAGGGACTGTCTTTTGCACCCAATTAATTTACAGCAGAGCCAACAGCATCAAAATGAAACTGAGGGTTCTGCTAACACTTCTGAGAAATGCTGATTGCTGTCTATAATTTCATTTTTCATTCCCAAAGAATAAACTACTTGCATGAAAGGGAAGGCAGTGGAGGAAATTCACAGCTCAGGAGACTGACAAGGTCTATAGAGATAATACGTTTGACCCTGTCCTGGTTTTGGCTGGGATAGAGTTAATTTTCTTTCTCATAGCTGGTATAGTGTTATGTCTTGGATTCAGTATGAGAAGAATGTTGATAACACACTGATGTTTTCAGTTTTTGCTAAGGAGTGTTTAGACTAAGTCAAGGATTTTTCAGCTTCTCATGCCCAGCCAGCAAGAAGGCTGGAGGGGCACAAGAAGTTGGGAGGGGACACAGCCAGGACAGCTGACCCAAACTGGCCAAAGGGATATTCCATACCATGTGATGTCATGCCCAGTATATAAACTGGGGGCAGTGGTGGTGGGGGGATCGCTGCTCGGGAACTAACTGGGCATCAGTCGGCAAGTGGTGAGCAGTTGTGTGCATCACTTCTTTTGTATATTCCAATCCTTGTATTGGTATTGTCATTTTTATATTGTTATTATTATCATTATTAGTTTCTTCCTTTCTGTTCTATTAAACCGTTCTTATCTCAACCCACGAGTTTTACCTTTTTCCTTCCGGTTCTCTCCCCCATCCCACTGGGTGGGGGGGAAGTGAGTGAGCAGCTGTGTGGTGCTTAGTTACTGGCTGGGGTTAAACCATGACAGACCCCTGTAAGAGGAAAAAACATTCTGTTATGAGGCTTGTCGTAGGCACTAAACTATCAAAACACAGGCAGGCCGAGGTGTACCATGGGCAGAAATGTAGGTGTCCAGGAACCTTTACTGTGGAAAACTTGGGAGGGGGATTCAGAGAATCTAAAATTTGGGCTTTGGGGCCCACAGGAATTTTTAAATGCTTAAACTCACCTTGTGGATCCAGCTCGTTAAAGGTTTGAATACTTTTAAGTATAGTCAGTTTAATTTTTATCTTTTATTGCAATTGGGAGGTTGTTACAAGAACCAAGCGGTTATGCCAGGCAGAACAATAATATGCACCTTCATCTTTGTTACTTATTGCCCCCCTTCCTCTGTTTCACAGTTTCTTAGCAATGCTCTTTACCAATTCACAGGTGTTCAGAGGGGCAATGAATTTTCCCAGAAAAAAGTTGATTAAACTTACAAATAATTATACCTATGTTAATGTGTGTTTATGCTTTACTACATTACTTTGTAGCATTTGGATTACTTTATGTAACTAGAAGTTTAAAGGTTGCAAGATGGCAAGCATTACTGCATCATGTGCTATTTCTCGAAAAGAGATAAGATTGCTATCTTTGTTTGCAAGAAAGTACGTGAGATTTTAAAGCAGGTTAAATTATTACTGATCAATACCAAAGGTTGGCAGTAGGCAATGGAGCCCTCATTTTGGATTTCAATTCTTTTACTTTGAGATACAGAGCTCAGAGCTAGAGTCACTGAAATCTTAATTTTTCTCAGGAACTCAAGTGCAGTACTACCTATACAAATTAATGATCTCATTTGTCTCTCCAACCATAAAGCAGAAATAATAGTATTTTTTCACTCCTTACTAATGTTGTGTGGCTAGTTACAACAGTTTGAGGAGGAATGTAATACTATTCTGTAAACAAAAGTGAAACTTCCTAGGCCTTCCCTTATTGTGTCTATTCTGTTGTGTTTATCTTTGATAGTATTAATAGGAAGATCTTTTACTTCCAAAACTGTGTGGAAAGATTTAATGTTAAAATGAGTATCATAGTAAGGTGAGGTGTTGATTTGGACTATTGGGTACTCTCAGTTAATAAATAAAGTACGCTCAACAAAACTGGAATCAAAAGCAGTGATGAGTACAGCATATATTAAAATTGAGTCACAAACAGAAATTGATATTGATTTGACTACTTGTAATTGCTTTAGGACAAATGAAGAGAAAATGGGAAGAAAGACTGAAGAAAGTGGAAGAACTAGCATCTCACTATGAAAGAAACCCTCTTCCTCCAGTTTATAGACCAAAACTGTCCAAACCCTTTCTGCCATCCTCTGTTTGGAAAATGTTTTGTCGGCAGGCTGAAGCTTTCGATTATGTAAAAACCTGCAAAGAGGTAAATTATTTGTTAGGTGAATGTCTCTACTCTTTAGGTACTTTCAAGGTTGAACTTCACGTAAAAGCTTGGTTGACAGTAAAATCTTTATCAGATTGCAAGATCTTTTTTTTTTCCTTCTTTTTTTTTTCCCTTCTTCCCAATCCTGAAACAGCAAGTGTTTTTTATATTTTTTTGTCTTTGTAGGAGATCATGCTACACTGGGGGTAGGTCTAAGAAGTACTAGTTCTAACATAGGAATTGATATGTGATGTTAACCTCTAACAGTAAAAGTGCTTTTTGGTAACATTGTAGTGATAGATTTGTTCCTTCCGAAGATGAGCAAGCTGTCAGAGTTGGCAGGAGAATGGGAAGGTAGTGAGAGTTGAGTAGGAAGAGAGAGGAGGAGGAAACTGAGGAAGAAAAAGAGAGAAACAGGAGACAGAGACAAAATAAAAACAATACAACTCTCCAATGGCATCAGAGTAACAAGTTCTGATGATAAGAAGTGATGAGCCAAATAAACGTTATGCAAAATGTATCCTCTGTTTTCAGTTTAATAGTCTTCAAATCGATTGCTGCTTTTGAAGAAAGTACCGGGTTTTTCTCCATGCCATTTTAAGTGTTTAAGTAATCCTGACAATCCGTTTTCCAAAATTCACTCTCACTGGCTTGGCAGTAGGGGTTTTTGTGTTTTCTCTTCAGATTTCCATTTTTTGATTTAAATAGTGTAGAGTCTAAAGAGTATTTGCTGTAAAGCCATATGCTGCTATCATGTCCATGAGGCTTTTCCTTTCAGGATATTGTTCCTCCTCCTGTTAGATGGACTTGCCACTGATCAGAAAAGAGAAGACTTTACAGAGAGAACAGTTTACATTAATGCACAGCAAAGAAAAAAGCTTCAAATTTTTATTCACGTAACTGAAATCAGAATGATGTTCTTAATTAAAAACAGATGCTACTTAGCTTGAAAAAGGATAAGTGATCTACTTACAGTTTTCTAGTATTTACTAACCTTTGACCAAAGAAATTGATGTCAAATAGGAACTTCTGAACACTTTAACTGGTTCTTTGAATAAAAAAACTTAAATGTTTTTATTTAAAAAGGATGTTCATGTATTTGCCTTGGAAAAGAACACACAAAGTGGACAAAGGTTTTACCTTGTGACAACATATAAAGAGCTTTGGTTTTATTACAGGTGAGTATTTGAAAAGGTACCCTATATGTTAGCATAAGATTGTAGTATACTGGATATACTATTATCTAGTAATCACTATTACTGGATAGCTATCCCCAGTAGCTATCTGTTGCTCTGACTAGCACAGAACTGTAATAGGTTGCCTGATGTTTGATCTTGGCCGTGGGGATAATCTTCATAAGAACAAACCAATCTATTCTATAGCTCATTTCAACTTTCTTCTGAGTTGTGGACTGCCATTATTTCCTGTGAATTAAGGACCCTGTTTACTGAACTTAAATCTAATAGCAGTAGATTTGCTTTTTGCTGTCGGCTGTCCTCAGAGGACCATACCAACATGTGACACAAACATATTTCTATGATGAGTCATATATCAGTTTAAATAGGCATTAATATAAATGTCCGGTTACCAATTTATGGTTTTGTATTTGCGTGATGTAGTTTCAAGTATTGACAATTTGATTATGCACTGCATTTTTTTTCCCAATTTTTTGTTTTACAATAAAACATTTGGTTATGAAGTGAAGGAAATCTGAGAGTCAATTTTCATATGAAAAGTAAGCTTGATTTTTTTTCTCAATTTGAAAATGAGATCAATTTTTAATTTAGTTGGAAAAAAGTCTGTAATCTCATTTTTAGTGCTTAAGACATATGACTGGTAACTTATTAATTTTTTTACTGTAGTTTCCATCATTCCTTAAATTCTCAACAGCATTTCTGTTGACAGTATGTACTGTAAGACTTGGGCAAGGGGAGGAGAATACTTTACAAACTTAAATTTGAGGCCAGACAAATATCTTTGTTGATATTTGATGCTAAAGTTAGTTACAAATTTTTCAATATCTTTGTTGATATTTGATGCTAAAGTTAGTTACAAATTTTTCAAAGCATTATAGGGCTGCTACTTTTTTTAATACGGGTGGTTGATTGAAAAATAAAAGAATATTTAGGACTTACGGGATCCTTGTTTGGAACTGATAAGTATGTATAATGTTTATCGTGAGAGGTTGTGATTTGTTTTTGTTTTTCCTTAGTAAAGGTTATAAAACAAGTCTTATGCATTGCTATGAAGTAATTCCTGAAAAAGATGCTTGCAAACTTTATTTTGATTTGGAGTTCTACAAACCAGCAAATCCTGGTGCAGATGGCAAGAGTATGGTTGCAAAGTTAATTGAGGTAAACTGGAGCAAAGTCATGTTGTAGATTAATACAAATTTGTTGTTGTTTTAATATGAAACCAAAGTATTTACTACTTTTTCTTGAATATTCTGTAGTAAAATGAAAAAGAATTGTAGACCTAGTGTTTATTTTTAATGGAGTAAAAAGTACTGTTTTAATTAAAGCAAAGGTTCTCTCCTTTAAATGAAAGGAAAAAATAGAGAACAATGGTTGTTGGAATGCTTGTATTCACTGTAGGTTTACTGATATGGTAAGTTTGGTTTTGCAGATTGTTTTATGTGCTCTGCCACTTCAAAGCTGTAAAACTGACGAAATGTTTAGGTATTCTTCAGAGTAGCATCAATAAAAGTTCCATTCCGATATTCCTCAGTTCATTGCTAGCTGGTGCAGTCATGTATCAAGGCTTAGATAAATCCCTCCTGATTTTAGGTGTCTTCAGATGGCAGTTCATTATAGTTGAGTTAGCTGGTGATGTAGAGAACATCAGGTGACTGCCCTTACCAATTTGGTACCTAAAGTCAAATATCTTTGCTAATGATCAATTTTATTAATAGTGCAAATTTCCATTTTATTGCAAATTTGGTTGGGAAATGAGCTCCACTGCAAATTCAATATGACAGAGGTGGAAAATAAAGCAGGTTTTTAGAAGAGTATCTTCTGTTCCAATAAAACCTCTCTGTGAGTGGCTATTTATTTGTGAGACTTCTGATGCTTATGTGTCCCAAGCTAGAAAGGAAAGAAAGAAAAAGATGATTGAGGTAATTCCTTCATAAAGAACCCTTAACTGGTACAGAATCCAGAGGGGTTTACTCCATTGTGGATCAGTTCTGAAATCTAGAGATTCCTCAGGTTAAGAAGAGAACTTTGGATTTGCTTGGTGGGGGATCTGAGATGCTTAAACCCTAAGCTTCCAGACCCTTAGGTTCTGAGTCCCAGTCCTAAACATGAGTAATCACAAGCTTAGCTTATAGAAGGTTTTTAGAGCTATTTTAGAGCCAGATATCTTATGTTTTCTGCTTAGTTGGTGTTTATTGGGTCACACCAATGAATTACCTAAATCATAGCAGTGAATTAGCGTACCAACCCTTTGCATCATGATAGCCTCTATCTTCCGTTCTAGGTAAGCCTCCATTACAAACATTGTCACTGTGGGTGTGAACTGCTTTGTGGTGGAAAAAAACAGAATATAAACCCACTAAATTAGACTTTGACATGAAAAACTGAAAATCTGCTCAGGTTATCACTGTTAGTATATTCAGTGACTTGCTTATTTCAGGAAATACAGTCTATGTCAAATTTGGTTACAATTTGCTATGTTATAAGTCAGTTTGAATTAAATTAATTGTATGCTCAAAATAAGGAAAAAAAAACTTGAAAAAAAGATGCAGAATCTGCATTTGTGTTAGGTTTTATAGATAACGCTATTTAAAATGCTAAAGGAAATAGCCTAATTAATGTAATGTTTATAATTTCAGCTTGTCAGCCAAAAATTAGAAGAACTTTATGATGTAAATTGTTCAGCCAAAGATGTCTTGAATTTAGATTCCAGTACTGATGAAAAATTTAGTCGACACTTAATATTTCTACCCCAGAAGACTGTATTTAAGGATAATATTCATGTTGGTAAGTGTGTTCTTTTCTCTCACACCTAGAGATAAAAGGTGAGGTTTTGAGTTTGTACAGTGCCATCTCACATTTGAATATTTAATGGAATTATATGTGGAAACAAATATGTATTCCCAGCAGAAATGACTACCTATTTCTGTTCCATTAAGCCTCATTATTTCTCAGCTAATCTTCTACTTCCTTTTTCTATAATTAGCATTTGTGTGTGCAAAAATGTAACTTTTTTTGTGCCTTTATGTTTTATTTTTGGAACTACTGGCAAGCCTGGCTTTTGGCTTGAAAATTGTTTTGTAGTATGACTATGACTCCCTAATTTTCAGGTTAATGTCAGTCTTAACAATAAAAGCTACAATTATTGGCTCTAAATACAGTTGGTTTGTGCTCAGCACAGGGTCAGAAAGGCAGGACAAAGATGGTTTCAAGCCACCTGTGCATAAACATAATTAAGAGAAAGCTGAAATTTTAGTTGTTGATGTAAGTTGGGATTTCATGGGTTATGGCAACTCCAACACAAAGAATTGCCAGTTCAGGCTTGACTCCATTTTTAAAATAAGTATAATAATACCTCCTCACTTCACAGAAGTATTTTGAACATACTTTTAAAATACTGTTTGTGAAGCACTGAGGTGCTAGCAGTGAGCATTAAGAAAAGTTAATGTTGAAAATCATAATTTCTTCTTCTTGTATATATATTCTGTATGGTGTGCAGTAAAGCAGGCTTATAGACATACATTGAACAATGAGGGCACAATAGAGTATCAGCTGAGTTTTGTCTGACTGAAGCAGGAACTGATGGAAAACAGCTTGTCCAGTGGTGGAATTAAAATCTGTATCAACCTACAAATGCAGAACTTTGGGTCATTTAACATTGCACCTGCAGCCTTGGTTTTGTCATTTCTTAATATTTGAGTGTTTGATTTTGTAACCTTTGTTCCTTACTGTGTTTGTTTCAAACAAACAAATAGGGTGAGAAAGAGGAAGCAGAAATGCCGTTATATAGTACCATAATAATAATCTCATGGGTTATTAGAAGGCATGAAATTTAGATTTGTGACATTTAGCTCTGCTGTTTCTGTTCAGGAGGAACTGTGACAACAGCAGCAGGATTACAAGAAAATATGTGCTTTGTTACTGTGTTTCCACTGGCAGTAGAATAGGAAGAATTGAGGATGTTGCATTCATGATTTTGGTCCCACTCAAGTCCCAGCTTTCTGCTGTCTGCTTGGTCACAGTCTGTCTTCATGCCCAGTCTTCGTTTTCCTTTCTCACCCTTACCTCTTTTACTGGCTCTGCACATTCCCTTGTTCCAGTCTTCAGTAAAGCTTATACTGTATTTCTTATTTTTTTTATACCTCCTGTGCTTTTTAAGTAGCTTCTTACTGTGCACTCTGTATGTCCTAGCAGGGGATTGTAGAGAACACAGGAAAGATGGGCTCTTTGCTTTTAGTACTTAATGACAGCACAGTGATGCTATCATTAATGACACAGTGCTGGGCTTCTTTCTAGCCCAGTACAGCATTAGAAAAAATCTTGTTTTCCCTTTGAATTGTCTACTTATTTCATGGGGAGAGCACATGTGCTGTTGGATCAAAGTTGTGTAGGGTTGACACGTGTTTTGTGTTGCTCTGAGGAATCATCTATGAACGGTCTTGTCAGCATGAACAGCTGGAGTAGAGCAAACTGTAAGGAGAGGCTGGATCTTGTAGGTGTGCATGCATGTACAAATTTTTTTTTCCCCAAATATTTTTAATATACGCACGTGTTCCATGGCCGAAGCATCACTTCAAGCCAAAATTCAGATCCTTACTCCAACACAAAGGCCATAGGATTTCTCAGAACCAATTTTTTTCCAGCTTTTTTTAACATAAAAAACCTATTTATCATTCTTAGGAGCAGTGGAATCTGTGTCCCTGAACCTTTTGAGGAGTAGCTCACATGGCAAGCTAAGCAGATTGTCAAAGTTATAAGCAAATGCTTATAATACTGGCTGCCAGCCCCAAGCGTGACGTAGCCAGTTATTTCTTATGTGACACTGGTAACAACTACAAACCCCAAAGACTTAAATGGGATTACTGCAATTTTTATTTCAAAAGTATGCTCCTCTGCCACTATAAAACTCTTAAGTAATATATGGATGGTAAATAATTTGGTATGACAGCAATTTTAGCCTGTGATCTTGGTAACTAAATTACATTAGTCAGTTCTTTCAGTAGAAGCTTGAACTGTTTATTCTAGCCCATTAGTTAAGTGTTCTGTGTCTCCACTGTGATGTGAATTTGACATGTTTACTGTCAGACTTAAAATATATTTAGAGATTGTGTATTCATGTTCTGCCTTTGCCTTTTCAACAAGATGTTGAAGTCACGGTAAAAATAGATTTGTTTTTTTTAATTGAGATATGTAAATGTCAGTGTTAAATTCATGCATGTTACCAATAATATTACACTCTAGACTTTCCATTAATGCATTTTAGTAACCTGCGTGACAAACCTGGTTTAAAGCGTATTAGCTTTGTACTTTCTGCAAAATACTCTGCTGTAGTAAATAACTAAAAATGCAGATAACTTCATAAAGTAATTTCACATAATCTGTATGAAAATACATATATTCTTTGAGATCACGGAAAGATTTTGTCCAATATTAAACTTAAAAGGGTTAATATATTTTTCTGACACCTTCAAGTGTTGTCTTTTTTTTGAATTCATCATTGTGGTGTTCTGTCTAATAAAAAATACCTTAATATGAGTTAGTGGTATTTATCTCGGATAAACTAGGATATGAACTATCACATCTTGGATGATATTGTTTCATAAGCATTTTATATCAGGGCGTCATGCACAAAGTGCATGGACTTAAAATTAAGTATGATTAAAAACATTTAGTATATAATATTTGGAATTAGTTACTATTTAGAATGAAAATACAGGGTCTGAGTTCATAGCTCATGTAAGAAAGCACAGGATATCGTGTAGGTCCACAGGAAAGCTGTGGACATCGATGAATTTACATTGATCTACACAGCTGACAAATCCCAAATATAAAAATACAAAATACAGTCAAGGATCAAAAGTGTGAAATGCAGGGTTTAGTTCCCACATCTGACCAGTTAGAAGAAATGGGAAGAGAGAAAACAAAGGTGTGTGTGAATGATAAAGAACTAACTCCCCAAATAATCTTTTCACTGACAGAACCCTTGCTATTCTGACACCAGAGTGCTTGTAACTTAATTACACACGCAAAAAAGGAAGTGGTCAAGCAGGACTTTTAAAGATACTTTAACTTTTATGGTAGTTGAAATAAACTTCAGTTCTGAAACAGGTACATTTTCTGCCTGAACTGAAGACCTGAGTAAATATTGTTCTAAACCTAAGAAATTCTGTATGCATATTTGAACACGCAGGGTTGAAACGCCGTCTATGACTATGAATCATTTGTGTGCCTCGGTAGTCCTGTAATGAATTATGAGGATGGTGATATTGGTGCTTGATACACTGGGTCATTCTGCTGGTATGTAGCATAGGAGGACCGTATTTCATACTCTTTCAGGTTCCCCACTGAAGCTTCATCCAACAACTGCAGAATCCCCCTTGCCAGTATTCCTTCCACTTCATATTTTTTCTTCCACATCTGTATTTATTCTCTTCTCTTCTCTTCTTTCTCCCTGCAAGTAATTTGGTTTTTATTTGTCTGTCTTTGGTTGCCATCTAGCATAGCCTGGAGGTACAATGGGAGTTGAATTAGAATACTGGAAGTTTGAAAAGTCATTACAAAATACTTTTGTAGAAGTAATTTGTTGTTTGAGTAAGCCCTGGTCAAACTCTTACACACTGTGAAGCTGTAAGTAAACCTTTTTAATCATTCTGAAAGTGAAATTAGGGAAAGCAATAGAGAGGGACGATCACAAGCTCTTCAGAATCCTAAATCTGAGCTTGTTTATTGCTGTCATTAACTACTGCAAAAATATTCAGCTAAATGATTAAAAACTACCTATGACTGGATAAAAAAATAAGTTGTGTAATAGCAAAGCTATAGGAATGCTTTATTCAGGTATTGAAGAATGTTTCACTAAGTGGTACTTGAAATATTAAATCAAACTACATTTTATAAAGGACCTTGACTACTTATTTTTTGATATCGCTGTCATTAACAAAGTGGTCCTACATTAAGCATTTGAATAGATGTTACTATTAACAGCCTAGTTCATATGCAGAAATGTTCCTGCTAAGCTAGCATGAAGGCCCAAACTGAACTTGTTCAGTAAGTTTCTGATATTCTAGTGGAAAATTCAGCTTCACAGAAATTTCCAAGCAAAAGTCTTCCTCATGTTAATTATTAAGTCAAGATCATTTGTGCTCCAAGCATGGGAGCAGCTTGAGATCTTGTCTGTCAGAGGCTTGAGTAACTGCAATGTTACAGGTGTTGTGATGGGTAGGAGAAATTCTTTTGAAAGATACCAAAGACATTTATTTCAGTTTTGCACTTTTATCTGGGACTTTGAGTTTAGTTTGGGAAATTGTAGTGACAGCCTATGCATTTTGGTTTTGTTATGTTGTCTTTATTTCTAATGAGATGACTGCCAAGCCGTCTCACTTGTCAGTTCTCTGTTCTCAACAGTAAAATTGCAAAGGGGAAATTGTGGCTCTATGATACAATTAATATAGGCACAACTGTTTATTTTCTGGTATTTAAACCATTTTGTACACTGGGCTGGTGTATTGGCTTTGTGTGGCAAGGTTTTGGTAGCAGGAGGGCGGTTACAGGGGTGGCTTCTGTGAGAAGCTGCTGGAAGCTTCCCCTGTGTCCGACAGAGCCAATACCAGCCAGCTCTAAGACGGACCCGCCACCGGCCAAGGTTGAGCCAATCAGCGATAGTGGTAACGCCTCTGTGATAACATTTTTAAGAAGGAAAAAAGTTGGGACAGACGGGAAACGGCAGCTGGAGGAGAGAGAACGTGTAAGAGAAACAACCTTGCAGACACCAAGGTCAGTGAAGGAGGGGGAGGAGATGCTCCAGGCACTGGAGCAGAGATTCCCCTTCAGCCTGTGGTGAAAACCATGGTGAGGCAGGCTGTCCCCCTGCAGCCCATGGAGGTCCACGTTGGAGCAGATATCCACATGCAGCCTGTGGAGGACCCCACACCAGAGCAGGTGGGTTCCCGAAGAAGGCTGTGACCCCGTGGGAACCCCGTGCTGGAGCAGGCTCCTGGCAGGACCTGCGGATCTGTGGGGAGAGGAGCCCACGGAGCAGGTTTTCTGGCAGGACTTGTGACCCCGTGGGGGACCCACACTGGAGCAGTGTGCTCCTGAAGGACTGCACCCCATGGAAGGGACCCACACTGGAGCAGTTCGTGAAGAACTGCAGCCCATGAGAAGGACCCACGTTGGAGAAGTTTGTGGAGGACTGTCTCCCGTGGGAGGGACCCCACGCTGGAGCAGGGGAAGAGTGTGATGAGTCCTGCCCCCTGAGGAGGATGAAGCGGCAGAAATAATGTGTGATGAACTGACCGTAAACCCCATTCCCTGTCCCCCTGCGCCGCTGGGGGGGTTAGGTAGAGAATCCAGGAGTGAAGTTGTGCCTGGGAAGAAAGGAGGGGTGGAGGGAAGGTGTTCTGAGATTTGGTTTTATTTCTCATTACCCTATTCTGGTTGATTGGTAATAAATTGAGTTAATTTTCCCCAAGTTGAGTCTGTTTTGCCTGTGATGGTAATTGGTGAGTGATCCCTCCTGTCCTTATCTTGACCCAAGAGCCCTTTGTTATCTTTTCTCTCCTCTGTCCAGCTGAGGAGGGGGGAGTGATAGAATGGCTTTGGTGGGCACCTGGCGTTCAGCCAGGGTCAACCCGCCACAGCTGGTCAAAAGATAAAGATTTTTTTTTTTTTAAAGTGCAGAAGGGAATAAAAAACCCCCCAAACTCCAACCACTTCCATCTTGGCTGTTTTGAAAAATGTTTGCACAGGAACTGGTAAGTTCTTTCTTGACTCATAAATGACATTATCTGCTTTTGGGGTTTTTTTGTTTGCTTGTTTTTAAGGTAACTTTGTGAGAAGCATTTTTCAGCCTGCCATAAGGTTAGTGGAGAGTAAAGCTGCTGCTGTGATTCCAGAAGGAGTAGGACATGTTTTCCAGTGTTCTGCAGAAGGAGTTGGATTAGGTGGTTCTCTTACAAACCTCACAGCTGTCGAACATGCTTCCAAAGGCTGGCCAGCCATTGCTCGCAAAACAAAGGATATGGAAACATCACACCAGGGAGGAAATTCAGAATTTTCCTTTCTGATAGTAAATGATAAAGAAGGCAACAAGCAACTTTTTGTGGATCTAGGTAAATATAAGTAGTGCTTTTAAACCTCTTTAGGATGCAACAAAGGTTAAGAAATGAGATGTTCCTTAATCTTTGATTACAGACAATAAGAACAGCAGTGTTGTTCTTGTCCCTGCAGTCAGAATTCAAGCCAAATACAGTATGTGCTGAAACTGATCATAAATGCTGTACTTTAAGTAGCCTTAGATTCCTGGTCTATGGAACTTCTTGTATTACTACATTTAATTATTCTGTTCTGAAGTTTGAAGAAACTCTTGCCACACAAGACTCTCTAATTAATTTTGATCCTAAGGACTTAGTGCTTCTATTTGGATTAAAAGAGGATAGCATATATTGCATTTTTGTCATTTCAGAAGCTGTTTAATTATGGAACAAGTCTTACAGGCATGGCCTTCTCTATTGTTCTACATGTATGAACTGAGCCTTCTTTCTGTTTGGAATGGCGGCTGTTAGGTTTTAATGACAGAATAATAGAAATTTGGGGTTGGGCACTTCATGGCCCAGCTGGGCTTAGCCTATTCATGGTATTAAAATGTTAAAAATCTCCAGGAGCACAACACCCATAGTCAAACTAAAGTTTGAAAGTTCCACCCTTCTCCATCCCCATATCTGGTTTCTCTGCTTTTTGCCCTGTCTCAGTGAAATGAAAATAGCTTAGCATGCTTTTGTACAGCAGTGTGTTATGTACTTGAGGAGTTTATCTTGTTTTTTTCTCGGACTTCTCTGAAGAACACCCATTGCTTCAAATTCTTCTCATGGAATTCAGGATCACTTTTATTGCTGGCCTCTTCAGTATGTCTGATTTGTTGAAACATAATCCCAAATTTGGCCCTATAGTAGGCTTCTCCATTACTGATTCAGAAGGATTACTTTGCACCTACTGTTCAAAATTCCTTCAAGCATATTCATGAACAGAAATTAAAGCAAAACAAATTGTTTACTGCATCACCTTTTAAGAATTTGATGTTAGTCCCTCAAAATTAGCCATCCTCAATATTTATGTTACACACATTACCTCAAAACTGGAAAGCTAAAATCAAAATAGCTGGAATACTGCATTACATGACAAGGCTGCAGTGATAGAAAGCTATGTGACATTCTTGTATGAATTCTTTAAGTTCTTTTATCTCCATGAAAATTAAATGCAACCCACAAATAAAGCACCCACCTCCTCGATAAATTCTTACGACAGATTAGGCAATGTTTAAGATACCCGTTCATTTTTTTGTTGTTTGTTTTTGAGATTAGAAATAAATTTTCCTGATACATGCTTCAGACAAGTGGTGTCTGGTCCACAGAAAACAAAGTTTGATGAAGTCCTTTCTGGTTAAAATAATTGTGCAGCTTTTTATGCTCAGTTGTATTTCACAAAGTCAATGTGAAAGCACCAATTCCTTATACTGAAAGGAAACTTTTAGCAATGATAATGTCAGAATGATTAAAATGCCTATGTAGAGGTGTTGAGCGTTTGTCTTAATTCTTCTATAACATAAAAATGTACATGTGTGCATGATCTTGCTTTGTTGCATATCTTCTATGGGATGTGAGCCAAAGTCAGTAAGTTTTTGTCCATTCCTTAGACCCTTAGCTGGGTCTAAGGAAAATTGTTTACTTTACAAGTACTAAGTATCTTAAATCCTAGCCAGCATTGTTATGTTAAGAAATACTTATTTTCCTGTAGGAGTTTATACAAAGAATAGAAATTTCCGGATGTATAAATCATCAAAAGCAGGAAAAAATGTGATTCTGAAGATAGCAGAGGATAATAAGTTTGTCCCTAACTGTGAAGAGAACGTTTCCTTGGAAGAAGCATATTTTCTTTCCTCTTTGATCTGCAACATTAGGTAATTGTTTCATTCTGGTGAAATTTAAAATGTTTAAATATGTATTTTAGTGATTTGTCTCCTGAGGCAGTTACAAATAACTACTATCAACAGGCAGTTATTCCATGAACACTGTTACAGTGTAATTTAGGAGTTTCCAGTAGAATTCCTTGTTTTTGAAGAAAAAATTTCTTGGGTCTTTTTTTTTTTTTTTTTTTAACTACCTTCAAATGTTTAAAGAACACAGAAGATGTGGTATGGCTTCTGAGTTGTGCCTCATTTCTCTATACACAGTCAAAATGCTGAAATGTAACCATTATTAAGTTTGGTCGGATTCTGTATAGTTCTGAAAGGAAAAACTACAGATTTCCAATCAATTAAATATGAGGAGTCTAAATATTATTTTCCAAAGTATGATAAAAAAATAAAAAGGATTTTTGTACATGTTTATTTGCATACCAGATTCCATTTGGTACAGATACCTCCTTAGGCTGGATACTGGTACATACAATAATCAAGTTTTCTGTATCTAGTCTAAACCTCTGATATATCTTACCCTGCACTGACTGTATCTTAAGATGATCTTAATCATTACTGCAGCAGAAAGAAGGTTAAAGTGGTACATCCATCTGTATGATACTATGTATAATATTTTTATTAAAAACTTGTATTTGTTGTGACTTAAATTTTTATATCCTGAAATGTTCATTATCCTGAACTGATGCCAGTGGCCCTGTAGCATAAATCGTGTAGGGTATTCAAATCACAGGTATCAGGCTGAGACTGTCATAAATATGGATGAGAAATTCTGCTGTGTTGAATTTAGTCTTCTGTGATCATCTGGCTTTCAGCTAGTAATACGGCAAGGAAAAGTAGCTCATTGTAGAGAGAGGAAAAAAAAAATTTGAAACCTTTCAAAGGGTATATATGCATAAATATTAAATCTAGAGCAAATACTGCTGTAAGAGTGTGGACCAGCAGTCTTTAAATGGCTGGGTCCTGGGATTTTTGCCAGGAACTAAATTTTGCTACTTCTGGAGGAGGAAACCCTGCCCTCTGCTGGTGCAAGGCAGAGGAAGCTGTCAAAATGAAAAGAAAAAGTGCTGCAGGGATAGCGAAAGGTAGCATACAGAATCACAGACTGGTTGAGGCCGGCAGGGACCTCTGGAGGTCTTCCGGTCCAACCCCCTTGCTCCAGCAGGGCTGCCTAGAGCCGGTGGCCCAGGACTATGTTATGCTATGCCATACTATGAAATGTTACAGTATGTTATACCATACTATGTTATGCAGTAGGAATCACACATTTTCTTTTGTATTGTCTCTTTTCTTCAGAGCGAGTCATGACACAAAAGTTCTGTCATCTGGCTTTTCAGAGGAGGAGAGAAAAATGTCTGGTTTTTTAAACCGTATAACTACCAGAAGCAGTAGAGGTACCTCAAGCCTCTTCTATAGAGGAAAAAATAAAAAAAAGTACTCAGATTAGATGTACTGTGACTTAACACACCTGATAACCTCTAGGAGGGCTTTTCTTCAGTGAGCTTTCTGCAGGAGGCAGAGTACAGCTGTGCTGAAGGATGCTGTGTGGCACCTGAATGCCATTTACCCTCCCCTCCTGATCCCACAGCTGTCATGCTTTGTCCAAGTTCCCTTAGTACCTTGGGGGTAGGGGTAGCAGTTTAAAGATCTACAGGAAATTAACAGTGGATTTACCCCTAGTTTTATTTAAGGATTTGGTGTGATTCATGTACATTTTTCTGTCTATGGTCTACATAGTGTTACAATTACATATTACAATGGCAAAACCAGTAACAGTATGTATATGTGGCCTTTGTTTTAACAGAATCCATGGAAGGTTATCAGGATTCACCATATCCAGAAATAGATTATTTTGTTCGTTCTTTGGTTAATAAAGATGGGGTCCAAGGAGGTAAAGACGACTTTACTTTTTACAAATAAGTCTTCTGCAGCAGTAGTTTTAAAGAATTAACTAATTTCCCCCCCCCAGGGATACGGCGATGGAATTATTTCTCTCTCGAAGAAATACTTGTATATGATATTTCTGGTTACCGCTGGTGTGAAAATATTGGAAGAGCTCACAAAAGTAACAACATAATGTATGCTCTTTAACTATTCACTATTCACTTTAAAACAGCTTTATTTATTTTCCTGCTCAACTGTTATTCTATAAAAATGCTGAAAAATTTATGGATAGAATCAGCACCTGTTACAATTTCTGCTCTCTTGCTCTGTGGGGATACACTTTTTAAAAAAAAAATACCAAACTCCCCCCCCCCCCCGAAATTTACTTTCTGATAACTGAAATTATATTTCTAGTATTTCTATGAAGTAATCTTCAAGCTATTCAAAATACATGCCTAAAGATGCTAACATACAAGTCAGAGTATGTTAAAGCTATTAAGTGGTAGTGTGCTTTGATGCTTCTTAGCTAGGAAGCTGAACAATCAGAAATAAGATAAAGAAAACAGACCACTTTTAAATTCATTTGCAGTGCATTCTTAAATTTCATTCTTATGTTATTAAAATGACAAAGGTAACTCCTGCCACCACTTCAGTCAAGGTGAGCTTTGCTAGTGACTCTACAAGGACTTGGAATTCTTATAGTTTTAGCAAAGTATTGAAAAGTCAGGTTTTTCAGATGACATTAGCATTGCAGTATATCATTAGTAGAAATGTTTCAACTTAAAAGTAATTCTATATAAAATTTAAAATAAATGAAAGATAAGGAATGTGTTTGTTTTTGAGAAACAAGGGTATAAAAAAAAAAAGCCCCACAGCCACTATGCTGGATGAACTTGGTGTTTCTCAAGCAAGTTGCTTGAAGCTTGGTGTTTCTAAAGCACAGCTGAAAGACCTGGGCTATCTCATCACTTGACAGGAAATAGTGATTTTATCTGGCTTTTATAATGAAATTATCTGTAATGGTGGCAGCAACAAAATCTTACCTTACAGTTAGGCCCCATGTACTAATCTTACTTTAATGACTTTTTCTTCCAAGTTTAATGTAATGAAGTTGACTAAATTTCACTTTCGAATGTTAGTCTTGGAAGAAATATATTTTTAACTTAAGCAGCCTGAAGTTTACTGAAAAAAATAACAGACTGTACAAAAGAAGCACGAAATAAGTATGTCAGAGTATGAAAGCAAGATCCATAGATGGGGACAAACAAAACCTGTTCATTTAGTCTCAGAGTTTCCTACTCTATGCATTCATTTCATTTATGTACTGTTACTAAAAACTAGATTATTTTGTTCTTAGGATTCTGGTAGATCTAAAGAAGGAAGTCTGGTATCAGAAGTGTCACGATCCAGTCTGCAGAGAAGAAAACTTCAAATCACAAAGTATGTATTCTGTGATTTCAAAGCAATGATACTTAATACTTTTTGGAATGTCAACTTTAATTAATGCCATATATTTGATTTAGGTTTTCCATTACCACCTAGGATACGTCTCTCGTTTCTTTTCAAAGAGGTATGGTTTTGTCCTATCGATACGCTGAAGTTCCTGTGAGTAAAGCTGTCTCTGGAAGTCATTGAAAACCCCCACTAACACAGTCTGTTGAGCTCTATAGAGTAGCTACACTGGTATAGAATAGCTCCACAGAGCAGCTGTGCTGGTGCCGTAGCTCCATATATTCATTTTTAAGTTCTCCAGCAGCAGATCTAGCACAAAAAGTGTCAGCACAAATAAAGCTAAGTTACTGGAATAGCATAACTTCACCTGGGACTAAAGACTTTATTGTATTTTGGTCTGAACAGCAGTTCCCAATGCATAAACCACAAGACCAAAAAACTGCCCAAGTTAAGCTCTGCTGTGCATGTTTGACTTCATGCTGAGCCAGGTAAAACAGAAGTGCTCTTGGAACACCTGAGTCAGAGTCAAATTTAAGTCAGTGACTCTCACATTTGAAGTTCACTTAACTCCATTTTAGCATATTAAAGCAGTTATGTTTACCCACATGCGTAGAATATTTAAACTGATCTGATACTGCACCTAGATCCTGAGCCCTGAACATAAGTTCTTCCACCAAGTAGGCAAAAAGAGTTGGCATCTTTGCAACTTCTAAATTTACACTTTACACTTTTAAATTTCATACTGCAGAATGGCACATTAGGCTCTACTTAAGCAGATCATCAATAGCTATTAGTGTTGTTTCATAGGAAGTATAATTTAAGTGTGTTTTCAGATCCTGACTATCTTTAAACAGACACTGAAATTAGTTTTAACCTTGTATTATTTTAAGAAGCTGTATACAACAGATTAGTTGTAGTTTGCTAGAAAACCAGCAAATTTCTATTCCTATTCAAATAGGTTCCACAGGTTAACGTGGCTATAAGTTAACGTGCTAGAAAATCTGTCTTGTTGGCCAGCTTTCTGTAGTATCTATTTTATGTTACTGTACGAGTTTCAAACTTTCAGATCAGAACAGTTAAAGGTATGAAGACCATTTTCATACGGAATAAGTAGTATTCTTGTTTCTAAAAGGAAGAAGAGTATACACTAATGCATGAAAAGGGGAACACAGACGAAAAAGTAAAACCATGTTCTAGTACATCAGACTTGTCAAAAAGCTCAATATCTCTAGAAAAAAGCTTGTCTCAAGACTTCCTGTTGTCAGACAGTGTGTGGAGCAATGCAAGCGATGATGCCCGTTTCCTAGAAGCTACTGAAGATGTGGAACTAGCTGAAGCTGCAAATGATAGTCTGAATTATGCCACGGAAGAAATTCCTGATGAAGTTCTTTCAGAAGCTTTAAGGAAACAGGACACTTGCAATAAAGAAGGCAGCTAACCACAGCGTTGGCTAGCAAACAGACTGCTAGCACTGAAGCTTGCATATCATGTGCCTTCTGTGAAAGACGCTACAATGTAGTTCAAAAGTGCTCTTCCAGAGCTGTAAGACGAAGAACTGAGTAATGGCTAACAAACAGGTATTCTCACAACTGGATGATCTTCAACAAGCATGAGGAGATCATGGCAGACTACACGAGGGCTGAAGAGTGCTGGACTGAAAACTCATCATGAATGCTGCTTCAAGTTTAGTGCTCTTAACGCCCTCTGCTGTGCGGTTTCTATTTTGTTAGTTGTGTGTCCAAGTTTTACCGATAAGCCAAGTAAAATAGATGACTTCCAGCAATGGGAGGACATTATTTATTTATTTCAAATACAAATTTAATAAAAAGATTTGTCTATCAATAGTTCAACCAAAGTCTATGTATTCTCTTTTAAAAGTATATATTGCTTATCACTTTAGCAGCCTAAGATTAAAACCCAACACTGTTAACAGAGCACAGAAGTTTTACTACTTTAACTGGAATTGCTATTTCATTAATTTCGCTGACATTCTGAATAAGTTCTCACACAGACTATTTGACAATAGAAAGATACAATCTCTGATTAAGTCACTGACAACTTTTAAACACTGAAGCAAAATAGAGCAACAATGATAAAACAAGCTTTAAGCACTGACCATTCTAATAATTGTTCCTAACAAATGTCAAAAAGTCTGTTAAAAACACTTAATGCTTCTCTGATAACTTCCCTCTTTGTACAGCCAGAGCCTCTTCCAGTTTCTTATTAATATTCTGGAAGTGTCTTTCTGCTCCTAGAATTCTCCGTGACTCCACCAGAAGAGCAGGGAGGCTGGAAGTTCCATACTGTTGTTAAAGAAATAAAATTACAAGGCAACATTTTTAACTCTTGGAAAAATTACTTACTTACTTACATATCTGTTTTTATTTTTGCTCTATCTGAAATGGTGCAACGTGATTTTTAAAAGCAAAGAACAGCCAACATTAGAGAGTCTTCTGAAATGGTAGGATTTCTCTTACACGTGGCAGGCATGGAGCATTGTCAACAGAAAATACCACACCAGGTCGTGAGCCGTGGTGAAAGGGGAAGGAGTTCTACAACTACATGAGAAGTTACTCTGGTCATGAAATACAAGCACTGTTCTTAGCATTAAATACCTTAAAGAACAGACATGTAAGTACCAGAGCTTCCTCTACCTTTGAACAATAACAACAAAAGAAATCGATTACTTGTTTCTCACTGTTAAACTTTCTTCAATTTCTATAAAAAATGTTAGACCTGAGGACAACTGTTAGGCTTCTATGTCATTTGAATTCCTGGACATAGACAGCAAGGTAGCAGAATCCTCTCTGAAATACTTTATTTTCTAACATGAAATGAAAAAAATAAGTGAGATACTACAGTACAGTTACAGCAATGATTCTCAAGTTGCTCCCACAAAGGCAATTAACAAAATACTGCTATTTAATATAAGTTAAACATTAACAGAAATGCCCATCAGTCCAGGAAAGAAAGAAGGGCAAGGGGGCTGATCCAGAACAGTTCAGAAACACATGCAAAATATATACTTACTACCAATGTTTCTTTTGGGTTTTCTTCTCTATAATCCAAACAGTCTTGCTGTAGCTGCTTTAAATCAGTAAGTAATTCAGTTGCTTGCCTCAAGGAAGATTTCCTTTCCTGTATCTCAGCATATTCTTTTTGTAGTTGTATGAGTTGTGGTTCAGCTCTGAAAAAGATCAAGGCTTTGATGACTGTAGCTGCATATTTATTTCATAAGTAACTATGAACATATTTCCTCTGAAGAAGACTTAAGGGAAAGGTTGGTCAGAAATACAAAACATAGATTAGTATAACATACTGTTTAATTAGAACAACTAGCTTATTATTTAAACAGGAGCATGGGTCCAAATCCACAAAAAAAACCCCAAACTTTTTTCCACATCTCTCTTTTCAGTCTGACAATATGGCCACTCTCTCTTAAGTACCTAAGTTTTTCAAGGGAAGTTTAAGTACTTGGCATTCTGCTTCTGCACACACCTGCTTGCAGGGTAAGGTGTTCAGTGCTTATGCTGAGCATGCTCAGGATCTACAACGCTTCTGCCTAAGTAAACTGGAGGGCTCAATCCATTAAAATAGCACTCCAAAAACTAACACCAACAGCCATTTTCATTTAACGGTGTTGCAGCAAAAAAGCTTTCTGAAGATGATCAAAGGACTAAACCACAACAAATAAAAAATGTAAAGACAGCTTTCAATCTGTGAGGGGGTTCAAACCCATATTGAGGGATGCCTTTGATTAGTTCTTTGAGTGAAGTTCGTCCGTAGTACTACAAAGAAAACAAGACTCATGGCCACAAAGAAAGGGCTTCTAATCTGCTTTTGTGGATCCAAGCCCATGGTTCCCTACAGTGTTAACTTCCAGCGTGTATGTTATATGCAGCTTCAGTATAAAGCCTGTCACTAGTAACCAGCTGGATTTGGGGAAGTCTAATGGTTCTTCCAAAGAACATAATTTCTGTGTTGTGTAGCTAAATGATACTTAAGATTAATGCCAAGTTAGGGAAGGGGAACTGTGGCCACATGAGATGGAAGCAAACCATGTACTCAGAGGCATCCCTGCCAAACTGCAGAGGTGAAATACATTCTCCCACCTCAAAACCAAAAAAGGCCTCTCTATTACCTCTGTAAATTTACGATTCACTGCCTTTGCAATTCCAATTGTAACATTAGTGTTTTGCTTATGAACATATGGTCTGAAATACCACCCCAGTAACTAGTTAGCTAAGAGAACTTGCAAGAATGTCTACATAGGCAACTGAAATATGGAAAGGAGAGGTTATCCTGAGCTTTTGTAAAAACAGAAAGCAATACAGAACAGAAGCAGAGTTTCATCAAAATAAAATGAAAACAAAAAAAGTTATTTTCACTTCTGAGTTACAAAATACCAGACTCCTTACATTCTTCAGGCTATTATTGTGCATCATTAGAAACATACCCAATTAGCTCTTCTCTGAGTTGCAACAGTTGCTGCCTTTTCTTTTTGATGTCTGTTATTACCTGAAACAAATAGTGAGGAAAGTCTTTGAAATGGTTTCTGTAACTTCAAAGGCAAACAACTCAAATTTCATTGGCTTTTTTTAGTTTGAGGTTTTATGCTTCTGATTCTGGGTGTGGAAGATTCCAAGACACCAGACCTTTATAAACTGCCATATTTTACATTTGTATTTTGAACACTTTAAAGCTCTTTAAAATGTCAAACTCTCATCTCCATCCAAAATTTCTCTTAAGGAACAGTGGATTTACAAGCATACAGAAGGAGTTTATGACATTTTGAACTCAAACATGACCAACTCTAGCAGGTTTTTGTTTGTTTTAAAAATGCAGACTAATACGAATGTATGTTCAGTATGATTGCCGTAACTAAGGAACTAAGCATAATTAAGCTTTCTTTAATAAAACATCCAATTAAAAAAAACCCAAACTCATAATAAATTTAAATTTAGCAACTACAAATCTGATTTTAAACAAATGTGTAAGAGGCAAAATAAGGATAACTCTGAGTGGCTGTGAATGCTAGATGTGTATTAAAATTTTCATTTTACGTGCAGAGTAACTTACCATATCACCTCAAATTAACAAGACTTTAGCACATTAATTGCTACCTCCCAGAATAAGCTTTCTGTTGACTTTACTTGTTAAAAGCTATTTTGTCATCAAAAAAAGTCTGCGGAAGACGTTAATCTGGGCAGAAAGCCTCTGGGAGACAGTGCCTAACCTGCTCTTAAATATCTGTACTGTAGGGCATTCACTTCTCTCCTGATGAAACCACTGCAGTGTTTTTCTGCTCTTACAGTAGTTCCTTCTCCTGTCAGCATTCCCTTGTTGCATTTTCAGTCAATTACTACTCACTCTGAATGAACAGAGGAACTGCGTTCCTCTGAACAAAAGTTTTGCATATAGTTAGGGAATGCAGCTCCCTCAGACTTCTGTCCTTTAAACTAAGCAATCCAATTCTATCCTCACAGGTCACCATCTTTGCTGCTCTCCTAGATTCTGTGTCATTATGTTTCTTGAAGGTTAGCTCTCAATACTTAATTGGCTCTCCAGAGGCCTCACCAGTGCTCATTGAAAAAAAAAAAAAAAAAAAAAAAAAGAGTAATTCACATGCATAGATACCTACACATCCTAATGTGCATTCCTTTTTTTTTTTTTATACCAGTATAGCAGTATACGTATGGAGTTCGCAATCCATCATATTTACTCAGATGTTTTCCAGAAAACCTCTGGTAGTTCCCTACCCTCTATTTGTGCAGTTGATTCTGTAACACAATACACTTTTTTGTGAATTATTTTATTTCTTCTAGTCAACTTCTTGAAATTTCAATGCCCACCTCTGTATGCTGTACAATCTAGTGATATATATGTATTTACCTTAGCATTTTTTTTCTTCATATTCTTTAATTCCTGGACTTCCACTATCTACAGAGGAAAAGAAGAATTACAGATTGACTATGGATCTTGATTTCATCTCTATCCTCCTAAAAGCATGGTTGCAAGAATTACTTTGGAATAACATAAAAAGCTATTTAAAAAAACCCAAACAACACTGCTTCAAAGGAAGATTACAAGTGTATCAGTTGCATATCAAGTCTTTCCTCATACCAGAGGAAGACTGTTGCACAAAATTAGTCATCTTGCACCAGTTAGGGCAAGTAATACTCCTTGTACCAATTAGGGTAATACTACCTAGCTTAATTTTTCTGTAACTTTATATAAAATGTATAGATCTAGTCATTTTAAAACTTGCTCATTCTAATGAATCAATTAGAACTATAGTTTTAGTACTTATCCATTGTACTTATCACAACCCCTACAAAGTTCTGAGTTTATTTCACTCATTGTAATTAGTGAGAAGAAATCTTAGTCTTCCAAGCTAATAAGCTTTTTACAGTTAGGTTCAAACTGTTAATCAAAAAAGGATGATTTTCCCTGAACTATTTTAGAGGCCTTAGTCAAGCCTCTACACAAGAGTCACTGAGACACAGTATAAAGATTAAACCATCCACCTTTTAAAACTCTAGTCCATGAGCTTTTAAAACAGTTTGACGTAACTGTTTGCTCATTCAAATTATGCAGCTCTCCAGTTTTACCACATAATGCTTTAGATATGACAAACACTTCAGGATTATTAGATGCTTCCCTATTCTCAAGAGCTGACAATTTTGCAACGTACTTGTATGACAGCAGTGTTATGTCTAAAGGCAATTCCCATGAAAGCCAGCACAGAAGCAGCTTTTATCCTGACAAGATATTTTTATCCTGACAAGAGATTAGAAAATTTGAAGTATCGTAAAATAAACGTGTAAAGGACAATATAAAACCATAGGCATTTTGACTGCAATGTAATATGCAGCTCTATAATCACTACCACAAAATTGATTTTATTTATGGTGTACTTACCAGATCAGTGATTTGGTCCTTGAAAGCAGAACAGAAGCCATTGATAGCTTTTCTGCAAATGTTCGATTCTATGCTTTGCCTGGAGAAGTCAGAGGGACAAAACACAACTCATTTGGTTTAGTGTCGTGGTTTAACCCCAGCCAGCAACTAAGCACCACACAGCCGCTCACTCGCTTCCGCCCTAGCCAGTGGGATGGGGGAGAAAATCGGGAAAAGAAGTAAAACTCGTGGGTTGAGAGAAGAATGGTTTAATAGAACAGAAAAGAAGAAACTAAATATGATAATGATAACACTAATAAAATGACAACAGTAATAATGAAAGGATTGGAATGTACAAATGATGCGCAGTGCAATTGCTCACCACCCGCCGACCGACACCCAGCGAGTCCCCAAGCGGCAATTCCCCGCCCCCACTCCCCAGTTCCTAAACTAGACATGACGTCCCATGGTATGGAATACACCGTTGGCCATTTTGGGTCAGCTGTCCTGGCTGTGTCCTGTGCCAACTTCTTGTGCCCCTCCACCTTTCTCGCTGGCTGGGCATGAGAAGCTGAAAAATCCTTGACTTTAGTCTAAACACTACTGAGCAACAACTGAAAACATCAGTGTTACCAACATTCTTCGCATACTGAACTCAAAACATAGCACTGTACCAGCTACTAGGAAGAGAGTTAACTCTATCCCAGCTGAAACCAGGACATTTAGTAAAGGAGAAATCTCATCCAAAACCATTCCTTTCAGTAATGAATAAAACCCAATCTTAAGCAGCTAGTAGCACAGGCAACTGCAGATCTTTCACATACTAGCAATAGCTTAATTGCTACCTTGAAAAACATCAGCTGAGATGTGTTGTTCTTATGTTTGGAAAAATACCAAATCCCTGGAGACCACCTCAAGATCACATGTGAAAAAAATATTTGTATCACAGAAACCTAATAATCATTAAAATAACATCAGAATGTAACCATGCAATACTGCATTCCCTAAAGGGCAGCCCATTAGCAAAAACGCAGGTAATTTGTTTTTAAAACTTCGATTATTCAGCCATAGGAAAGCAGAATATTTACCTGTAATTTGCTGCTATCTTCTCAAATTCAGCCAGAACAACATCCAGTTCTGTAACATCTCTAGGAGATCTCTTCAGCTCTTTGGGACACCAAACCTGTACAGAACATGGGCTATCCACTGAAACAACAGAATAAAGATAAGCATTGCAGAATTCAGGTACACGTTCTAAAATAATAGAGAAGTTATTGTGCCCACCATTAAAGTAACCATCTAAAAGTTATGAATACTTTAATATGAAACTTGAGAAGAGGGATATATGAATTCTTTCATCTGTCTTTGGCTGAGCAACTATGATACATTTATCTGGGAACACTTTAGAATTTGGATGATCAATCATATACAACTTCTTATTCTTCATCATCTCAAGCAAGTCCAGGAGCACGTTAGTGCACTAACTGATAAACTACACAGTCTACTGTAGATGTAGCTGTTTGTGCTGTAAAAACTATTAGCCTGAGTTTGGGCAACCTGCATTACTCAAAGAATCATGAGTTGTTATATTTGTATACATTTTGTATTAATACCATATATGCTTCAAAAGAAAACTATATACAAATATGTTTCTTTAAACTTTGTAACAGTATTATTAACTAATTCCACAAAAAGTTAACCCATGTTTCTTCACACACTCCCAAATGTAAATCTAGTACTTGAATGTGACGGGGTACCGTTCAAAGGAAGCAAGATGACACCCGAGAAACAGTTTCGCTCTACCAAAAAACGCTACTGTCTTGAAGCTCCCTATCTCAAAGGTCTTTATACTAACAGCTGTGCCTATGCCATAAGTCAGGGGCACTCCAAGTTTGGCCCCACAGCTGATGCTCCAGGCTTCCAGACCAAGGGATGTACTGAAGTGTCTCACAACTCCGTACCCATGGATCCAGGCTTCCCTCCAAAGGGAACCAGGCTGCGTGCAAGGGATAATGCACACTTATGCTTTATGCCTCCAGGGGAGTAATAGGCAAGTCCAGGGATGGAAACCACGGGGATCAGAGCTCTGCAGCACACCAGCCCCTCAATTTAACCATTGCTAACGAGTGTCTATACCAAAACTGAAACTAAAACCTTCCATTTCTAGAAGCGGTATGTTGCTACATACCAGAAACGAAAACCACCAAGTTATGGAAAAGCACTCATCTTGAATGAGGAAAAGCTATATGGGAGTTTTGAAAAGTCTACTTTACCAGAAGGATCTGATGTGTTCTCCTCTGAAGGCCGCTTATTTTTCACCTGGAATCGAGCAGTATTCAGAGCCTTCTGTGATATAAAAAGCAGATTAACTTCCAAAAAAATCCCTAGGTTTACTCATTTAAAATTCTGAGAGGTGGCAAGTAGGCAGAATGCAGGAAAGCATTTCCTGATTGAAATGTCAGTATCATTTACTTAGGCCTACTTCACCAGAATCACAGCACAGCGATCACGCTGCTGAGGGACAGCAGCTGCCTGACCGCACTGACCAACAGACTTGTCAGCCACTGGCCATGCAGCAGGAGTAGAACTATTTTAAGGGGCATACAGACTCTCAGTTCAGCATAGTCATTGCCCAGTATTAACACTTCTCTGATAAGCAGCGCCTGCTCACCTTCCTTTTCACCCACGTTCTGTCCCAATTCTTTCTCTACTTTGACTAGTTTGTGACACCAACAGCACTTCTACAAGAGTGCTGCATACATGCAGTTTACTGATGAAAGACGTAACACTCTGTATTGAATTTTACGCCATTTTCAACAATTTCAATAAATTTTAATATGTAAAAAAACTTTTATGCAAACTACTGCGTAGCTTCTTTTATCATAGGCCTACTTTCTCAAGTCTGCAGATAGTTAAATTCCTCTGTATGCCTGGAAGCTACGTGGGCCAAAAGCATTTTACACTAATTGTGGTCTCAGTGTGGAAAAACACTCATTCAAAACCAAGTGGTTTTTGTTCAGTTCTAATATATATTCAAAATTAACTTCAGCAATAAAAACTCAATTCTCTCATAAATATGTTTTACTTCAGTACTGAACAAGTACAAAGGATTTATATTCCATTTAGTATGCCGTTCTTTAAGAACATATATTCCAAAGATATGAGGAAGATATTTGAAAAAAGAAAAGAACATATTCCCAAATGACCAAGAGAATGGGCCATAGGATCCAGGAACACCTGGCTGTTGTATTCCCTGTTGACATGATGACTACAGCTTTAAGCATTTCACTTGGCCATCTCACAGGAATACTCTGAGGATTAATGACTTCGGATACAATTAAGTACTAAGGCCATACTAAAAAACAAATGAAAGGTCTTCCTCTCCCCCTCCTCTAATGCAGACATGGCATGAAGTAAGTTAAAATTAAATTGACTGATAATACTTATGCAACTTTTTCTGTACCACATTCTCCTTAAGGGGTTCATCTTCAGGATCAGCTGCGTTGGATTTCTGAACATCACCACCAGACATTTTTGAGCGACGCGTTTTTTTACTAGGAAAAGAAAAAACATCCACACGTAAACCCACTACACACTGAGAAAGAATGATCTTCAACCATATACACAACAAAATCTTGTGTTTTGGGGAACATTTTGTACTGCTATGTCATTTAGTTTGCGTTTCCTAAATAGACTACATAAAAAGTTGCAAATGGTATATAAAGGGAACAGAATCTTTATCCCTCAACAGCAAGCCTCACGACAATTTAGAATTCCATTACTAACTGACCACCGGGATAGCCATGCTGTATTGAGCAGAAACTTCGAAACAGAGACAAAATTATTATTGAGGATATTTTAGCAGGAACGGAGAAGGCTTTCTTGGTGGGGGGCAGGGTTGGAAATAAAAAAACCAAAAAAAATACATACTCTCATACAAGCCCTATTATTGTCTTACTATTTTATTCAACTAAGAACTATTTCAGATTTAAACCAAATTTAACAAATGAGAAGCATACTAAAATTTGCATTAAAAGATTTAAAAAATAATTTTCTTTGTTACATATAATCTAACTGGCTTCTACCTATTTTTCAATTTTTCCACCTTTTAACTTTAGACACCAGCATTTAGAGAACTAATTAAAACCTCTCAGAGGTATTTTAAAATGCTTTAATATACAAAAAATACAGTAAGTACTTAAATCCATGTTCCTCTTACAGAAGGCAGACTCTTATTTATTCTCCCATTTCTTTTCTACATTCCTCAACCTTACTCTTTCGGTTTCTCATCTGGGAAATTTTAAGTTAAAGCATCTGTTTAATAAGCGACTAGGGAAACCTGACAAACAGAACATTTTTCCCATTTAATCTAAAAATCTAAAGATTAAATTAAATGCTGGCAATTACTTTTTTCCAGACCTTCCTTCTGTATTTTTCCGTTGCAGTGCTGAAACATGACGAAGTGACTCGTCTTGTGAACGTTCCTCTCCATAAGCATCCACAGCAGTACTGTGCAAAGGGTGATCTAAAAAGAACAGAAAATAAGCTTTATGAAAATTGTTCCCATCTGTTCAGGCAAAGAGCGTGGACACGCTAGCAGTGCCTGCCATTAAACATTTAGTTAGAGCATTTGTGGTTTGCTCACTAATACAAAGAAAGTCTTGTTAAAAGTATTATTTGACGATTAGGAAAAATATATATGTAGTGAAAAGCTTCATAGTTTCTATGCTCATCCACCTGCTATTTCTTTACAAACCAAAACCAAAGGTGCAGGAAAGCTCAGCATGTACATATGGCATATAGCAAGCAAAACATTTTGTACAGTTTATGTAAAGTCTCTCTTTGCTATAGCATACATCAATCTTCTATACATTTAACAACTACTTTCTAAATTTTATCTTTTTTTTTTTTTAATATGGATTTTTAGCTGCTTTATTGGATGCTATAAGAAGGCAGTTACAACTGCTACAGAATGTTTGTAAATGTAGAATTCTTTAAGGTAGCTACCAAACTAAATAGAACTCTGAGAACTTTACAGTTTTAGTATGCCTTCCATAGTATAGATTTCTTTTTTCAAGCACACTGCCAGAAAAATTTAGTGTTAGCTTACATTAGTGTTAGTGGGCATCCTTTTTACAGTTTTAATACATACCACAGAACTGAGGAAAAGAAGAGCTTTTAATTTTCCAGCCTTTCCCACATGACAATCCTTTTGCTATATTGTTCTTTATAGCTCATTTTCAATGCTTTTTCTAGTAGTTGCATGTATATTTCCATAATTTTCTTAGATTAGTAACTATTATAGGTGAGAAACAGCCCTTAGCATTTTCTCTACAACTTCTAATTACACAGTTTTTCAAATATTTTTCTTACTAGCATTGACATATAAGAGCTACATATATTTAATAACAGAGGACTTCACACAGGGGCACCTATTCAGTCTAAATTGATTCTCTTCCACTATACTGAGAGACCTCATTACACAAGTCCCATACAGAGCATGAAAGTGGCTTTAATGCCTCACCAAAAATAGTATGTTTTTGTGATGTTACTTTTTTAAAGTAACATTTGAAAGTGGCAGAACAACATCCCTGTGAACGTCTAAGTTTGCTGCCATGAATACTCTTACAATAGCAAAAATTTCACTTCATAATTTGTGACTTAATAGAGAATAACTTATGATATTGAACTTTCATTTTAAAATGTAAATTCTTACACAACTGCAATGTTATATTGTGTGAAATTCTACCATTCAGACTATAAAAGTTGAATAGCCAGTATTTTTCCATTAACTTCTACTTGCACATATTACAACATAATTCTCGTTACTTCCTAAATGACAGAAAATAACACCACTCTCAAAAAAACCTGTCTCTCCTGCTCCTAACTTTCTCTGGCAAAGAAACAATACCTTTTCCTAGGTAAGCATTGGACTATTTTGCCCATATGGTTCGTTCATGAAAATCAAACATTAAATGACATTCCAGTTAATACTAACCAAATGAATCGTCAAGCTCCTCAAGTTGACTTGGTTCCGCTACCTTCAATATCCTTGAGACATCCGGTTCCTCAAGTGGAAGTAATTTGCAATGAGAACGGGACTTGGCTGTGTGTTCCTGGATGGGTATGAAATTAATAGCTAGTTCATCCAGCTCTTTGAGTGTAAAACAGATCAAATATAGCAATGACTTTCAAGAATGTTTGACTAGAAATACATTTAACCAGGATCATATTGACTACTGAGCTATGACACGAAGTATTTGAAGCATGTGTTTTTTCTTTATGCTATAGGTATTTTCCCTAAGAGAAGCGATAGCATAAACCTGATATATTCTGCTATTTGATACTGTACTGTAGTGTGAGCTTTGTCTTATTTCATAAAAGTTAAGTGTATAAGCTTAGAAATCTTATAACAGTCTAATATCTGGTTTCTACGATCTGTGGCCTTTTTCTTTTCAGGCATTAAAATATTTCTTCTTTCATCTCTATATTACATAAATTTCCATCCTTGTCCAATGTAATTATTTTCATTTTAAAAAACTGAAAAGCTGCAGTGTAACTTCTTATAAAAAGAGGAATTTATAAATAAAATATTACACAAACACTTCTGTAAAGCAGAAGGGTAGAGGAGAATGGCACTAGTTTGTGAAATATCTGTAAATGTGTCATTCACACCATAAGTGTGGGAGTGAATTTCCTCACTAATTTGTGTGTGTGCATGGAGAGGGAATTATAATGAGGAGACACCGACTTCCTGAGCTTTTAATTTTACCAGTGCTTAGCAGTGCCTCAAGTTTCGTTATGGTACCAAATATAGACACATCAACTATTTCCCCTTCAAGCTATTCTCTTTAATTTTACAAAACTATTTTCAAACTTTTGCCTGTTTGAAAGTCAATAGCCCATCTTGCCTGATGATGTACTTACTTCTTGTCCTGGTTTCAGCTGGAATAGTTAATCGTCTTCCTAGTAGCTGGTATAGTGCTATGTTTTTGAGTTAGGTATGAGAAGAATGTTGATAACACTGATGTTTTCAGTTGTTGCTAAGCAGTGTTTAGTCTGAAGTCAAGGATTTTTCAGCTTCTCATGCCCAGCCAACAAGAAGGCTGGAGGGGCACAAGAAGTTGGGACGGAACACAGCCAGGACCAGCTGACCCAAAGTGGCCAAAGGGGTATTCCATACCATGAGATGACACATCTAGTATATAAACTGGGGGGGAGTGGGGGTGGGGGGATCACCGCTCAGGGACTAACTGGGTGTCGGTCAGCTGGTGGTGAGCAATTGCACTGCGCGTCATTTGTACATTCCAATCCTTTCATTAGTACTATTGTCGTTTTATTAGTGTTATCATTATCATATTTAGTTTCTTCTTTTCTGTTCTATTAAACCATTCTTCTCTCAACCCACGAGTTTTACTTCTTTTCCCGATTTTCTCCCCCATCCCACTGGCTAGGGGGGAAGCGAGTGAGCGGCTGTGTGGTGCTTAGTTGCTGGCTGGGGTTAAACCACGACACTCGTAAAAGAAAGAAAGAAAAAAAGAAGAAAAAAAAAAGAAAAACTTGCACGCCCCAAACCTGCACCAGCAGGGACTGCACAGCACAGTTCCCAGCAAAGCCCCCCCGTTAATACCTGCACATCCACCTCCAGAGCCAATACCACAAAAGCACAGTCAACTAACAAAACGTTATAATTCTGTAACTTACCTTTAATTTATTTCCGGAGTGGTTTCTCTTCATTTTCTTCTTTGAGGACATTCCACTGTTCAGTATGTGCTGCTAAATACACAACTGAGGATTAAGTTACTGACAAACCGTCCCCGACGCAAATCTACTCTCTCTGTGTCAACACCCGGGAGAGAGCAGGAAATCTTCGTTAGTTCAGTGTGCGACGCGTTAACTCACGGTAGAAGCAGTAAAACTCACTGCATGAGACCAGCCCGACGCCTGGCGCAGCACGCGAAAGTTAGCAACACGACATACGTATTAAAAAGATAAAGCTAGGCCGGGCGCGACGCCATTTACACCGTTACTTTTGCTTCATTGCCGGCGTTTCTCCCCTGCAGGAGGCCCCAAGGGCGGCCCGGCCCAGCCTGCGGCGGGTCCCGCCGCCTCCGGGAGGAGAGAAGGCGGCCGGCGGACCCCGCCGCTCTCCCTGCCCTGCCCCGCCCGGCGCCAGGTCCCGGCGGACACCGGCTCCCCTCGGCCCGAGCCACTCCGGGGACCCACCCGCCGGCAGCCGCACCGCCTTCCCGCCGCGATTCAAACCGGCCGCCCGGCAGGCGGGAAGGGGAGGCGCGACGAGCCGGCGCAGCGCCGGAAGGGGAACCGGCAGGGGAACCGGCAGGGCGGCGGAGGCCCAGCGGCCGCCGCCACAGGCCCGCGCCGACCCCGAGCGCAGGCGCCCGCCCACCCGCCAGGCGGGGTCGGCGGCAGCGCCGCTGAGGCGAGGGGCCGAGCTGCGGCCTAGGCGGGAAGGCGGGAGCGAAGAGCGGGGGGGGCGCGGGAACCACCCCAAAACCCAAACCAACAACCGGCCGTGGTTTCTTCTGTACCCCCCCCCCCACACACACCCAGCCCGATGACACGAACTGATGCTGCGCGTGGGTGGCACTGCATGAACAGGCCAAGATAGTGACAACAAAAATGTAGGATGCAGATGGAAAACTTGTGTAATTCTGTTATCTCTGGCATGTAGTGACTTAGCAATTTAATTGCTAACAGAACGTTTAGCTATTTGTCAAGTCTTACTAGGCTGTTCTTCCAAAGATCACCAGCTGCCCCCCTTTGTCCAACCAAATAAGTTAAAACACAGTGAAACACCACTTTAGGATTAACAAGTGGCGAGTTCTCTTCATGCTTCTAACATGCTAGCAGTAGCACCCAGCCCCACCGAGCAGCCCCTAAGCCCAAGGTTACAGGCAGTAGTACAGACGATGTACAGCACAGCTTTGTTTCTGTAGTGATAAATGGCTCTTCCAGAAAGCTTTTGTTGGTAGGACGTGCTAAGACCATAAACCTTAGACCCAGCTCTCACCCATCTCCATTAGGAGAGGTGTGGTGACACTTGGCCTTTCCAAGCAGCATACGCACGTATTTGAATGTGGTACTGGATAAGTGACAAAAATTTGGATTTCCTTCAGTAGGGAAGGTGTATACAAGTGAACATAGAAATTACTCAAAGGAGAAAGCCTACCATGGCTACGGATAGAAGTGTGCTTATTGTTTCACAATAACATCTGTGTTAACATTGAGCTCTAAACATTGTCTTGGTGGTGATGCTTCATCTACCCTGCTCTGATAAATCTCCCTGTGATTAAAGCGAGATGCACAGTATAAGGGGGAAGGGGAGGAATGGTGACAGAGCAGAGGAGGGACAACCACTACCACCCAAAAGCAGCATAAGACTTTAAGAAAACTCCAGATTTCACTCAAAAAGTTGTTCATGATAATGAACACTACCTAACTGTCAGAAACCATACTGAAGACAAAAATAAAGATTGTGGTGGTGGTGGTGTTGAAGAATACTGATGGAGCAAGTTACATGTAACAGCATCCCTTTCTTACAGATATTGGCCAAAAAAAACTTACACACAAACTTACCTTCCAAAAGTCAAATGTCAACAACCAGCATTTATCCTTTAGTATGTTTGTAGCAGTGGAGTTTCACAGCTTGTCAGAGTTATCAAATTACACCTGGGCTTGTTAGTCAGCAGCACCTTTCCTTGATAAACAAACACTTCACCGAGTTGAAATGCAGAAATATTTATTTTGGTTTCCTTCATTGGTTTTGAAAATTGTTTTGGTTTTATAAAACATAGAAATAGCCAACACTAAGCAAACATTTGAATTCCAATATAACAAACTACTGCTCTAACAGTTGACTTAGATTTGTGTACCTTAATTGCACACATGTATGAAATTATGCTACAGGGTAGTGCATTACAATCACACACAAATCTTAGTGCAAACCTTGTTGTGCTTGTATTTTACATATATCCATGTTTTCAAAAAACAGCAATGAATGCTAATGCAAAACCAACTCTGTTAAGGATAGCAAAAGACTTATGCTGTAATAAGGCTTATTTCTGCTGATTTCTCAAACAAAAGGTAACTAGTTATTTTGTAATTTATCTGGGAATTAGGTTTTTATCCCTGAACAAATACCTATCCTGTGCCAACACACAGTTCTGTTGGCATATATAAATACTTCCAATTGCTGCAAAGCATCAGGCAAAAACATTCTACCTGACCTATTTTGCTATTTAGTGAAGAATACTCAGTGGCTCATACATAAAGCACAGAAAACTGAGACGTTATGTCAGAAGCTCTTCTGCTTATAGAGGACCTGGCACATTTAAAAAAAAAAAAAAAAAGCATTTTAAATACATGTTCATTACAGGGAAACAAGTGGCTACTATAGGTGCAGTGTTTACCTGACTGTTAGCATAGCCCATCCTCCTGAATGGTTTTGCTTTTCGGTCTCTAGTGTTCTTGCCAGAGTTAGGATCTCTTCATTTACAGGGCTAGCATTACTCTGGATTTGTGTTAATGTAGCAAAGGCTACGCTTGCTCAATTACCTGCATCCACACTTCTAGTGCAGAACCACCAAATGCAGACTTACTCTGAGGAACTCCTATTCATCAGTCTCCTTTGTGTAGAGTTCTGACTTCTACCTTATAAAAGTACATCTCAGAACTGGCTGCAGATATATAGAAGGGAGAAGGAAAAAAAAAACACCACAACCAACCAAAAAACACCCACTCAGATGCCTTGCCCCTGTTAATATTAGGACTAATGCAAGATGTGATACCAGCTATACAACTGTAAGGGTATTTTTTTTTCTGGTGGTTTGTTTTGGGTTTTTTTTTTTTTTTTAACAGATTAAGTAATCTTTCTGAGGATGCAAGATACTTAGAGGCATTTTCAAACCTGCCAAATCCTTTGTGGAATTGACAACTGCAAAATACACTGCAGACAGCAAACATGCTGACAATAAGAAAACCTTAGCTCCTTGGTGAAGGAGAGTCCCATTTTTGGCCAAGGAAGTCTTAAATAACTTACATATAGTTACCATTTATAGTTAAGGCTCTTTTTGGAAATTGTAGGTCACCATAAAAACAGTATGCAACACAACTTGACAGTAAGGCAGTGTTCCATTTCTTCAATGTTCCTATGGCAAGTACCCATTTTTGTACAAGTTAATGATTGCACAGTTTCCTTCCCTATGTTTGCTGTAGTCAAATTACAGATATGAAGGCCAACAGTAGACATCAGACACATGCCACTTTCCTCATTCCATTCTCAGTTACATTTTGGCATTAGCATAGAGTTCATCTATCTGTGACTGGAAATATTTTCGCAGTTCTGGTCTCTTCGCCTTCAGTGTTGGTGTCAGCAGGCCATTTTCAATAGAAAACATTTCAGTGTGCATGACAATGTCTTTGACCTGGAAAGTAAAGTTACTAGTCAAACCGCATTCCTTGAAATAGACAAGGATATTAAAAAATTGCCCAGACATCATAAAAGCCCATCACTTCAAAAAATTTTCCAGATACAAATTAAAAGCAGTTTCTGGAGAGTCAGATTATATTGGTGTTGAGAAGTTTAAAGAACTAGGTGTTTCGTTCTCACAAGCATCTTACCTGTTCAAATGACTTCAAACCAGATTCTTTCCCAATCCTCACCATGTCTTCCAGAATGTGTTTTTTGAGGTCCTGGGGATACAGAAATGCATTGTATAGCTTGAAAAAGTTGATGCAGAAGAGCTAACTGTTCAGTTAGATATGACTCACCTTGTTTTTGCATAGCTCTTCATATGAGCCTTCAAATCCCTTTTTCTTGGCCCAGTTGCGCAAAGTCTCAGGATCAGGTACCACAATAGCTACTAAGAAGGCCTAAAAAGGAATTTTTGTCAAGCTTTTTTTTTTTTTTCTTTTAAAGTCAACACTTGAGTTACTACACATTTCTTACTAGTCAGTGTTAGGTTTTGGACAGCATTTTTGATCCTGCTGTAAAGTCAGCAGCTTTCTGCTACCTGAACACAGGAGTGCAGTTCAGAAGCTTGCACTTAAAGAGAATTACTCTTAAGACCCACATTTCAATTTACACCTGCAAAAACCTGGACCTCTTGGGTTTTGGGGTTTGGGTGTTTGTTTGTTTTCCCCCTGCACACTGGTAGCAATTGATATACAGTCATTAATACTCAAATTAATCCAGCTCCACTACCTGGTCTGAAACTAAATCCAGAAACATGCTATGTAACTGCTGGAGTCAAAAGTACATTCAGAACCAAAATGCGTAATGTTAAAAATTTTTTTAAGATTTCAGTCCCAAAGTTTGGGGTAGGGAAGAAAGGAAGACTCTTCTGCAGTCTCCTCTTGCATTAATTTTTAAAGTTACCTGCAGAATGCTTACCTGCAAGCTCTCTCCATGGACAAACACCTGAGCAAGTGCTTCACATCTCAGATACACATTTTCTATTTTCTCTGGTGCTATGTACTCTCCCTGGGCTAGTTTAAAGATGTGTTTTTTCCGGTCAATGATCTTCAATGTACCATTCTGTTGACAGAAATAACTTCCACTCAGAAGAGGCACTTAAAGTGAAAAACCAATCTATACAGCTTAAGCATGCCACATGAGTACAGTAAAACAGTGCTAGAGCCAGAGTACTGTCAAACTAATGTTAGAAGAAAACAGGCTCTGCACCCATCTAACCTAAACTAGGGAAAGCCTCAGGATTGGCACTTAATACTTTTTTAGCCCCAGGCACACAGGTTTATCTACAACAGCAATTACCTTCCTCCTAAAATTACTTCTCTTTCTTCTAATTAATTGTGTTCAATACCAAATATTTTCTATTTTATTTGTTAAATTAGTGCTAATTACTACAGAAGTACATTTCTATAAGTTAACTTACTGGTAGCCATTTCCCAATATCTCCTGTATGAAGCCAGCCATCTTTGTCCAGAGCTTCTGCTGTTTTTTCTGGATCTTTCAAATAGCCACAAAATACATTTGGCCCTTTTACACACACCTGAAAACAGCCGTTTGTTAATGTATGCTACTATGAAGATAAGTTAACAAACACTATTTGCAATGAATGCGTTCTCCAATGGTTCTCAATAACCCTCACTAAAAAGACAAGATTAAGTTTATGCATCAGTACAGAAATCTCTACTCATAGTTTTTGGAGACCTAACATTTTCCATTGGTATGAAGTATAATAAGAAGCAACTGGAAGCATCTGTTCTCTCCCAGTCTAGCAGCAGTGTTCCTACCTGCTATTTAAATAATCTGAATTTATCAGAGGAAATTTATTTATCTGAAGAAATTCTGCTGGATCGAGAAATATTTCCCCTCAGCCTGGCAACATGTTCATTTCAGCTTTGGTAAGCAGCAGGGGCATTGTGCTAAAACTAGTGATGAAAAAGCTGTACATCAAGTAAATTACATGTTTGTTGTCCAAAAGTAAACCAGTTAATACCTTAGGGCTTAGAGCACTCAAACTTCTCTATAAAGGAAACCTGTAATTTCTTTAAATTGAAGGTTGTCTGGATTTGTGTACCAAGTAGAAAACCAAGAACAACTTCTCTGGATATAACTGGATGCATGGACATTATTGGGATCAAAAAATACGCTTACAAGGTAGGAGAAAAGGGCCAATAAGATTAAAGGTTTATAGGTGAAGAGGTTGCCAGAGAATCTGGTCAGACCTTACAAGCTAAATTAAAATAATTAGTAGGGTATCTGCCAGAGACCATAAAAGTAAAGCAACTAGTCAGGAACATGGAGTAGAGCCTAAAGTATCTAGACATGATCCCAGATTTAAGTATTTTCTTCTCAATATAACACCTAAGGTTGCAGAAGTTTTCTTTGGTGAGGAGAAGGGGGACACAGAATAGGACTCATGTTATTTAAGGATCAGCAGGACTATAAAATACCTCCTTAGATATTGAGGATAGAGAGAGGGGCAAGATAAACAAGATGGAAGCAAAACTTAAAAGATGCGTACTGCACACAACTGTTGGGCAATCACAAGTCCAAAAACCCTGAAAGCTCTACACAAGAGTCCTCAGAAGCAACAAAGGATTTGAACTATCACACCAGCTTGGGAGTGGCTTGGCATGTGTGGATGATGAGACAATAAGAAGGGTCTGGTCTGAGCAGTGGTATCAGGACTCTAGAACAAATCTAGAAGAATGGGATAGAAAATCCAGTTTTAAGTTAAGGCCAAACAGATAATAAATGTCAATAGGCACTGATAAAATACTAGGCCAACTATTAGCTCGTCTGGAAGGATATCAGTAGAGGAGAACTCTATATGTCCCAGTCAAAGGCTGACTGATCAAACGTTTCATTTTTCATGGCTCCTTACAATCACAGGATGGCAGTAGGTGACAGCTTCTCCCAGTAGAGACAGCAAACCATTTATCTGTATCCTGCTAACTGGCACTAAGACCTCATCTGCATATGAGCATATATAATTCTATTCACAAATCTATCCTTCCTGAACATGGATAACTGGCAAAAGTGAAAAGCAAGGCTGACAGGACAGAAAGCTTACTTTCAGAAAGGAGAACTACAAGTGTTTAATCCAGCTGAAGAGCAGACAGACAATGAGGAGGAAGATCTATTTTAGGCAAAGGATAATGAAAGCAAATTCTATAGCTATGGGCTTCAGTTCTATGAAACATGTTACAACACTTACTTGTTAAATTCAGAATAGTTCACACTGAGGAAGTTAGGACTGAAAGACTAAGATGGCACCTGATATATTAAGGGGCTCCCATATTTATTCAAGTCCAAAGTAACTCCTAACACAGCAAGCTTTCACAGTAAGTGCAAGCAAAACATTTTTAGAAGTTTTTTTAAAAAACTACTTAACTGTTTCTCATGATGAGAATTTATACTCAGTTCCTCTAGCAGACCAAGATTTAAGAGCATACTTAAAGTGAAGCAAAAATTGCTGATGAAAATTAAACATGGGGTCATATGCAAGACAGGAAAGAATCTTGACATTGCTCTCCACTTGCAATTTCCCACCACCAAGTCCAACTAAATCCTCAAGTATTTCTGGGAATTAAAGCCCAATAATTTGTCTCTAGTCTCATACAAATTACAACCAAAACAAATAAAGATTATATATTGTTTGCAGTCACAAATTAGTTACTTGCTTAAACTACTTATTTATCCATTTCTCACCCCCCAACTGCCCCCAAGGCCTCTCAAAAGCATATGAAAGACACCACAGTTAATTTGCTTTCAGGGCTTGGGGAAAATAAATTACTACATGGACATCTCTTCAAAGTATATACACAAAGTTCAAGCTGTATATATGTTACTTAGAAAAAAAAAACATTGAAAAAGACAGCATATAGCATTACATACAAAGCTGAGTCCTCAAAGTGCAATTTGTAAAACATACACGTTCAACTCGTGCAGGCTGCAGAAAAAGGTTCAGAAGAACATGCAGGCAGTTGTCATAAATCATTAGCAGCCTTCATGGCATTTTTATCTTCTTTCTCTTAACAGTGTTCCAGCCACTTTGAATTACCTCATCTCACACACTACAAGCTGGGTAACAAGCTACATGCATCAGCTGTTCTCCAGCACTTGGCAGAGGGGGGTGGAAGCCTTCTCCTAGCATTTTACTGAAGGATAAGTGCAGTATGAGATAGCTAGCTTCTCAGCTATCCCACAGCTGGAGGATGGCATGTTGTCATACAACCACAAATACATAGTAATCTGTTACCCCACAGCAAGCTGCTTTTTCTCCCATCCTGTTTTGCTTTTGCGAATCGCTAGCTGACATTGCATGCAGGCAAGGCAGGCATATTTGATTGTAGGTAGCAGGCCATGGTTAGCACTTTTACTAAACTCAGACAGTTAGTTGTTATTTCAGGAACAAAAAACGTTTTCCAAGATTTCATAAGAGGCTCATATTGACCTTTTGAATTACTTACCTCACCCTCTCCTTTGGCAGCCAAGTAATTCATTTCTTGTACATCAACAAGCTTGATGATACTGCATGGCATGGGTGCTCCAACATGACCTATTAAATAGAGTAACACTTCAACAGCCTGAACTGCTTTTTAGTCAGGTTCTTAAAACAACAAGCTGGTTACATGCTAAAGTAAAAAAAAGGTGGAAAACTGATTTCTGGTCACATACTACACCAATACCAGTACAGTAATAGCTTAAATTTGCTGGGACTTAAACGTTAAATTTTCAGATATCCCTAGAATGTTACAAGCTGAACCATGCACTCAGGCTTGCTTTTTCTTATAATCAGGATCCTCACTGTATGGACATATTTAAATAGCAAAAGTCCACTCTAGTTTCAATTATCAGTATTATTTCAGTTAGGGAGTTAGCGATGTAACAGCTGACAGACACACAGACTGTTCCAACACCAAAAAATGCCATTTAAATTTCCAGCACTGTGTTTTATACACAGCAGATTCCTATTCTGTAAAAATTGCAAGCATTGATACAATGACCTCCCCTCTCCTAAATCCACTTCAACTTACAAGGACCAAGCCTCTTAAAAGTTTGGATTACTGAATGTTCTATTAGCTATTTAGGGATAGAAACTTCAAGGGATCCCTTCAAAATGTTTTTACTTGAAGAAAAACAGAATCTTGTCCTTCATGATAGGTGTACTGAAGACTAAATAATGTGATCAGGGACCTCTATAGCATCCTGAAATTTAACAGACAGGCCGACCATTAAACCCCGTACCTGCTGTCCAGTCACCAGGCAGTGACAGTGAGCATCCAGCTGTGCACTCAGTCTGTCCATAACCTTCATAGAACTAGGAAGTGAAAGCAAAAGATTATTTAAGATTCTCTCTTTTCAACATACAGTTACTTCATTAAAATGAAATTAATGTTTTGCTTCTTTTTTTAGTTGTTTAAATTTGAGTTTAGCAAAATCCCCAGCATCTTTTAAAAAGAATATCACTACTATATTAGAGTTTTATCACAATACACAATTTTAAGTGCTAATATTCCACAGTTCCAATTCAGTTTCACTCAATTTCACATGCTATGTGACACCTGTATAGATCAAAACTGAAAGCAACAGAGGGAGCAAGAGGAAGAAACTAAGAACAGTGGCACTAGCAATGACTTCATTCACATCATTTAAGGACAGGTTTGTCCAAGACAGCCAGGAACAGAAGCCCTATACCGCATCACTGCTCTGATTATTATATATGAGACAGGCTTCCCTTTTCTGTGCAGAATGCATTGCTACACCAGCACATTACTGAAGAACTTCAAGAAGTCACAGAAGCATCACATTTTAGAATGTTTGTTTTCTATCCTTGAAATTTATTTCAACACATTTGTTCCATCCTGTGCCATTGTTACTCAAATTTTACCTCAGAAAGCATATACTTTGAAGAGGCTCTGAAGATAAATGCAACGTGTGCAATCTGATTCTCCCCAGTCTCATCTTCAAAGCAACAACACTACAATATCATCACATTGATTAGACTCTCTACAGTAGTTACAAATACTTCCGTAAGCAAGGCAAGCCCCAGAAACTTAATCCAAGAACATTAATTATTGCTTACAGCAGCCCCCCCCCCCCCCAAATCTTTCCCTTAAGACAGTTCAGCTGGTTACTTCAGTTCTAATAAAGACTTTGGGATGAATGCAGAAATCTCAGGGGACTGAAAGATAAACTCTGGAAAGGAGTACACACTTGTGTTGTCTCCAAGAAGAATGCCAGAAAGAGTTACCCGTATAGTGAAACTACTAGAAATGCTCTAACAAAGCTGGAAGCGCGTATTAAAATCTTTTAGTATTAAGGCCAGAAAACTCACCTGACAGCCAAGAGCTGTTCTCAGGAAGGTCAGTACACTTGCAGATACAGGTGCTGCTCCTGTAACCATCAGCCTCACTTTTCCTCCCAAACTTGCCTACAACAGACACAAGATACTGTGGACACCAAAAGCATTTTAGAGAGATTTCCAGAGTCTTTTTCCATCCCACCCTCAGCCACTATTCACCTACAGTGCCACCCACAAATGTTAGAGATTAAAGTTTAGTCTCCTATTGCAAGCTGTCTTTCTTGCAATGTTTTTAATCTTATTAATGACTGGAAGAAACAGTATCTCAAACATACAGTATCTGCAAAGACTACGCTGTGGTGTCTCTGCAATGCAGACTCTGCCGAAAGTTTGAAGAGCTTAAGTCATGGCCTTACAGCAATGGCTTTATTTTTAACTGCCTTGTATCAGCTTCTCACACATCCTGAACGCTATTAAAAGCGCCCACAGGGGCATGATGTACAACCAAGGTAAAGGCCATAGCAAGTGAGTGCCAGATATAATAGCAGGCATAATTTACTAGTGACTAACAGTGAGGAGACAGTAGGGGCTACAGGTGGCACTGTGTCACATTTAGCATTCCTCCTTCAGAAGGACAGTGTTTGCTTTCAAAGCAGTAAGAGAGAAGCACCAGACTGTTTTAGAGTAACTTCCGTAATACAGTTAGCTGATACTATTAGAACAAAGGGAACTGAAAAAATGAAGTTGGAAATAAAAAGACAGCTTTGATTTTTATTCTGAGTAGCCAGATAGTCTTTAATCAGTGACGAAAGCCATACCAGATTATAGCCATTCATATGAAATACAGCCATTGCAAACTTAGACTCGGAGGCTTTCAAGCATACCTGTATTTTGCGGAAGATGACTTTATCCCAGAAACTGTTATTTCTAACTATACCACTTCTGAGTTCTGCTTCTTTCCTCTTGGAAGCAAAATCCAGCATCCACCTCTTTAATGAAGTATCTGCCTGTCCAAAAATCTATTAAGAAAGATGATCTGTGGTTAGAAGCCTCACAGACTACCATTCCCTTTTTCTTACAGAAGCATGCATAGAGACTCTTAACAGTTAAAACCAAGTAAACTAAACAACCTTTATTGGTAGGCATCTTAAATCTAGTAAGAAATACTTGTGGATTTTGATTTTGGCCTCTACCTCAGTTCAAGAGATGTCCACCAAAACTAGCACTTAATTCTTCCTTCCCAAACTGTGTGATGCTGTTTCAATGTATAGTTTCTTCATTAAAATGAATGAATGAAAATTGATGTAAAATGGGTGTTTTACTTTTCTATTCCAGTATAATCAGAATTCAAATTCAGTATAATCCTCAGCATATTCTGAAAAGCACACCATCATAATATGTAAAGTTACACAGGGTTTTCTGAGGAGATGCAGGTCCCCTCAGAAATACCAAATGGAGATCTGTCTTACATAAGCTTGCTTTTTAGATCACTTTTCAAAGGCTTCTTCTAGTTGTTCTCAGGAAGCCACAGAGGAGACCACAGATTAGTATATTCATTTGGAAAGAGAAAGACCCAGCAGCTCTTCAGCATTATGGCCGCACCCCCACCACCCCAATTTCCCACTTAACTTCACGTGCTAGGTTACTGCAAGGCTGGGTGAGGTTGAAACAGTGCCATAGAAGTGTGAAAGCCTCAGGGCACCACAGTTAACAAGCAAGAGGACATCATGAAAGTGTAAGAGTCCCAAGCTTTGGCTCTGCTTATCAAATTCCAGTACAGAATGCGTGAGCAGAACGAGAAGCTACGTTTTAAGCACTACAGGCTGGTCTCAGGATTTCCTCCCCTCCAGATGGATCAGAGTTGCACTATTTGTTCCTGGAGCCAAACACAACCTTGTATTACTTCCTCTAGTCTCATGGTTAGAGCACTGTCCTGGCTAAGACAGCATAGACAGCTCTGCCATTTCTTTAGCAGTCACAGGACTTGTTATATCCTTCAACTCCTCTGGCTGTATCCTAAGAAGAGAGTCAGTCATCCATATGCAAAAGGATGATTTAAAATCTGAAGTCCCAGAAGAAGAATCTACTTCTGAATTCCCATCTCGACCCTGAGCAGGCAAGCAGGAAGCACAGGAGAGACTGGGGCTGCTGACACACCCTCTCCCCAGCACTCCTGACTGGCTGGTTTATAGTTCTCCCTGCTAGAACAGGCTGTCTGCTGTGTAGGAAACTTGTATGCATCCATGCAAACATAGGCAAACACCTGACCTTGGTTTCCAAATTCCACTCCATGAGTCAGATGCTAAAAGTGTAGCATGCAGATGCTAAGCCTCATGTTCATATTGTAGGCTGGCCTTAAATAACTTGCTCAGAGCAAAACAGTAAGTCATTAATCAAGCTAGAGAGAACCAAGTCCCCTAGTCAGACTTTTCAACACTAGTATTTGCTGCTAGAAAGCGTTTTAATACAACCAGTCCTAATCCCTGCACTTTCAGCTCTCTTTTAGAAGGAGATACACAAATTTGTTAGCATGTCAATTTAACATCCCAGAGCACAACAGTTACTCCTACCCTGGCAGCACAAACTTCATGAAGTTTCTTAAAAGCCTGCACAGGTCTAGACTCATGCCTGTAGACTTACCTTGTCAAACATTCTGTTCAACAGTCTTGGTACTACAGGAAATACAGTTGGCTGCAGTGTTTTTAGGTCATCCATAAGTAGTCTGATATCCCCTTGAAAGAATCCTATCCGAGCTCCATGGCACAGAACCACACACTGTCAGAAAAAAGTAAACACTGAAAACACAGGATGTATAATGTGTTCTAGCTGTGTATGTACAACAACCCTATGCAGAGTGGATTGAGCAGGATCCACCTTAAATCCTCTCAGCTTCTAGACTAGTTCTGCAGCCTTCTCAGACTATAGGATGGGACTAGAAAGACCAACTAGCAAGTCATGCCTGGTGTACACAGGCCAAGGACTTTGACAGAGTAAGGTATAGCACAAAAGCCCCTATCCAAAAAGGGCAGTTGGCCAAATAAGGCAGTGCCAGTGACTCAGAGGTAACAAAAGATTGAAAAGGAGAACTTCACTATTTTAAATATTTAACAAGGTTATTTAAAAGTACTAGACCTTTGTTCCCTGCTGTATACTAAGAAATTTTGCATTTAAAGTCAGCACATGCTATTTACTGGTCCAGCAGGGATTTCAGACTTATGCTATTTGATTTCTGTTCTCTTGCACTCTGGTTTTCCTTCCTGTTTCACAGGACTGATGTGAGTGGAGGATTTGTTGTTAGGTGATCAAGATACTCTTCAGAAGATTCTAGCAGAGCCACTGCTTATTTCTGCATCACTTCAGACCTACACCAAGGAAGGCAGACTTAATCCTGTTGTGTTCTATATTCTTTGTTAAGAGCCTAGAAGCTCCAGCCCCCACACCTATACACCCCCTTTTTCTCCTATTTTGTTTGGGTTTCATCTATTCTTTTTAACAACATCTCTACTCTTCTTGTGTTTACCTACACCTACTTGTTTTTATTTCTTCTTCCATAACACCTCTTCCTTCATTCCCTGCCATCCATTCTTACCTGTCCTGCACAAGACATGCTAAAGCATCACTTTTGCCCTTCACCTGTGCTTTGTCACCACCTGCTAAAAAGCAGCCAATGCATCAGTCCAGATGGACTGAGCAGCAGCTGCCTTTGCTAGGTAGAAACTCATTTTGTCCTGTCAAGTTCACTGACCCTCTAACTTCCTAGGAAGCCAAAAATCAGCAAACATAAACCTTACAACAGGGGTAGGACTCTAAAGATTGCTTCTCACAGAGCCTGTGTTCATACCTACCCCAAACAGTGACAAATCTTTTCTCCCTTCTACCAAGTGTTCTTGCTTTATCTCCTTATGTAAATATACAAGTAATCACCTACTTTGTAAAGGCCTCAAACAGCAGAGGAATACTGAGATCCAAACACTTCTCATTTTATCCTTTAGAAGACAAGTTCCCATCCTGTTTCTACTGCATGACCAAGAACATGACAAGCTCTTTCACCTACAGAGCTTGTACCTTCTGGTGCAAGACGGGCATCAGTAAAACAGACACTGAAGTATAACTGGTATCCAGGTTACCAGGGGAAAAATAGTGCTGAAAGCCTAAGGGCACCTGTACACCTCAGTTATGCTCTATTCCCAATCTTCATAACATACATATATACACACACATATTTACTTATATAAACACTTCTGGTAGAAAGTTCAGGATTCCTAACTGAAATCACCAGACCATTTCTGGCTCCATGTGCCTTTTCACACTTGCACAGCAGCTTTTTATTTCCCTACATAAATTGGGACATGACTACCTTCAACATACATATTTGCAATCTCACCCAAGGGAGAGGTGTTAATTCAATTTCAATAAGCTTGGTAATTAAATACCTGTGCCTCTACTGTATATAAGAAGTTTGAGGAAATTGCATCCTTTCAATAATGCATACCACCTAACTATGGGCTCAGAGGTCCTTAAGACTGCCAGTATTAAGACAATCTGAACCCCCTCATACTCAAAAATGAAGCCCCAGGTTTTGCTATATGGTAAAACAAGCTATCCAAGAGAACTTCAAAGTTTGTCATTAAATGGCATTAAAAGCCATTTTCATTTCCTGGAAGAGAACTCCACTGAAACAAAATCCCTTCCTTTTTACTGAAGTTTCTTGGAAGCAATGGTAAGTTTAACCAACTTAAAATTAGTTTGTGTAAGCAAGCAGGATGCCACGTTATAAAATACATTTTTAAAGTTTGCAGACTAAATGGCATGAATTTTAATAGTGCACTGATTATATTAGAGGGAATTTCTAGGCAGTGTACATGTGCTAAGGGATTGTCTCATGTTCTAGTAAACCAGTTTCTTATTAACCCTAGCTCTAAGGTTAATGTTTATATTTTGGCCTGAAAACCAATTGTTTAGTACTCACTAGATATTGTTTATGGGATACTGTTTTCCTGAACCTTACCTCAAGCTTTCGTACACATGTGCAAGAGTCAAAAAGGAATAGCGTGTATCACTGGGATTCAAGAGACATGCATTCTGTAAGAAAAGCAAGCTTCTCAATAGTTCAGTACAACAAACAGATGCTTACCTCAACAACTCTCTCAAACATATGAGCCAAGGGCAGGAATGATATCAGAACATCATCAGAGGAAGGCATAAATGTTTTCTGAAAGTGTTAGTAAAATTAAATTTAATTCTCATTGATTCTCTATTTTGCCTAAATTAAACACAGCAATGAAATCTAGCATCTAAACTCTAAAACATGGCCCTCGCTTCAGTTTTGTTTGTAATGAAGCTGCATTGTCTGTCTCTCATTAAAAAGATTACAGCAATGACTTCTAGCATGAGTAAACACACATTGCAGAAATGGTAATCTTTTAGAGTTGAGTACAGTGACCAGATTATTACAACTCATCATTCATATGATTACGAATAGAAACAAATTCTGATAGAAACCACAGAAAGTTCCATTATATACATTGGGAGGAGGGGGAACAAAAAACATTAAAGTAGTATGTCTTAGGGGTTTAAAAAAATACACACTTTCATCTTAGATCAGAAAGTTTGCTTATCCAATTTACCATAAGGTTGATATCAACAGTACCTTACATGATCTAATTGTGAGACCAGCTGCCTAATTTGAAAACAATTCTATATGCAGAGTACTTGGCAAAATAAGTACAGTTGTATTCTTAAGTACATCTGTATGTGTTAGAACTTAGAACAGCCTTCTTAGCTAGCCTGCAGATAAACTTTACCAGCAATCTACTGTAAACTAAAAGTTCACACTGTACCAAGTAAAGATACAGAGTCATGCTGCTTGCTCATTTATGCAAGGGCTTTAAGTATTTGGGGGGGTTAAAATATATTATAGCTTCTCCCATCCTTAGTGGAAAAGGTTAGCCTCCACACAAACCCTCTGATACAGAGCTTGCACTAATGACAAACACCATAAGCCCATGGCAGAATGTAATGTAGATCCACATCAAGACCTTTATAAAATTTTGCTTGGATCAGACCAAGTTGTAAATCTGTCAGGTTCTTGACCCTGACAGAGGCAGGCTGTAGGTGGGAGCCTGCACATCTGCAGTCGCTCTGGCATAGCTCAGTTAAGCTGCAGGTCATGCCTCAGGGGTTCCCACTGGCAGGGCAACCTTTTGCAGGACCCACTTTGGAGCCCTCTGTCCCATAGCACATCCCTGGGGAGGGCTAAGAAACCAACAGACATTGACTTCTGACCTAGCATGGGCAGAGTGCTGTCAAGTTACATTTTCACTTGGATCTTGCTAAAAATTAAGCCTAAAGTTAATAAGATTTCAATGTTGGTTTTACTCCTGAGATTCTTCCCTTCATGCAAATCCACAATGTTAACCTTTGCAGTTTACCTCTGTAGTTTTCACAAAAGCTGAAGCATTGCTGACTATGTTTTGATGAGTGATCATAGCTCCTTTGGGGTTTCCTAAGGAAGAAGCACATCAGGATGCAACGGTGAAATTTTTAAATCCTTTAAGTTACCAAGCAGTGGTAAGACTAATCTAATAGCATTTCAATCAATCAGTCCCTTTGATATTAATACCTTTCTCTGTATATTGATTAAACAAAGGCAGAGAACTTGCTAACACACTTTCAAGAACAGCTGGTAGCAGTTAAGTAGTAAGTTTGTGCTTAAGTCCTCAAATTTCATAAGGAGAGCAAATCTTTAAGAAATTGTCATGTTTCTTGGATAAACTTCTCATTCAAAATTCAACACTTCTGTGAAGACACAGCTATCAAACCCAGACTAATTTCTGTTCTCACATCTGCTTTTAAAAATGTAGCTTGTTGTTGTACTCTTCCTTTTTGCTCCCTGCCAGTGCTGGCTACTAACTCACAAATGTCAAGTGTGTGACATCTAGACAGTCCTGTTTTGGTCTTACAGCAGGTTTGCTTAGAGCTAAGGAATAAATTTTGCTAATACAGTACAAAAAAAGACTGTGGAAGAATTGAAAGTCTCAAGTCTGATGCAGAGCCCTTATTATAATGGAAATACCAGTTCAGTACTTATTTCCAAGCCCAAAAGTGTTAACACCTCCACCCCCCAACACTGCAACTCTGTATTGATCAATGGGAAAAATCAAAGGGAGCCTTACCATAAAACTTCCCCAGCTACTACTTGCCAAAAAGATGCAGCAGCAGGGGAGAGTCTTGAAAAAAAACAGTAGGAAGGCTTCTGAATTAATTTTGCACATACAGGATAATAAATTCTGCATAATGTAATGAGGTGTACCTGTCGTTCCACTGGTGAAACAGATGACTGCTAGATCTTCTGGCTTTGGAGGCTATGAGAGTTAAGAAAGTATTAGTATGGTTAAGATAGCAAGGAAAAATATTTTCCTGGACAAAACACTGAAATACTAGTGTTATTTTTGAGCTATGGGAGATAGGGAGATTTGCTAGTTTGATCTACAGAATGCTACCCAACTTCAGATTGTCACTTGAACTAATTTCATACTTACCATAGGTTTTTGCCTGTGTGCTCTTCCCAGCTCCTACAGAAAGGAGAGAAAAGGGAAAGAGAGTTTAGACACGTGCGTGTAACTTTTTTTGCTTTAAATTTACCAAACATTACTAAACACCATAATATTCCATTATTTAGACTGCCTGTTAAGGCATTTTAACTTATAAAGAGTAACAAAGGCTTTAAAGGATGTATTGAAGATATATAGTATATATACCATGTTCCACAAATACAAAAGTGATAACTGATCTAAAACTCAGGGGTTTTTTTCCAGCTAGTAAACCAGAATTCACTCACTAGAGAAGCTCAAGGTTAAGCGGTGTTATAACAAGCCGCAGCAGGCAATCAGTCCTATACCTCATGCAGAAGACATGTGCCACTGACAGCCATTGAACAGATGAAGCAAGATTCATCTCAGTAAGCACCTCGCACCAACATCTCTGCTTGTGAGAAGGAAGACTGACTTTCCCCATGAAGGGTCATTGGTGGTTTGTGCTGCTTTTATACTGCAGAGTCAAGAGCACAAGATTCTCTCCTCCAGAACCTCTTCTTCCCTCTCCCTCCTTAGGATTATTCAGGCCTGACCATTAATGATGTCATAGTTCTTTAGGCAGAAGGAAATGGATCCCAAGAAGATCCTTTTATCAGGGATGTAAGGATTAAGAGGAAAGATTTGAAAGCTGATATTCAGTATCTACAAGCGTTACAGTTTCAAATCAAGACTTATTACTGTCATGCCTATTTAAGAGTAAAAACAATACTCACTTAAGGACTTATGCAAATTAAAATGGACCTTTTGTTAAGTATAGCTTTGGAAGCACCCTTTGAGGGCAGACACATCAACTTCACCATTGGCTTTACATTCCAAATACACAATAGCACTATGCATTCCTTTACTAGCCCTAGACTTCCTTTAGTATGATGTACCCCTTAGATTACCCAAAGAGGTTTAAGAAAAAAAGGAATGTCTGGAAACAGTTAACATTCCCATACCTGTCAGCTTACCCTTTTGAAACAGTGCCATTATGCAAAAATTTGCCACTGTGACAATGCAACTGTGCTCAAAACAGCATCTGCACTTCAAATACCACCAGAAACTCAATACTTCCCTACAGCCTACTTTGAGTAAGATCTAGTATTTACTGAATATACAGCTAAGATCTCCACACACTTCTGATCTCCTAGAACAGAACTCCAACATCTCTTCCTATTGAAGGGCCGTTTACTCACAGCTACTCAGCTCTAAGTAACCACAGCATACATACAGATATTAGGCATCAGAAACCAAGCTTATGGCGTCTGGGAGATACGCAGAGGAACTGGTTACATAACCTATAAAGCATAGCTGAGCAATAAACTCAAGCCAGAAATCCAGAAAACAAGTACTTAAAGCTAGAAATAGTCATTCTATTCTAATCTAAGCTCCTAAACAGTTCATAGTTGCCTTTTGGGAGACACTAAAAGCCTCTACCCCTTAAAAAAAAAAGTGACAAAACTTATTCCTGCTCACTGAAACACTACTAGAAATATTTAAGTTTTCCTAACTTCTGAGATTTAGACAAGAGGCTCTTGGAGCACCTATTACTGCATTAATCCAAACATCAAGTGTTATTTTTACCTAAGAGCTACGAAGTACTACTGGAAGTCACTACTTAAGCATCTAAACTTCTAACATAAAGATAACATTCACCCCTGGTTTTGTTTTTCTGTAGCTAGAAGATCCAGTGGAAAGCATCTTCCTCTGCCAAAAGCTAGAATTCAACTCAGGGAAAGATGTTGAGTTTTGTGTACCAACTTGCAGTTGGGCCAATCTTTTTCCAAGTTTAACCCAACCCTTTTGCCAGTAAGCTATATAAGTAACTTTGCGTAATGTTTTTAGCCCCATTTCAACCTCACAGTCTTGCTGACGCTAGTTAGCTATGATACAGTTAATCGTCTTTTAAAAGACATGCTGGCATTTTTGTATCTTTACCAGAAGGTGGCCCTGTTAACAAGAGTTAAGACTGCTGTGAAAATAAGTTCAGTGAAATGAAGTATTACACACCAGTTACTGACACCTGCACAAGACAAGCACACTTATCTGGAGGTACTCATGTCCTAGTGAGCCAAGCTTTCACCAGAACTCCAGCTGGAACCAGGCTAAACCCGGTTTCATAAAGCACAACCAAGACTTGACAACATTAGGTGGCTAAGCAAAATGGCTTCTACTTCCAAAATTTGGAAGTCTCATTCCCCTACATTACCATAAGGTTACCCTGGAACAGTTTACTGCCATTTTCCCCCTCCCCCAGAAAACATTTTGTAGATCTAGTGTACAGGGGAAGATGCCGTTATTCACAAGACCAAAACCTACACAGGCTTTTTTTTGAAATAAGTACTTCTGAAGTATTAGTCACAGAACATAATTACCATGTTACTGCTTCACATGGGCAAGCCTTAACACTCAGATGTGATGTTCAGTCTGGACTCTGTTAACAAGCTTTCGTTCTGTCATCTTGGCATATACACTTTCACATTTTGAGCATTGTGAAATAGTATTAGCAAGTTGTTTTCCTTTTTTTTTTTTTTAAATTTTTTTTGTGTAAACTTCAATCCAAGAGATAGTTAACTATTTCGAAACTAATCCACCACTTTCTGTTCACAGTCCTAAAATCTGTTCAACAGACACTGTCTTCTTCCTCCACAAGTAAATGGGATGAAAGTAGTAAAGTAGATTAAGCGTGCTTACCTCTAGTTCTCTCATGCTGAAGACTTCCACTCCACACTTTTTGCCACGTTCCACAAGATCCACGCCAAAAGACTCCATGATAACAATGGTGTTGAGTATTGGAGTTTCCCCCTTTTCCACACTGGTTAGCAGAAGTTTGGCCTTGTCAGGTTTGTCACAGAAAACCAATGACAAGTCAGCTGATGAAAGAGAATGACATTAATCAGTATGACAAGTCGAGTTTAGACTAGATCCATACATACTTCAGAATGTGGTAATGCAAGACTCCTCTGAAGGCAACTACAGTTCTGCCCTCAGTCAGCTCTGCCATCATACAATCAGTTCCTTAACTACTGAAAGTGTCCTACCTTTGTTCACAATGTACGTAATTGCTTCAGTTCCCAGTGTATCATAGAGTGGCACCACCACCATGGAGAATGCATAGCATCCCTGTTCAATGATAACCCACTGCACAAAAAGAAGAGATGCAAGTCACTATGTGTTTGCTTATCATAACAGACCTCCAAGAATGACTCATATTTGGATTCTAACAAGGAAGCTAATAGGAGAGAGGTCACTTGCACAAGTCTTTCTAAAAAAAAAAAAATAAGTGGCAGTTTGTATCATTTGTTTACTTTGAAGACCTACTAAATTTTTATCTGTGGAAGGAGGAAAGAAAAAACAAACAATAAGGAGCTATGGGAAAGAATCCAATCCAATAAAATTCAACTCTGCCCCAGGAGTAATTAAGTACTTTTGAAAAACAGTTAACATTAACTGTCTCCTTAGTGTACCTATTAACAGAAAGAGACTTTCAGTAAGAGTACATTTTTTTCTTGTTTTTAGGTTATTGAGGTAGCCAAAGCTTTCAATATTCTGTATTACTACAGCATATGAATCAGTGAAGGACTTGCTCATGTCTTAACATACATTAGATTTATATATGCACAGTATGCTTACCTCTACATTATCTGCATCTCATTTGATAGCCAGACATGCAACACATGCAGTTAAACTAGAAGTCCTTTGGAAAGCCAGCCCCAGAAAGTTTCTCAGCATTTCTCAAAACTAACCATTCTTCTTTAAAGGAATCTAATCTAAAGACTTCTATTAAAAAAAATGCAATTACATCCCTGTAAGCTGCAATAAGAATTTGCCTGCTAACAAGTGCAGTACTCAAACATAATGGATATTGCAGCCTTCTTGTGTGTGATGCAAGCTGACAATGCCTTACAGCAAGCCTGATTTTATCCAAAGTACCATCAAGGCAAGACAGTCATGCAATTCTTTTTCTGTATAGTAGCTATTGGGTACAGTTTGTAAACAACTAGCTACACCAAAATACAGGGTAGCATGCGACTCCTGAAATGGGAGCCTCCAGACACATGAAGAGGCCAGCAGAACTGGAACACTTCAGTTTTTCCCATCAAAGAGTGACAAAAATTCTCAGGTACAGTACCTTTAGTCAGTTGCAGTTACAGGAACAAAACAACATGCATCTTTAAAAGTGATCAGAACTTACAATTCAACAAGATTGCATTAACAGGGGTGCTTGTTTCCCTTCCCCACCCCCAAACTCTGTCACACTTCCCAGTGTTTTTGCAGGACACTAGCCAGTTACCTCACCCCCATACGATGACAAGTTTAATCATCATTGAGCTGGTTATTCCATATAATATCTAATATAGAGGCTATGTTAACAAAGTTGCTAAATCTCAGTTTTATGAACTGTTTATTAGGGGCAAGTTTCCTAAAATTCGCTCCTGATTGAGACAGCCCTAAACACAGGGAATTTTTCTGAAAGCATTTAAGCAATAGGTAAGTTGTACACCTCTTAGTCCAAAAAGACTTCTTATAAAACTAGTACAAGGCCAGCTAACAGCTAGCTAGACTTTCATACAGACATTAGACATACTGGTAAGTCTAAGCAGGCACACCTATACCAGCCATGAAAGGGTCCACTGAATAATTCTTCCTAGATCGCATCCACCTGTACCTGTAAAAGGGGGCAGCTGTATTGCTGTCAGCAGCCTGAAGTTTAGTAGTTATTTTAATAGGGTGGGGGTCTACTACAGTAGTCTTCAGAAGCTGCATACAATGATAAAAGCTTCCTGTTGCAGCCTCCAACAACTCTTGCACACCATCATTCTCAATACAACAGCCAGCATCTGTATTTTCTGGACTACCAAGCCATTTTAGCTTCTAAAGTTAAGAGTATTTAAATACAAATATCAAAACTCGACACTTGAGTTCTCTCTCAAAGCCCAAGCAAGCAACTAGTACTCAATACAGACAACAGTCTACAAGTTTCAATTTGTTTTCTGACACGGCTCTGAACTTCTATTAAGGGACACTATATTTCACAATCCAAAACACAACTTCCTTGCTTGCAGAAGAGATCATCTGTTTTCCAGTTACTCAAAGAGAAAGTAGTATTTTTATTCATAAATCCAAGTTTGTTTTCTTAGTGAATATTTAAGCATATAACATGCTAGGATTTTCCCCATTAGGGGATTTCCCCAGCAGTTGTTCCCTGAACTGAGAAATGTGAATCATTTCACACAAAAAAATTCACATAGTCTCCTGTCTGGATTAGTGATTATGTTGGGGATGTCACAACACCCCTCCAGTAGTTTTCAGCAGGGAAAATCCCAGATTTAAAATTGCTGGTTTAAACAAGACTTGACAGCTCATTCCTGACCCAACTCAAAGCCTACTGGAGCAATGCACTCAAGCACATTTTGTCTCTGTGATCCAAGAGTAGACCACACTACCGTGCTCTCCTTCAGAAAACCTACTGACCCAGCAGTCAAAGACTTTGCACCCAAAGGTCTATAGAGAAACAACCGGCACAACACTGACATCTGGCTCCCTTTTCTGCTTCCAGTTCACAGTGTTACAAGCACAGGAGACTGAACTGAAGAGTCTGTAATACCATGTCATTTAACAGCTTCCTAGTTGGTGATATCCCAGCCTTTTTTAATATGGAAATAAAACTGTAGCTGGTAGAACCGGAATTCTAGCAGGAAAATCCAAGCAGCAAACTACTCCAGATTTAAGAGTCTGGAAAAAAAAAAAAAATGTTTTTCTTCATCTGTACAAGGCTAGAGTTAGGGGTATTTTGTGGTGTAGGTTGGGAGAGGAGGAAGGGGGAGAAGGTCACTTATCACACAGCTTGCATTTTAATGACAGCAGGGAAGGCTCAGTGACAAACTGAAATCAGAAGAGATCCAACAGCAAGCTGTTGTCCAGCACAACTGAGGCACTGATACAGCTTCTAACCCTGTCAACACTGTAGATGCCTCTAGATAATGGCATCCAGCTGGGAGTGTTTAATCAACATGGACAGCATATTTTTGACAAAACTCAAGAACCAGCCTCCTGTCTTAATACAGATTTGGATTAAACTAGCTTAACGCAGCAAGTACCAGCTCAAGCTACTAAGCACAAATATAGGTTAGGGAAGTTCAGTCCTATTAAACAGATTTAATAAATGAGTCTAGAGAATAAATGTTTACTGAATATTTCATAATATCTTTAGAAACAGCAATCTAGAACCATTTCTGGGTTAAAATGAATAGACACTAGCTGATCAATCTATATATCCCCATAGTTGTCTCAGGTTCATAACATCACTTTGCTTTGTCAGGTGATCTTTAATTATGTTGCTTTCTTTAGTCTTTCTGCCCCTTTATTGAACTGCAACTAATTTTCAATTTTTCCCTTCATCAGTAGTTCTCCCTCCCAGAATCTTTGTGCCCAAGACCTCTGGCAGAGATAGAACTATCACCTTTAGCCATATTCTATTTGTCCAGATATTTAATCACTAAGTGTTTCTTTGTGTTTTGAAGGGTTTAAACACCTCCTTGTGGCTTCCAACCACTTTCAATTACGTTATACTCCAGTGTCACTTTTCAAGAGAAAGTGAATGTAATCACCATTTGCTAAGTACCACATTAGCTTCCCATTAAACAGGCCTCCTCTATAAACTGGAAAGAGGAGAAGAGAATGAGTTAAGTTCTTGATTCCCTGATTCTCTTCCTGCTCTTCAGCCTTCTACATTGAGCTCTGGGAGCAAAAAACACAATATAAGACATTAACAATTGTGTCAGTTATCAGTTTTGGTTCTTAAAGATGCCATGTCTACGGACTGTCAGCCTTTAGCCTTGTCCCAACACCAAATGGACTCTTAGTAGGGAAGCTCAGTACACTGCCAAAAACCAACAGATATAAGAGCATGCCACTTCAGTAACAGCTAGACCACCAATACACACACTGTCAATTAAACTACCTCAGGTCTGTTTTGTGAAAAGATTCCTATATACTGAACGTGAGATGGTTTGAAGCCTCGGTGGAGTAATGCAGAACCCACACACTCAGCTCTGTCTGAAACCTGGAGGGGCAAAAAAGAGAGAGAAGACAAAAAAAAAATTGAGAGCAAGCTCATCAAGGTAAAACAGCGTTGAGGGGTGTGTATTAAGTCTTACAAAAAGAAGGCCAATAACTGGTATGAGACAGACAGAAGTTTTCTAGGCTATTTTGGATGTCCTCTGTGACTTTGATAACCTAAACATTGCAGTGCCATTACACTGCACTGACTGTAGATTAACTACGCTTGCACTCAATATGCAGCAGAAGAGACAATACAGTTGGACTTGAAAGTGTTAAGTGTCAGTTTAAATGTTAAGCTCTCATACATACACACAACAAACACAACAACAAAAAAGGCTGTTTTGTTGTATCTGTATTAAACCCCAGAAGTGACCCTGGAATGATTCAGCATTATATTTCTGCTCAGTCACAAGCACTACATACGCCATCCTTCTGCTTCATTCAGTGCCTATGGGAATTGCATTTCTCCCTTCAAAAAGGATGAGAATAAGGAGGCAAAACCCAGCTAGTTCTATAAATAAAGTTTGGGAAGGCAATTTTCTAAATTCTTTCCATATAGCATATGACCTGAATCCATGTTAGTCACATGACTCAAACAGCAAAGCTTTATTAAAGAGAGGTTACACTTAACAAGTGCCCAGCAAAATCACCTTGGAAAAAGCAAGGTCTGCTCCATACAAAAGGTGTTTAGTGACCTTAGTATGCAATAGGCAAGGTTTATGCAAATTTGAAGACAATAACTGATTAAATCAGGAATGACCTAAAAGTGCACAGCTCTTAAAGATTTGCATAAAGGCATTTTTGGTGATCATGAAGGAACATGCTACTAGTTAGAAGCATACCTGTTAACACCCTATACAACTATCATTCAGCACTATGGAGACAAGTTGTCGAGAAGCACAAGTAACATCTGTAGATAGGACTTTTCCTAGTGTAAAATGAGCCTCTTGGAAGCAAGCACCTAAAGTTGTAGCAGTCTGAGTCCCTGAATACTACTTCAAAGCTGCAGTTCTTCAGAGGCAGTGTCTAAGTTCTAAACAATTCAGCAATGAGATGCTAAAAGCTGCCAAGATAACCCCCCAAAAATCTGAAGTAAAACTGTTAATAAACCAAGCAAGTGCAGAAGATACTCTTCTCCCCCTTGCACATATTTGAGGCTGTTCCTTTAAGATACTCTAACAGGTACTAGAACCTTTCTGCAATATTCTGCTACTACTTAAAACATCTATAAATAATTAAGATTTGTTATATCACATTACTGGATGTTGTATCAATGTCTCAGCAAGCAAAAGCAGGTCTAGCACTAAGTTAGAGAGAATACTTACCTCTTTATAGGAGATCCACTCATACGGCTGGTTTGGTTTTCTAACACCTAGACATGGACCATTATCTAAAAAAAGATAAATGTTACTCAAAATTTAACCCCCGACTCCTCTGTCCTGACATCACACTAACTACACTCTCGGTGTTGAGCCTCTAGATTCTTTGCAGACACCTTCAGAAGGCAACCTTTTTTTTTTTTTTTTTCCTAGAGGGGAAGCAGGGAGGGAAGCTGAGGAAGGACACAGAGGCAAAGTTGGTTTAGGCTAAGGAACACAGCACTGACTTTATTCACACAACTCTGCTTCACAAGAGGTCACAGTTAAATTTGCCCTCAAGAAAGCTCATATCCAATACACTTACATTGCAAGGCAGACATCCCCTAGCCCAAACTGCATTGCAAAAGAGCTCGGACCTTTAGTTCTTGACATTGTACAAAAAATTTTCTTTAATTTTAGACTTACTTGATACTTGTACACCCCTTTGGAAGATATCATAAACTGTTCTCACATCATCATAGTAGTAAATCAATGGTTCATCACTGTTAAGAAGAGACGACCTTCGAGCATGCTCACCACCCTAAGAAAACCGATTAGAAGGGTTAGACACACTTGTTGGTTATAAATGAACAGAAGTTTCCTGGAAGAATCAAAACACCTCGTCCATTAAGTTTTGTTACAAGCCTTGGCAAATTCTGCTTGAGAACTTCAGTTCTTTTCACTACCAGGTGAGAGATCTGCAAGATTTCCCACGACATTGTTTAAAGAGTCAGACTGCTCCCTGCATTACTAAAAACCTGTCAGGCACAATCTTACTCTCAGCTACCTACAATAGCACAGAACAAATGAGAATGACAAAACGCCCTTTGACACTCCTTACTTGACACAGGGTTTTTCTAAGAAATGTTTCACTCTATTATTGCAGTGTACAGTATAATTAATTCCATCAAGCTTTCTAAAATCACTCCAGCCTCAGAGCTCTCTACATACAATATTAATGCCACGATCCTAATCTACTTTTCTAATGAAGATTACAAAACACAATCACACTTCAAATTGTGGTTTCAAAACCAAAATGATTTTAAGGGTAGTCAACAACACCTTAAACAAGTGTTCTCATAAGTAAAATACCCTGTACCAGATAAAAATTGAGTCCTTTAATCCAATTTAAAGTTCCATCTTACAAAAAAAAGGTTTCCTCCTGATCTAGTTAGAGGCAGTCAAGACAATACTACCTTGAGGATGAAAATCATTGTTTTTCAGCTGGTGAGCATTTACATAGGCTACAACTGTAAGTCAATAAAAGAATTTAATAGTTCATAGTTTTAACATAGCCTTTTTTAGAGTGACTGATTAAATAATCTCATTTTATATCAATCAAGTTTCACAATTTACAGTTATCCAAGTACTATTGGGCCACATTTATTAGTCCTGCTATGATGACAGACACCTACAAGCAAGTTCTTAGCAGGAAAAGCCTAGCTGGTTAAACAGAGGGTCTTGGGTAAACATTGCATAAGGTTCTCTATCAGTGGTTGTAGTCAACTCCTGGCTCTTTCACAAAGTCAAATCCTGGACTAGCTAAATCTGTGCCTGAATTGTACCATCATCCACAACATCAAAAACCTATTCATATGCAATCATAGGCTCTTCCCAGCCATTGTTTTATTTTTCTGTTTTCAAAGTACCCTGGAAGACCAGAGAGCATCTGTTCATGTATAAGCTAGACAAACACAGGTTTTTCTGCAGAAGATGTCATATTGCCCATGTCCACAGAAAGCAGCTAGCACATTAAAGGCACATCAGAGAGGAAAAAAATATTTTAACACTAAAACAAGTCTAACTTGTTTTAGCAAAACGCTATGCGTAATGCAGTTCTTGCCACTCCTTTGACAGTAAGCTGAAACATACACTGTGAACATGACCCAGAACAAGTTAATGACAGCCTTACCTCTAAAAATTTGTAACATTAGAAATTCAAGAGCATACTTCCACTCCAACCAACATCTACTCTATAGAAAATAAACAGATCACTAGGACCTGTCTCTGCCTGGAAAGAAAAGCAAGACTGCTTGCTTTATTGCACTGGTTTCACAGATCTACAATAACCAAGGTCAGCTTCTAGATTTTCCCAGTTTTACCATCTCTGGAGCTAACCTGAGGAAGATCACACCGTGTATGTAGTTTGTAACCACAGTCACAGGTAATGTCAACAAGTGCAATGTATCAGTACCATGTTTGATGTGCTACAATTCCTGTGTCAGGTGAAATATAATATCCTAAGCTGTCCTTTGGCAACAGTCAAGAAATATTTGTTTTCTCCTCATCTGAGCTACTACTGTCTTATTTACACACCCTATTACTCAGCACCACAAAAGCAGTTTTTGCAGGGCCTGAGGCACTAAACAAATTTGAGGATCAGACTCGGACAGAGAGCACATTGCTCAGATACAAGACTGACTGCACTGTCCTTCTGAAAAAACAGAAACTGTATTACAGACTACTATTAAAAAGACCCCATCAGTTCTCATGAGTTTTCAGTAAAAGATAACATAACCAACTTATGGTTCTGCTTACTTTATTCTTCTTCCCAAAGTAAAGTGACATTAACTGAATTTTCAACAGCCCTAGAGTAAAAGTTTTGCTGAAAAACACCCAGCTCCTTGTGTGAAGACCATCAGGAGTTCAATATTATTCTTCAGAAATGCAGTGAAATACACCTGGATATGCTGAAGATCATTTAGACCTTACCTATGCTCCCAGTTTGAACTCATCTACTAGGCAGTATTATGGTATTGGTCTTCATTTTGCTTGAGAGTAGCAAGAACTACTCTTTTAAGAGCCTGTCCAAAGGGTTCTTATCCAGAATATTTGTGCAATATCAGGGAAAGTTCTCTTCGCAGCACACTTTTCTAAAAATTACAGGTCATTACAACCACCAAACACCTGAATCTCAGGACTGGAATGTTTGGCTGATTTCACACAAGTTATTTGAATGGGATCTAACAGATCTGTCCAGTACAAAGGTAAGCACTCGAAAGGGTTGTCAGTGTTACCAAAGTGTTCTTAAGGACCCAGACAATAAAATCTTATTAAAGTGAGAACAGCTTCTGGTTACTCATGTAAGGCAGCCCTTGCAGCAGCTCAGGGAGTTGCAGGAAACTGACCCATTACACAGCCAAGTGCTGGACATTAAGTAAAACCTTGGCATTGGTTCAGAATAGCAGCAGCTGAAAGAAACAGATTTAGTCTACAACAGAGGCGTATATTACTCTATCAATGCCTATTTGGGCCACATAAAATAGCTGCTTTTGTTCAAGCCATGGGTTTGCTTCTTGTTGACACAGGCTGCTTAGGATTAGCACTAATGTCAAAACACACTGTTGTCTCCACCATGCCTTAGAGGTAAGAGGCCCAACTTCCATTTTCCTGAGAGGGAAAGTATACTAGCAAGTGGTGCTTAGGTCACCAACATGGATATTCTGAGCAGCAGGAAGTATAAACTAGAGTTTTCAAACCAGCCGTGTAATTTTAAGCATGCTAATCCCTAGGTAAGCACACAACAGCTAAAATTGATTGTTTAATAGGGACACGAGCACATGTCTTTCAAGAATCACTTGATTAGACAAGGCAAGCTAGAGTTCTAGTAATGTATCAGGAGAATGTAAGTAGGTTTAAAAGTTTTCATGAGTTGAATACCTCTCTCCATATTTGAATGTCTTTTCTTAAGGGGAAAAAAAAAGCCAGAGTCACAAATCCGAACTCTTATTACTAGAAAATACTGACATTCTAGTGTCTGTTTATATCCTATCCTTCTACATGCTTTAGTAGAACTTGAGCCAAATAGAAATATTTGGGTTTTTAAAGCAAGACTTAATATATTTGACAGCCATACACCTGCACTCAAATCAATAGTCAGAGTTGTTCAGTTACCAGTCACCAATGAAAACAGCAATCTACAAGCAGACAGATTCACATGTGCCTACAACTACAGACCTTAAGAGTGCACAAGCTTTGCAAAACACAGGACTAATGCCCTATTTCTACCATTACTATAGCACTGAAATTCTTAGTGTAGTGCATGATCGAGTATAGCATGAGTCTCAGCAATGCAGTCTCACACTAGTCAGGCTTTATTTAGAATTATTCTTCTTTAATCTTGTCTCCCCTCCTACAGACAAGGGATTCAAGTGGATCCTGAAAGATTGTCACCTATACCTCTGAGAAGTTCCCCTGAAGAGAGATCAGGTTGGGAGCTTTGAAGACAAGAGGGTTTCTTTCAGTGAAATGTAACTGTAGTATGCATACTTTAAAGATCGTACTCCACATCTTTTAATTGTGGCATCTACTCTAGAAGAGCTGATACTTTCAGTAACTCTTTGTACTGATATTCAACTAAGCATGCAATCTTTATGCTCACTCAGTGATGGTTAAAATGGGTCACTGGGTGCTGGCCTACCAAATCAAGGCTTTCCAGAGATGGGAAGTGACCTGAACAGCAGTAAATAGGATCTTCTTCCTCCCATATAAAGTTATGAAGATTTATTACCAGAACATGTAGAAACCCTACTCCAGTCAGTGACTTCATGTAACTTAGTTGTGACTTATTTCCTTGTCCTCTAACAAAGAATTAAGCAGCTTATTTATAGTTCAAAATTGTTATCATTAATGAACAGGTAGATTAGATATTAAAACAGTAGAGAAAAGGAATTGCCTTCTGCCATGGTTTTTTTGGAGCACAGTGCTTATTCCTTTTAATATTGTATTGTTTAACCAGAAAAAAGTATGTTAAGACATAATTTCAGAGCAGTATTTGACATTTTTCTTCTCTGAAAGTGACAATCCATCTTAACACATGTATAAGAGAATGGAGTAAGTGAAGTGAAATTCTAAGCAAAACGTAGTGAGAAACTGAATCCCAAGCACTGTATTATACTTTTGTTACTGTCATAAAAGTACCAGTTCTAACAGACACTTGAAACTTGCTTCAAAACATACATTCTCATTTGATTACAGTTTGATACAGTTTACAACATTACATTAAGACCTGTATCTGAACTGTCAATAAACAAAACTGGACAGATCTTGCTTATTTCAACATGTTCTCAAAGTTTGAGCTCTTATCACCAAGACATGCTAACACACTCAGCTGTTTTTCATTTAAGTTTTACTACTGTTCAGTCTTCCTATTAAAATTTATATCCTGAAAAGGCCATGAAAAATAATGCTGTTATGCCTATCTTGCCCTGATCAGAGAGCTGATGTTAATTAGTACAATAGGGATGAATGATGCATTAAGTAGTTTAGTGAAGTCTCATACTACCAAAGAATGATTTCAATCACAGAATCCAGCAGTGACAAGCAATTTAGCTTGAAGAAGTAAACGCAGGGAACTGAGACCGCTGTCAAGAGTCTCAAGCAAATAAGCATTTGTCACTGGTTTTATGGCCAGCTAAGAGCCACTGTTTTACCATCTTCCAATGCAAAGCCCCCAGATCTGCTGAAGTCTGCACTGACTAGTGAGGCCCTCCACAGCTGGAAAGCTTTCACTGCCAGTTTATTCCAGCCACCAAAATGTGCTGCTCTACAAGACAACTCTACCCACTGTCTAAGTGGCTGCTGTCAGGATTGGGAAAGGTCACCAAGAGAAGATCTAACCTCTGGATCCTTACTCTACACATGTTCCTTGAAAAGAGGTATTTTTGGCAATTATCACATTGCCAGGGCATATTTTTGTTTCATCTTTGTGTACTTCTAATAGCAGACCATTACTTGCTATAGTAACATGATGTGTCAGTAAGCTTACTGTATACCATACTGGGAAGAAGATTAGGAAATAAACGGTACCAGCTAAACTTTTGAATGGAAGGGTCAACTAACACTTCATTCCTCAATATCAGGAAACATTGCAAAGAAAGTGCCTGATTTGAGGCTATGACGGGAGTTTGTTTTGCTAAAGTTCATGAAAGTTTACCTACTATAAATTTCAAACTGCTCTGCTACATTTGCTTACATTGGTTTGTAGTCACATTTACTCCTAAGCACAAGAAGTCATGTTAATTGTATTTGATACAGGACAACTAGATGCAGTCTATCCACACAGAACAATGTGCTGTAAAGGGAGACTTCAGTTGCAAGTATATATATAAAAAAAAAAAATCTATAGTGGTAGTTTCTGACTATCAAGACTAATGCAAGAAACTATCAGCTTTACAATCCTATGTTTTTTAAGTACCTCCCTTGAAGATCACAACCTTTCAAAGCTCTCTCCTTCCTTCAAAAGGAAGAAACACCTTGTCTACCCTGAAGAAATAGAGGCACTCTTGAAAGAATGAAATAAGTGGTAAAATCTTGACTCTGTAGTGAACAGGGGAATTGATAACTGCTGTTCAGGAAAGCCCAGCCATGTAATCAGTTGTCTATATTTGCTTCTAAGCAACAGTTCCTCCCAGTCAGACTGTTTCTGTATTTGACTTCACTATTAAAAAGCACCACCTGACAGCAACTCTGTCTGCCTCTAAAAAGCATAAGACAAAAGCTAAGCTAGTATATCCAGAGTATAGCAGGTGGTTGCTTTAATTTCAACTTACTCTATGGCTGGGGTCTCTTGGCAGGACTAATATATCTTTCCACAGATCATTTGAGGACAATTAGTACCCTCTTCATGCTTGTAACCCAATATAAAGTCTCATCTGTCAGCTATTATAAACTAAATATTATAACAGAAAAGTATTAGCCTCATCAGTATACACCAGCGTACATACTCTGACCCCAAGACCTAATTTAATAGGTCACCACCTAAACATGTGGCCAGGAATTGAAAACTACACTGTGCCAATTCTAACATGCACAAGTTTCCTGCCATCAGTCAGATCACAAGCTCAGTTTTCTCAGCACAAAGTCTTTTTCTCCCATGCTAGTTACTACCACTATGACCTCAACCCTCAAACGAGTTTTCAAATTCGGAAAGCCAAAAAACTGAGTTCAAGCCATGTTTCAGAGAAAAAAACCCCAGACCATGCCCTGAAACGTATTCCCCACACACTTCAAGTTTAGAAACACTCTTGCATAAATCACTGTTTGGTCTCTTTCAATGCCACCTTCAGGCTTCAAACTTCAGCGAGCAACAGCATCCATAAAGTGCCACTTACCTCTACTTCCACAGACTGCATTGCTAAATCACATGGTGGTTTTAGTGCTTTTGGTCTCGTTGCATACCAGTAGGTTGTGAGAGCTGCGAAAGCACCAAAGCCCATCAGCGTGTTTGTCGGAAGGGTGCGCACATACTGTCTGACATCCCCAAGTTCTGGCATTCGTAGGTGTCTAAACAACTCATGTGCTTGCATTGCAGTTCAATGCGGTTGTCCTGATGCAGGAATCTGTTGATATGAAAGAAAAAAAAAAAACTCACACACAAAGTTTTGAAATCCCCTTTTGATTCACTGTTGTTGTGGGAGAGTGATGTATGCTTTGTCCTACTGGCTTACCACTATCAAAATAATTTGATCTGCAACTAGGCAGGGCAATACCTTTAGACTTCTGTGCTGCAATTAAGTAAGCAAGCAATTACTGGTTCACACTCTAGACAGACAGGTGAGGCTGACAAGAGGCAATTTCTTCAGGGTTTTAATATTGCTTTTAACAGACACTGCATTTTAACAAAACTTTTGCCTTTTTTTTTTTTTTTGAAGGACAGCATTTCACAAATGCAAAATAGTTATTTGTAGAGTAGCTGTCCTGTAAGACTGTTTAAACAGTAAGTGTCAAACAGGAAAGAGGGAGGGCGGGGCTATAAGATGTTAACTTCCTGCATTAACGTAACAGAGAGCATCCTAATCCTACAGTAGCATAGCAAGAGCAGGATTTTTCATCTCTTAAATTCAGCACAATAAACCCCTTCTCTTTTCTACTCTCCCTTCAGTCATGCACAGAAAGCTCACTACAGCACGCTGCCTTCAAAGCCAATATCCTCCCATAGCTCCTCTATGCTAGCAAGCTTCCTATTTCTCCCAGCAGCACGCCAGCAATTTATCTCTGGTCATGAGGCAGACTAAAGCAGCATCTAAGGAGGCCCGAGGCAGCAGCACACAGCAATATAATCAAGCACAGGAAGCACATTTGATTTGTCACGTTCACACAGAAGGAAGAGCTGAAAGAGGCTGCTCCCCGCCAGCACTCCCTGACATGGATATTCCACAGCAAGAACTAGCCGCAGGCGGGGGGAAGCATTGCAGTCAGCTCAGCTGGTGCTCTCCTCTACAGCCAAGGTCTCCCGGGACATTTGTCACATGCCAAACCCACCAGCTCCTGCCCACTAGGTGAGAGGTAAGCAGCAGGCAGCCGGCCTGCCCAGGGCCAATGGCGACTCGCACCCAGTCACCCCACCGCCCGCCGAAGGGTGCCTGCCCGCCCTGCCGGCTGGCAGCAGTGCTCACAGGCGCCTGTCACCAGCTCAGCCTCCTGCCGCCCAGGGACGGCTGACAATGGGCCCTGTCAGGGTGGGGTGGGGGGAAGCGACACTTCCCTGCTTGCTTGAAGAGCTGAGATGCATTTACTCAGGTAATTTAGGTCCAGCCATTTCCTACGGACAATAAAAATCAAACAAAGGACCTAAAGAATGTCAAAACAGGCGTTTAAATAGCTAGAACATACTGTGTAACAATACACCGCTGCAGGATGGCAGCGTAGGAGACGCTGAAATCCAAACAGGCAGAATTATATGCTTATTAGTTTTTAAACCAACCATACCAGGCTAAGATTTCATATTTCTACAGGAAAATCTCTAGTTTACAGTCTGCCCTTGAAATCTTTACTGCTGCAATCAGTTATTCAGCCAGGCAGCCCAACAGTTGTCTAGTTCACAAAAAGTCTAACCAGTATTTGGACAAGGATTTGCTAGAGAGAGCAAAAAAGCCATGAAGTTAGTTCAAAGGGCCCATGGTTTCTCAATATTAGCAGAAGGACAGGCTGAAGTAAGGTCACGGATGGGGGCAGTGTCAGGATGGAATCAAGTTCCAGCTCTGGAAGGGTCTGGGACCCATGGAGCACTCCCAGCCTGCAGGCACTGCCCTCTCCCTCGGCCCCCGCCCTTTTCTTTTATGGCATAGCCTCAGGGTACAGGGCTGCATCACCTAGATATGCAGTGCATAATACAGAAATGCCTTTTGGTTATTTGCATTGTGATACACAGCAGACTATACTCAAAATCCAGAACACATCAGGCTATAATGGAAGGTAGAGAAGAACTGAATATATTAACAAGGAACTTCTTTTCCATTGGCATAAAAAGATTTAAAAAATTAATTACTGACTTAATAGTTAGTATTAGCATGCTGTTGCTTTCTATGCATCAAATCATGCTCATTGGCATTGCAGGCATGAAAGCTACCTCTTAAGTTTTAATATACACAGATGAACAGTAAGAATAAAAACTTATTCCAACAAGGAAGCCTTGGCTTACTAGTTAATTTTGTGTATATCAGACACCAAATTATGAAACTAGAAAAAGGGGGCTATAATGTACATAAGGGCTAAGAGCAAGCTTAGCTCTCTCCTCCTCAAGCCCCACAATAAGCACCTTTGACCTCTCTGCATTAGTCATGATGTGTCCTGCACACACACTATATGATTTAGGAATGCAATGTAATTAGAGAGTTACTCTTTCAAAAGGCTGTGGTGCCATTACAGCTAACAAGAACTGAAGTAAACATGATAATTTCATTCACATGAGTCCCATTGTAGTCAAGGAGCTGCTATGATTTGAGCCTAGGTGAAGAGAAGAGATACACACCGCTACTTTTCATTTCTTTGACCAGTTGTTTGTAGAACAGCCTGTAACATAAAACCTTTCTTGAGCAGTTATACTGCAAGTTATCAGTTATAATGAAACATTTTACTGCTTAGGTTTATATTGAGGGATGACATTTTTTTATTACACCTTCTGCCTCATCAGCACAAAAAACAAGGTTAGGACAGAGCTTTCTGCAAGACTAAGCAATTCCTAGCTTTAACACTACCTGCTAAGTCATATCAACTCTTGTTTTCTGTATTTAAGACAAAGCCAGATGCAAGAAGGAGAATAATTTCACGTTCTTAACATATGCATCCAAATATGCCCCATCAAGAAAGGAGGCTTCAATGCCTCCCAGCCTTCTTTGATCCATCTCAGTATTTACTTGGCTTATGCTCCATTCATTCACATCAGACATCCAGGGTCTTTACCATGACCAAGGAGAGTGGTTTAGAGCCTTTAGATTGAGGTACAAAGATCTTCCCAGTGGAGCTAGGATCTGTCTTTCACTCCCTTTCCTCAAGGAAGGGCCCAGCTAAGTCTGCTCACTCAAGACAAGTAAAAAAGCCAAACTCGGGTCCTGCAGTTGTTTCTCATCCAGACAGGATCTGGATCACAAGGAACAGACTCAGAAACTCAGCCCCTGCGCAAGACAGGACATAGCAAATGATTGGAAGTCAAAGCTGGAGACCCAAAGGAAGAAGATCCCCGATGAGGTAAGTACCAGTCTGTGATACTCAGGTTGCTACATGTAGCAAAAAACTTGGAGCAGCATGGGCAACGTTTGAGGTCAAAAGCACTTTTTCCTCAATGCAACGGGTAGACCTTTGTTTGCTTTTAAGTTTAGAAACAATACCAGATACAGGAAAGTGCTTTTAATAACAGGGCAAAACTGCTTCAGAGATAACTACCTGTCCTGGCCACCTCCACAGGAACAGCGGTTCCCAAAATCTAGCCCATGAAAGCATCCCTCCGAACTCGTATCAATTCAGTTAAGGAGTTCTGGACAGCTCAGACAAAGCCAGCTCTCTCTGCTCACACACACACCCCGCAGCACCCAAGACTCATTCTTTACAGCAGAGCCAGTATCTCAAGGCAATGACCCAAGTTGGCAGGACTCCGCCGTTCTTTGCTGCTCCTACTCTCGGCGTACAATGGGCTATTTACAGCAGGCAGCAGCCTGCCTATTGTCTATCCATAGCCAGACATCGTTCGAGTGCAATGGAAGAGAACACGAGAGCAGCCGTCAGCTTCTGTATTGCAAAGAAAACAACCCCAAGTAGCAATGGCCTCTCTTCCTCTCTATCCTCATATTTAGATAATGGCACACTAGCACTGCAGTGGCCTGCCTTAAAGGCAGGTCCACCACATCGTGTAAAAGAAGTAGCTGTGTTATTTCTACAGACCCTTGCAGACCGGAGAAAGCTACAAGACAAGTTGCCTATCTCTTATGAGCAATATGACACTAAGATGTTATCACTATGTTACGCTGGAACAGGGGATCAGCCACCCATATACCTTTGAGTTATCCTGATAGCTACTTGCCATTGCAGTTTGTTGTTTTCTTACTATTACAGGTTAAACTGCACAGCTCCCACGAATCTCTTGTCTTAGTTAAGCCTTTCTCCACTCATCCTTTGAAAGAGCAAGTGCAGAATCATGTTATGGTTCCTTTATTGAGTATAAAAGAGGGTACAACAGATAGCTTTGGCTATTAACAAGAGAAATCCTTTTGTCCGAATAAAATACATAATCCTAATCTCAGAGTGCATTTACAATCAGCTTAAATTTGAGTCAGTCCAACCTGTCCCAGATACATGCTCCCACAACCCTCTCTGTGCTGGCCAGGCACTCTTCGTTGTGCAGTCACACTAGGGAGGTGAGCTGGCAAACACCATTTTCCTGGGTTAGTTCTGATGCTAGTTCTCAGCTAGATCAACTCTTGTCTGGATGAACAGATTGGCTCCCAGAAGGAAACAAGACAGCACAGCTGGGGAAAGGGATGGACTGTTGTAATACTACACCTTAAGCATGCATCTCCAAACACTGCATGCAAGTCATCCCAGGATTTCCTCCCCCTGCCCTGCAGTCACAGCAGTAACTGGACAGAGGTCTTGCAACCACCTGTGACAGAGCCAAACTGTAACCAGCAAGGAAACCACAACCACCCTCAAGATACAGCACAGGAACATAGGTAATTGAGACCTGAAGGAGAATCCTCAGTTTAAGCTTTGTATAACATGAATACAACAGCAAGATGTCTCCTGCGGTGCAGCCTGTCACGTCACGCATGACGTGACAGTCTCTCCTTAGCCACAAAGGACTTTCCTGAACAAACCAAGTACTGTTGAACCGTCTAATCCACTACTCTGCCCTCCTCTTCCTCCACCTACACCCCCCAACCCCCTAGTAAAAAACTTAATATCTCATCTTACCCAGAATCACCTGGATCACCCAGCCAGGCTTCAGAGCTATGAACCCTCCTTTTAAAGCAGGAACTGACAGATTGACTTTCCTGCAAAAGTAGAGAGGGAAGAAGTAAAAAGCTGTTAGTGAGGAACCCATCCCATGCACAGAGAGGAACTAGCAGGTCTGGTCCTTAATATTCACCTCTAACCCCCCTTCAGCCCCCCAGTCTGGCTCTGAACAGCCACAGGGCATCATGCAGTGGGTTCAGGTTGCCTCTGCTGGTTCAGTTTCTATTCCTGCATTTGAGACAAGGCAGGACCAGAGGGAAGCAGCCTACAAGCTGGATTCAGCCCCACTGGTTGGGCCATCGTGATTTACTTCATAAACTGCAACTGAAGTTAACACTCTGGCTGCAACTTTAAGGAGCAATACATCTGATACTGATGTGTCAAGGCTCTGTCCTCATCTACAAGGAAAGTCACAGCCCTGTCCTCAGCCGTTTGGCTGCAGTCCTCTTGCAATCAAATGGAACAAAACCTGGATTCTTGCCTCTTGATGATGTCCAACAAGTAATCTGAGTGCACACCAATGAGGTCACTGGAGTTCGTTCAAGTTCAGGAGCTGAGCCACATGACAAGAACCTGCTCAATGCCTTTTGTGCAATTACAGTCCTCCAGGAGCACTTGGTAACCCTGTATACAAAGGAAAACCAATACTTCCCACTAAAACCTTTGAGAGTGATCGATTTAAATTTCCTTTGATCCGTGCCTATACACATGCAATGTGTTACTAAACAGTCTTATCAGTTTCTCATCTTCAAAGACCACAGAAGATGCTTACAAATATCTATTTTGCAGCCTAAATTACTATCCATTAGAATTGCATCCCTACAACTCTGATTTGCAAGTACATCATGGCACTACTCCGTTAATTTTAACTCAATCCAAATACAATTCAGAAGAAAATCACCCTACAGAAGCAAATTGCTACAAACCAGCAGCTTTCTTGTGGCATTAACAGCTTGAGTACGTCATACCAACTTATTCATTCTACTCCTCACAGGAAAAGGCTACTATTCAGAAAGCCCAGTATGCAACATCAAGTTAACACATGCTTCAAGTGCTCACCTGAGGCTCTGCAAGAATGAGTTTCTTACTCATACTTCTGTCACCTGAAGTCTAGCAGAAGGCAACCTGGGTCTGGCACACTAAGCCACATTGCATAACACTAGATAGCGTTTACGTTCAGAAGGATGTTTTAAAAAAACATAACCCTTAACACTATGAGACTGTAAGTACTTACAAGAAGCAACTGGTTCACTGAGTGTCCTCCCAACACCAGCTTCACAAGAAAGTATGACGAGTCAAGCAAACTCTTGACCTCAGGTATTAAGGCATCCATGTATCTCCTCTGAGTCAGTGACAGTAAACATCTTCTAGCTTTCCTAGGAAACTAATCCATCCTCACCAGGCTATTAATGCAGCCCAACTGCAGAGACCAAGTTTTCAAAACAAGGCACATACAGTATGAAACTAAAAAGCTTAAGAGTTCTGGGCTTAAGAACAATAATTCATACAAAAAGCCAGAAGCCCTCTTCTGCAAACAGCACATCATGCACTTCTGCTATAAGCCTTAAGCAGTCCAACTACAAAAAACAAAACAAACATTTTCCCTCTATATCTCTATAAAACCATGCAAGCTGTTTTCAGTCAGTTTTGGACAAACTACCAGTATTACTAAGATTCAAATCCTAACCAAAAAGAATATTTTACTATCATATTTTACTCTCTGTACATGAGTAACTCCCAACATGAAAGGCAGCAAGAGAGAGCAGAAGCTTTGTGTTACCAAGTGTCCTTGTTTCAGGAGCCAGGCAGGATCTGCAGAAATGCAAGCCCCTCATCTGCAGCCAGGGTTCAGCCTACCGCCTGTAAAGGTCAATGCTGTACAGCAGGGGTACCTTGAGCCACATGGCATTGTAAACTCCCACACAAAGCCATTTACCAATGAACAAACCGTCTTCCCTCTTATTTGTGAGGATTTCTGGGGAGTTACCACTGGTTATATTTAACATATTAAAATATTTAACATATCTGAACTTGTAATTTATCACAGCAGGGCAGTAGGATATGGCAGGCAGTCTATTCACAAGACTACCAGAAGCCCAATTTACCAAGCAATGTATACCCTTGGGCCAGAATCTCTCTCCCCCTCTCTGCTGCACATTTGAAAAATTTTGTGCCATTAGCCTCTTTGAGTCTACCCATTTCAATCAGCTGCATTACCAAGATTTAGAAAAACAAAACTCAAAAACCTACTACTACCTTCTATTGCTCACATTAGTCAAAGTGTTGTCTCCTTGGAAGGGAAAGAGAGAGAGAAGAAATGGTTTACTCTTCCCCACTGGAGAACAACACACCCAGGACAGAGAAGGTGTAACCCACTTCTAACTCCTCAAAAAAATCCCATGCAGCATTCATTTCTAGCAGAGCAATGAGGTAGGAGAAGCAGCTACAGAGACTTTACTCAAGAAACAGAAGAGTCACTTACCCAGATAACTATTTCAAAGTTGTCTTTCCTTCCATTTTGAATTACTGGTTTTGTTTTTCCACCGATACCAACCTTGTACTGGCCCTTGAAGCAAAAGGCTACTTGTGGGTTTGCTTTTCAAGAACTGAGGACTTACTTTCAGCCTCATGTTGGCTGATTTGTAGTTGTAAAACAGCATCTACCAAATTTAGAAGCCACCTTTTAAATTCATTACAATCATGCAGTCCTCAGAATAGGCTAAGGCCATTTGCTCAAGACCTTGAATTGAGTACACTATGCACAACAGCTACTTGTAATTACAAGCTTTAGATGTCCCCCATCAGCCATCCTCATATTCCAATACAAGCAAGCTAGATATCCTTGGTCTTTAAAGAATCGGGTAGTAACAGTATGGTTCCACTAGGAACTTTGTATTTAGGTTTTTGCATTACTAACACTGCTATTGTTGCAAGAGGAAAAGAAAGGTATTTTTCAGTAAACTCAATGCCTTCTTACACTCAGAATTTCTTGATCCAAGAAACCTGATCCAAATCTCTTGAGCTGAGAGATCTCAGCTTGTGAGTTTGAGAGCACATTCCAAAGCAGAGCCGAATACAAACACTCCTGAGCAGGCTCAGGAGACCACATGGTTCCCTGTAAAGCAACGTGGATGAAACAAATCTGTTAACACCACATGAAGCTCTGTGGTCCAGGTACAGATATAGAGGCATGGGATTTCAATAGCAGTTTCTTTAGATGTCACTCTTTCCTATCACAGGACCTGACCATCGTATCTTGGACTCTAACCCAAGCCAGGCATATGTTTAGATGGATTACTAGGTCCAAGAGGGTGTCTGTAATACCCCAGACAGCTCACAGACATGCCGTTTGGAAACTCAGGAGGCTTCAAGTGTTGCAGTTCCTGTTCAACAGGAACGAGAAGTGTATGCATCCTAGAACAAAAGCATCGCGTAACCAGGCTAAAGCCCTGCGCTGTAGCACTGCAAGTCCTACCTAACAGCAGAGGGGAGGCCTGCAAAGTCAAAGTCACTCAACCTTCCATTTTAGGCCAGTTTGCCTCACACTACATTTCCATACGCGCTCTCAACTGCTTTAAAAAAAAAAAAAAAAAGCTGCTTCAACTACACGCTGCATTCAAAAAGCTGCTTCAAGTACACGCTGCATTGATGCCCGCAAGTACAACCTACTTGAAGACAAGATCCAGCGACCGAACGTGAAACCCCTCAGGTTAACACGCAGCACTGCGCTCCCCAGCCTGCTGCTACCTGCTGCTCGGCCGAGCGGCCGGCCGGCGCAGCGGGTTGCTTCGCCGGCAGCGGGGGCCGGCCGGGGCGACCACCCTGCGGCCCCAGTTGTTTACCCCGGGCCAGGCCGGGCCGAGCCGTGCCGTGCCGGGGGAGAGGGCAGCGCTGGAGCCGGAACAATGCCCTGCCAGCCGGGGCTGCCGCAGCGCCGGGGGGAGGCCGGAGACGGCCAGCTGCTACGCTTTCCCGAGGGCTTTTGTGCCGAGGGGAAGCCAAGCCGGCTCCAGGGCACGCTGACCCCACCGCGGGGCGGAAGGGAAAACCCCGCAGCCCCAGAGAAGCAGCCCGAGGGGAGCGGCGGCGGGACCGCCCCCGCCGGCACCCGCCGCCCCTCGGCGTCAACCGCCCGGCCCCGCAGGTGACAGCGGCCGCGCAGGCCGCCCCAGCCCCGCGGCGAAGGGCCGGGCGGCGGCGGCGGCTCCGGCAGGCCCCGGCAGAACCAGCCCGCCTCAGCGGCGGCCGGGCAGGTTGCGGCCGGCGCGTCCCTGACAGCCCCCGGCCCTGCGGCAGCGGCGCCGCCCGCCCCTCAGCGCGGCCGGGCCGAGCCCCGCGGCCTCGCCCCTCGCCCCCGGGCGGCAGCGGCACCCCCCCCCGAACCCCGCTCACCTCCCGGCGGCGGCGGCAACAACGACCACGGCTGTGCACGGCTCCCCCAGCGCCGCCCTATTTAAGCCCAGCACGGCGGGAGCGGCGTGTGCGTGTGCCGAGCCCGCCTCCTCCTCCTCCTCCTCCTCCTCCTCCTCCTCCTCCTCCTCCTCCTCCTCCTCCGCCCGCCCGGCCTCCCGCCCGCGCCGCCCGGCGGGCGCTAGGGCCCCGGCCGCCCCGCCGCCGCCGCGCCTCCCTCCCCGCCCCTGCCCGCGGCCCGGCCCCGCCGGTCTCCGGGGGGGGGCTCCCGCGGCCGCTCCCCGGCCGCCCGGGCATCGCTCGGGTGTCTCGGGCTGCCGGTCGGCGGGTGCCACAGGAATTCGTACAACCCCCGCGGTGGGAGCGGTGGGAACACCGTGCGTGCGGGCACAAATTGCAGGGAAAGGACAGTGGGGCGAGATGAGCGCCGGCGGGGCAGCGCGCAGCGCTCTACACCTGACAGGTCCGAGGTGCCAGCCTGCATGGGAAGTTCCTCTTACGGCTTCGCAACAGGCATCTGCATCCGGAATAAACAGGCTAAAAGGACGCAGGCTTCGGCACGACAGCGTTGGCAGCGGCCGATGACCTTGTTGCAATCCGGGGAGTCATCTGTTCACCGCCGCTAAACTTTTGGGGGGGGGGGGGGCGGGGGGGCTGCGGGTTTGAGGTGTATCCCGGTAAAGCAGAGGCAGCTGGGGCCCTGTCAGCGACCTCTGGCAGTTCTCTTAACTGGTTTGGGTTTGGCTGTGTGCTTCATCAGCCCATTCGACCTGTAAATCATCAACCTACATCTCAAAGTCCCACTGTGTTGCACACTCTGCATTGCCCACTCTGCGTTGCCATAGTTTTCCTGTGTTTCGTGGGTATTATTTGGGTTATTTTAAGGGGGGAGGGTTTAAGCCTATGCACACTCATGTATATATATATATAAATATTTTGTAAGTTATTGGAGGTACTTTTATTTTACATAAAGGCAACCACTGTTTTCTGATGCTTCAGTTTATACTGGGGAACACCAGGCATAAGACTTCCTGCAAAACGGAGTTTTTAACAAAGGAACGAGCCTATATTCACTTCTTAGCAGAAAGGAGGAGGGCACTTGTGAAGCTGCTGATAGTCCCCACTTAACTGCACTTGGGTTCACACCGTGAGGGGCTCAGAAATGCAAAATAAATTCCTTTCTCAAGAAAGGAAGCGGAAGCACATAATCCAGGAGTGCATCTGACTGACTGCAGCTGCTAATGGGCATGGAGTCCATAGCACGGCTAAAGCTAGTTCCGAGTAAAGCCCCAGAGCACAGGCAGCACGGACATCAGCTGCTCTGCCACGGTTGGGCTCTGCTGGTTTGTTCCTATTGCACCATACTTCGTGCTCATGTAGGCACAGCCAGACTCTGCCAAGTGATTTTTGCATTACAGCCAGGGTCTTGGATGAAGGAATCAAGTGATGTAGAAATACACCGTCTCCGGCACTGGTGACTTCATCTTTTGTCCTGAATGCATCTAGGTTCCATTTGCCAACCACCAAAACTCATTATGATTTTATCTGCTGTGCTAATTAATCCTTCATTATCACATCTTTCTCCACATCTGGGCTTCTAAAGGCCAGAAACCACATGTTTTAGCCCTCAGAGAAACTCCAGTGAACTGATTTTCTCTTGTGTATCACTGGAAAGAGGGTTTCTAAAAAGTCTCTCTCTCTCTTGTACAGACCTTTTCATGAATCCTGTCAACATGAAATTGCAGAGGTCCCAGCTATGCAATATTTAAATAGGCATCTCACTAATGCCACTAATGTATCACCTCTCTACTCCTACTTGACACTCACCAGATCATGCATCCAGGGACAACATGAAATGCAATTGGCTTTTTTCCAGCTGATCAGGGAAGAGAGACACCCAGTCTCAACCAAACTATGTAGGAAAACATACGTAGACAGCAGGGAAGTAGGAGCTGTACATAAACAAAATCTACAAGGACAATATTGGATTGTCATACAGAGGGGAGCTAAGGAACCTGGGGGTCCTGTGGATCAGCGGGGGCCAGGGCCCTTTAGCAACTACAGACACATTTTTAATTATATTTGAGATGCCACCAACTCTTTTTATCGGCGAACAGGGCATACAGGCTCTCAAGCCATTTCACTAGGGAAATCTGCTCTCCTTAAGTACATCAGATAAACCAAATAAGTAAATAAAGAGATCCAAAAGGAGATTCTGGCTTTCTTGTTTAAAGACAATTCCCTGTATTTCAGTCTGTGCCCATTGCCTCATGTCCTTTCACTGGGCATCGTTGAGAAGGGTCTGCCTCCATCTTCACCCCCCCCCAAAATAGGTATTTGTACATACCAACAGGATCCCCCCTGCCCCCAAGCTTTCCCTTCTTGAGGCTGAACAATCCCAACTTGCTCAGCCTTGCCTCAAGTGACAAAAGCTCCAGTCCCTTTACCACATCCATGGCCCTTCACCGGACTCCCTCCAGTGTGTCCATGTCTCTTTTGTACTGGGGAGCCCAGATTGGACACAGCTCTCCAGGTGTGGCCTCACCAGTGCTTGAGTAGAGGGGAAGGATCTCTGCTCGACTTCCTGCACATGGGGATGGACCACTGTTGATCTTGGAGAAGGTGATCCTTGAAAAATCAACCAGTTCTCTTGGACCTCTCTTCTCTCCAGGACCATTACGCTAACAGGGCAATTATCCTGTAAATAGATTACCCAAAACAGAGGATTTCCGCTTCAGCAATGTATGCATATTATAGAATTTTCAGCACCAGCATTTGCTTTTCCCAATAATACTGATATTGAAGTACTGTTCTTATATTCCTGTATTGGCTATCACTGACAATGTAAATTAAGCATCTGCCAGAAAAAAAATACTTAGCTGTGTTCTTTTCATTTTGATTTACAGGGCATGCACATCACTCTACTGAATTGGGTTATGCCAAGTGTACCATTTGAGAGCCATCCTAAGTGTATCATTTTTATACAAAACAGACTGCCTAGCCTTCTACCGTACTGTATCTGCATCTGCTAACACTTGTGTGGAATCTCAAGAGAAGAAAAACAAAGAAATGTTATGTAAATAAGCACTTCAAAATGTCTAGTATATATTGCAATTAAAAAACATGAGCTACCAGGTCCATGGAGCAGGCATAGTTACTTACGTCTTGTCAACCCTCCTCCTAGTGGGAAATGGAATAATTTTTGTTTTGCATTCATCACCGTTTCGTACACTTGAGAAAGGGAATATAAGGCCAGATAGGAAACGCCAGGGAGCAGGAGCGGGCAGTGGGGTCACTCCATAGCAGGGAGCGAGCAAGGAGCCGAGGGTGACTCCGGCAGAGGCAATGCTCTCCCCGGAGGAGCAATCCCAGGGCACCCACGTAGGTGACACCGATCGGTTCTGCCAACAGCCCTCGGCAAATTGAGATAACGAGTCAGGGCTGGGGTCCACGCAGAGACCCAGTGGGGAGCAGCAGGAGCCAGCACCAGGACTGAAGACAAGGCTGGGACACATGTCTAGGGCTCATCCAGGAGACAGGGCTGGAGACAAGCTACCTGCAATGTCCCTCCAGGCTCCATCCAGGAAAAACAAGTCAGAAAGCTGGGAAAACAAGGGACAAGGCTGGGAATGGCATAGCCCAGGCCTGAGCTTAAGTGGAGCCCCTGGACTGCTGGGCAGGGGTGTGGGTGGGGGTCCCAGGCAAGGCTGCTCAGGGCCATTAAGGTCTACAGGTGGCCCCAGGGCCCTGGCAGCGACACCAGTGCTCCCCACTCTCACAGAAATACATGGCATGTGTCCAGTTGCATGTCACCTGGGGTATTCCTGCCACACATTGAAAGACAGTGGCGACATGGGGACCTAAGTTTCTTTGAGGTTATATGACAGCCAGAGCTGGCACAAAAAGGTACTGTGCGAAGAAGAGGCTAGTGTAAGATTATGTAGGTTTGCAACAGATGAACTGGTTTATTGAGGACAGCTGAATCTGGTTATTTCTATGCCATTTTTCTTCTAGGTCTATGTCATTATACAGGTGCATTTTCAGCTAAGAAACAACACATCATATTGGGCACAACAGCAAATATCCCAAAGGTAAGAGTCTCCCAGAAGAAATTCTGCCCTAGGTCAGAGAGAAAAATCTATTTAGGGGGATTCCTGAAGACCACAGTCATCTGCCTTCCTTACGCACAAAGGAACACAAACTGAAACATACTGATGTCATGAATGAAATGCACTGGCAGGGCTCTGGATAAAGGTCTGCGCAGAGCCAGCCTAAGCTATGCTTCGGTCACACTCATCATGTTACCTTAAATAGTTCTTCAACTTAGAAAGATAGAAGGAAGTCATTGATATATTGGGTTCCATAAAATACAGGTCTTCTGAACATTGAGATACCTAACCAGGTAAATAAAAGGTTTATGAAATCCTCTGTATAAAAGCACAGAAAAAAACCCCCACATTTGCAAAACTTCTATTGCATACCAGAAAAGAGACATGATTATATATACATACACGAATATACAGAGAGAAATTTTTTGGAAAAAAAAAATAGAAACAAAACTAGAAAGACAACTTAAATAGGAACTACATTTTTTTAAACATGTAATGACTTTGTTGGGTTTTGAGGATTTTGTGGGTTTTTTTAAATACAGGAAGGATTTTTTAGTTATGCCTACTATTCCTTCCACTTTCTGTTACTGTCTCTGTTTATCAAATATTTCTCCTGCTCCCTACCCCCTTGAAGATAAATATGTAGCTTATGGTTTGGGATCTTCTGATGACCAGCAGCTGTATGAACTGACAAAGTGCCCATTTACTTCACACTCAGCCCATAGAACTGCCCTTCCCACAGCACTGGGGTGTCAGTTTGAATACCAGAAGATACGAAGGAGATAGAGGAGTCCTATGGAAATAGTATTTTGTCCAGCAAAAAGAAGACAACCTGGCCATAACTGATTCAGCTTGCTTATGTCAGCCTAATTAAAATGTTATTTCCTCAAATGACAAGGTACCTATGTAATTATATGGGACTGGAAAAACCAGCATAAAGCAACAGCGGATTAAATTGTGCTGAAGCCAGTTCATCTGCCACCAGTCCCTTTTCTTTCTCTGAACTTTGGTTCACAGGCTGCATTTCCCTCCCTTCTTCCTCCAAGCTGTACATGTGTGCAAGTTTACTAGCAAGTTTACTACTTGCTTCATCCAAACGAACAACATAAAGCTTTTCAGATTTGAGAGTTATTTAAGTAAGTAAAACCACAAACATAAGAAGGATGTTCTGCTGGTTATTTTCTGCCAGCGCAATATGAACAAGCCAACTTGTTCACTTTTCCTCTTGTAAAATATTTTCCCCAATCACCGTTCCTCTGTATATCTATCTTTTTGAGGGTCAAAGGCATCACACAAAAAAAGATAAAGTTTACATGCTTTACTTCTAAAATCTACTTGAGAACAGATGCTGCAATGTAAAAAGCTATATTACAGAAATATGTAAACTGACAATAGTGTTCCATCTGCTTAACCGAATATTAAGTAAAATATTACACAGAGATAATCAGAGCAAGAAATCTCAGAAGTTAAATATTTATTATGTTTGAACTCCAACTAAGAAACAAAGCGTCTGTGTCAAAAAATAAAATACCATCTCTGCTGCTGGAACATATCCTGAGCACAATATTTTCTGGCTGACAGAAATCAGCAAGTTGTTTTATTTGGTAGAGTTTACAGTTCACCAGCACACATTTAACACAAAACCAAACAGCAGAGCCCCAAGTAGTGCCAGACTAGGGCATATGGAACATCCCTTGCCAGCAATGACCTCCAAATGCACAGCATGTTTTCACATTCTTCACATACCCACACCTCCTTGCAATTATTTCTAACGAGTATTGGTGCACAAGCACAAGTTCAGCCCCAGGAGCAGGCCTGATGTCATGACAAGGAACACCTGCTTTTAAAGGATATCTCAAGTTGAGCAGGCTCACCTTCCCAAACCTGCCAGCTAAAAAGCATGCTTCACCGCTGGGAGGATTCATTTGGGCTCCTCCAACTAAACGTTAGTGCCTACAGGGGTCAGAAAGGGAACATGGAAAGAATTAATGAGGACCAAGCCCTTTCCAAAAGCCAAAGAGCTTGTATATAGTGATTTTGATGCTCTGATTTTAAATTAGTGTCTAGTATTCAAAAAAGCCTCAGTGAACCCTATTTCTTACAAAACACATATGCATACTGGAACATGTACATCAATTCTGTCATTTGCATTTTCATATAACACCTATGTCGGAACGCTCAAACCACGTGTGTAAACAGAGCTCTGCTTTTGAAAGGACGGCCCCACACCTTATCTGCCTGAACCCATCAAGTGCCAGACAAGGCGAGCCTGCAGATGCCAGTCCAGGATGATGGGCGACCAGGCCTTGGAGGTTATCAGCTGCCTAGCTTCAACAGAGGGAGAAGATCCACAGGAGCCACTCACGTAAGCCACCGAGCACAAAAAGATGCTGAAGCACAGCGCTCCAGTGCCCTGCTCCAGTGCTTGGCTCCTGTGGGAAAGGCGGACTAGTGCAGGGAGCTCAGGTTGGCAGCCGGAGTAGCTCAGGCTTTAGTTAATGCTCCTTCTTGGCCGCAAAACTGAGGTTGCACACTCCTTCACGCTTCGGTGCAAGGCTGTGTTTAGACAGGGCGAGAGCTAAAGCCAACACACAGGTTAACGCTGTGGGGAAGATGAGCCCTGGGAATATTTTTTATAAAAGGCTTGTAGGACGTGGATAAGATCAGCGTGGCCAACGTACACCCCATTAAAGTATTCCACAACAAGATACGTCAGTAAACGACATCTTCATTTGGGAGAAAAGCCAGGCCAGGGATTAAAAGAACAACCCGTCATGGCCCTTCATCATAAATCACCTGTATTGTCTCTGGAAATGGGTGGAAACAATTCCACCCTCCGCACTGCGATGGGGTGATTCACAGAGTTGTTGCTGCACAGGAAAACAAATAGGTCTGGCGTGTGAATAACAAACCTTCCTATGCTAACTTGCGTTCATAGGAAATAGATGTGAAAAACAGGCTAAATGTGCCTCTCCTTAGTAAAATGGTGTTAATAAGCAGAAAATAAGCATTGTTTGGCCATGTCTATGTTATCAGGAATCACCATTAATGAAATTACATGTTGAGCATATATCCAGCTGTCTACACAAAGTAGCTACAAGGTGTTAGCACCGTTTCCCTGCCGGTGAGCGCTGGCTAGCATGTGCTCTGCCATCGTGCATGGACCCAAGCAAGCTTTAGAGTTGGGAGATGGAGTAGTTCTTGGAAATGAAGTTTCCCTATTCCACTCCTGAACAGCACGAGCTGGTCAAGCCATCACTTCTGACCTGGTGCTTCCCCAGCCCATCCCGCTGCCATGCTTCATGAACAAGTCTAGGGGTATTTTAATAGTCTAAGTTTATTCTCTATTTTGTTTTCTTATATTTTAAGATGCAAATCTCCTCGAGTCAGCTACATCCAACACTGTTTAAAGTGATGGGTAGGCATTTATCTTTGGAAAGATATCTTTTACTATGCATCCTGGTAATGAAATTCCTATTTCTTATATAGAGATGGACCTGGAGGAATATTTCAGTACTACTTCATGTAACAAACCACTTAATGATATTAAACATTGTTATGTGAAGTGCTTAGCTTTATTTTTATGTAACCTTCATGGACACCTACATACTGCTACTTCAGAAAACTGATTTTCCAAAATCTCTCTCTAGAAATATCTAGCAGCAACAAACTTTTACTAGACACAAAACCCCCTGATTTTCTCTATCCCAAAAATAACTACATTAAGTTCCTTCCTCCTATTTTCTGCTATGAAACAGTAGCAGATCCTAGTGCAAAGTTGTATAACCTGTGTATGATAATACAAGCTTTACATGACTACATCTCTTATTTATTTCTGAGGCTTTAACCACTACCACATTAAGAGATCACTCAGATTAAGAGATCTGAGTCTTTTAATCACTACCATAAATTTGGAATCTATAAAGTGCATGGAGACCCTAAAATGAAGTACAATGGCACTTACAGGATGTTACAGAACACACAGACAGGTTTCTGCTGGCTGCAAGTGCCATGCAGTCTGCCCGCAGATCAACGCTGGCCAGCCTCTGCCTGGAGCAACGTGCGAGCACCTCAAAATCCTAACCAGGCTCTCACCATACTGTATTCTTCATCGCCGTTATGATACCTGAGTCTTTTTGTTGTAAGCATCAATAAGGATGATGGTCCTTGCCTCTAACAAACTTCAAGATATCAGTTAAGGAAATGCAACTGGAGCCTCTAGAATGGGCTAGTGAGTCCTGGATGCCACCAAACAACCCAGTACAATCACTGCTTCTCAGTGGCTAGGACCTGTGCTCAACAAAACCATATAGCACCTTTGAAAACAAGCGACCAGCCTGAATTTTCATATATAGGCAAAACACCCCAGCGGTTGGGTCACGATATAGATAATGCCTTTTTTTTTTCCCACAAGGCAAAGACAGCATGGCAGCGTATATATATTCTCCTTAGCTGTAAAGAGAAACAGAGTTAGGAGCTAAGAAATTAATAGATCAATATGACTGGTGAAAAGAGCAACGATTTTAAGTTCAGACTTAAAGTTTAATGTTAAATAAAAATTATTTCAGTTGATTAAGCCAAACTTAAGCTTAGATTAGCTAAACTAAAAGCAATTTTACTTCAAGATATATAAACAGTTTAGAGTTTCTTTTCGTCTTTGCTCCCCCTTTCATTATTTGTATTTTGAAGGTAATTAATATTACAAAGGCGTTTAAAGAGAAGTCATACAACCCATCAATTTGAAAGAGCAATTTTAATCCATGCTCCCTGCAATAGCAGCCAGCGCTGCCTGGAGTATCTGGCCATGGTAACAGCAGTGCTGGCTGCAGACACTTGCGAGGCCAGCAGGCAGGGGCTCTTAGCAGCGGTGACAGTGCCTGAAGCCCAGGGTTCTCCTGCCAGTCACAAGCGTGTTGTGTACTCTAAACCAGACTGCTCTGCCAGGGGGCTTCACTGCCCTCCTGGGCTCTGTTCGCTTATCCCCGCAGAGGTCAGCGCTCGCTCTTGCTGGCTGGCACAGGCTGCTTTTGTGAAAAAAGGGCAACAGGTGGCAATGCCCGCCCCAAGGTCATGGAGGAGTCCATCCATGCCTCCCCATCGCTGGCACGGCGCTGGCCGGGGAACGAGAAATGCCCTCGCATTCCCATCCCACCTGCGTGGCAGCAAGTACCGCTGTAGTTACACATGCGGTTTCCGTTATACGAGGATTTGCTGACAGAACTTCACAAAACCACACACTTAGGGCAAAATTTTTTTTTTAACTTTTTTTGTCTGAAGTGACCGTGGAGATTGAGGACCCAGGGGTATTAGTGTGGAGTGCTGAGTATATTTAAAAAAAATAAAAAGCAAGATTAAAATAGACTTCCAGCTGAAATTACTAAGGATTGAAACATATGATTTGGCAGAAATCATGGAGGAATGCAACAGATGTCAGTTTGGCTTGACTGAGTTAATGATGGGCTGAAAATTACCTAATAAGCCCCGACAAGGAAGTTTTTGCTTACTTGTGTTTATGCTTAAGTTATTAACTGCACACCTGCGAGGTTAAACACAGGTGCTGCTCTTTCCACTAAACCCACGGTGTCCTAGAGTGAAAACACAAACTTCACAATTGCTTAGCAAATCTCAAATGTGGTAAAAAAAGTTCAGCATCCTATACTTCCCCTTCAGGTTTTGACATTAAAAAAAGAATTGCAAATGTGCAGCTTGAGTAGGCTCTTTCACACTGCAAGAGTGCAAATGCAAACTGCCGTCTGCCCTCTTTGACTAACGCACCTTAACAGGCAATATAAAGCAGAGGTAACCTTTAGATAGCAATTTAGAGATTAGCTGGTAACAAATTAGAAAATTTAGAAATTTAAAGTTAGCTGTTAACAAAAAATAAAGGAAAAAAAAATCCAAGACCTAGTAACCTTTCCAGAAAGTGGGATAATATTTTTCCCCTCATGGTAACTGCTTTATCCTCTGTAATGGCACAGCTCCACTCTGCCTTCAGCTGGCCTATGGCCTTCTTGCCCAGGGCTGCAGGGCACCCTGCAGGTGACCACGCATGATCCCCATGTTCTGTACTCCCTTTGGAAAGAAAGCAGTGTTACACCTGGTGCATCCTGTAGCAAGTCCCTCTTACTAAGCACAGACTCATCTTGAACCGTCGGTGGTAAGTGCTGAAGCTGAAAGGTATCTTTCAGCTTTGTAAAAATAGGAGTTCATTCGTTTTCCTTCAGTACACTCAATATTCTCTTTTTGCCTTCAAAGGCTTGTCAAATGCAACTTCCTCTCAACTGTTATCTACCCCACTAAGCACAGAAAAAAACCCCTTTCAAAGCGCAGGCTATAAGCCCTGGAGCAGCCACAGTCACAAACTATGCTGAGTTATCAGAGATCTTGCTTTCACAGGGATGAAAGGACCTTTATCACGTTCCCAGAAAGCAGTGGAGGGCATGGCTTTACCCCACGCAGAAGGAGTTTTGCCTCCCATGAGAAGGTGGTCTGAGCTCGCCTAGAATGCCACAAGAATGTGTCACCATCCAGCAGCATCGTGCAGTCATTCAAAACACAAAGTAAAAGCTACATCATCCTAAACTTCAGGAAAATCTACCCAAGTAAAGTATGGCAATGGATGTTTCCTGAAATTTGTTATCACCTACTGTAGCATAGGGTGGCAAACCACGAGGACATTTCTGACAGGTTAATTTGATAAGAATTGTGAAATGGAAATAAAAAGAGCCAGGGGGGAATTCAGAGACCATTTTCAACATTTTTCAACCAGTCCAAACAGGGCATATACAGTAATGGTCTCCTCCTTATCACTATAGTAACGAATAAGCCAGCACTCAATTTTTAGCAGTCCTTTAGCATGATTACATATGCACACGAACACTGAGGCCAGATAATAGCCTCATTCAACTTCTTCTGGAGTTGATGAAAATCTGTCCCCTAGCTTCAACAGACTAGATTAGGATATTAATAATTCACAGCAGGTGCTGTGTACTGCCTAGAAGATCTATTGCTGCTTAGTGGGTTTTTAGCTACAGTAAGATGGCACTGGTTTCCCACACTCGTATCTACCGTTGGTACAATCAGATTTTAAACGCACATATAACTTAAGAATGTGTGTGTCTTAAAATGCAAGTTCTCCAGCAAGTAAAAAACTCCCTTCAGCACCCATAAAGGATTCCCACAGAGTTTTACAGTCCCGAAGCAGATGGGTTTGAACAAAGTGTCTCTGACAATTTAAAAACTTCAAGTATCCAAACTCTTCATGGTATTAAAAAAATTTCTCATGAAAGATCCGTCACAGAGCTTTTCCACTGATAGACCGTGTGGCACGTTGGCAGAGCAGCAGCACTGTCCCACTGAGCAGAGACTTCTCTGCAGGACATGCAAATATGAAAGGGACTCCTCACCAAACTGCAATTGCATAGCACCTCTGGTTAGAAAAAAGAGCATTCTAAATCTTCGGAAGCAGAACTCTAGATATGTTTTTTTGGAGGGAGGGTCCTATTTTTCACTCATTTGAGACCACAACTGTAAGAGTAATTAGTTAATTATCTTTAAGAAATAAAAACATGAAAAAAATTCAAAGTGAAAGGTCAAAAATACTGTATCAAATTTATAGGAAGGTAATTGTATCTTTCAGATAACACCCCAATTTTAAGATTTATGTAATTATTTTTGTGCATCAAAATTCTTTGTAAACTACTCCCAGTCCAACAGAAACAAGTTAACTTTTGGTGCTGAGGGACTCTCAGATTAGTGGGACTCTCAGATTAGTTTGACTCTCAGCCCTACTTCCACTGAAATGCAGGACAAGATTCCCCTGGCTTTCCACGTGGTAAGGTCTGGTAAAAAGAAGGCTGTCTCCAATTTGCTTAATGTTTCCTCTTTGAACTAGCAACTCCAAATCCAGACCTAAATCCTTAATAAAAAAAAAAAAAAAAAAGAGTTCATTCTTCTTCCTCAGACACCCTTGCTCAGCTCAATGTACCCTTTCTCCTTCTTTCAGTAGCTTTCTGGCACAAAAGTGTTCCAGCTTCTCGGTTAGGGAAAGTGTGGGGGTTTTTTACAAACCCTTGTATTAGTATCCTTTTTTTTTCTTGCAAAGTGGGAAGAGGGCCAAGAGTGAGAAGATGTGGTCAGTGGGGAGAACCAGGGGGGATTTGCAGCCCTGTTAAATTCCCCTTTCTTCCCCAGGAGCCACATTTCTGTCCTGCTTCCTTCCACGCAGAAAAACTGATTCTTTTCCAAAGCAAGCAAACAAATGGATTTTATTTCAGTCCTTCAGGTCATAGAAAAGCACTTGCTTGGGATAAATTAGTCAGGATTAGTAATTCTCTTTCCTGTTGGCAAGTATTAGAAATAAGTCTAGAACTCATATGCTGTGTTTCAGGATGATTACGAAATACTCATTTTCAACATGATGCTATCTTGTAGACTTTCGTTTTCCTTTATCTGTTTTATTCATACACAGTTTGTGTGCATACATTTGAAGTAGACCTATTCAGAAAACTACATGTGTTTAATAATATTAGACTTGCTACAAATCTCACAAGCGACAAGAATACTTGGGTTTAGTGGAAAGAAAATAAAAATGTTCAACCAATGTCAAGGGACCGACAAAGTGGGGAATAGTCTCGTTTATATGTACAGCACCTGAAAGTACATAGTGCGAATGAAATTCAGAAAGATTATGGAGAAATGTTTAATCAAAAGATCTCTGCACAACTGAGAAGCATGCAATTGGTATCTTATCCTGACTGAACGGGCTTGCAAATAAATACAGGATGTAGTGACTACACAACTGTCACGAACGAGTGGTTTGGGTAGCCTAAAGAATCACCTTCAAGGGTATTAGCAAAAGTGATTTAATAGGAGTTTATAAAAGCACAACTTCATAAAGTTCAATGGCAAGGTTCACTCTATTACCTATGAACTGTACAAAGGAAAATCAAGTTAGAAACAAACTAGAATGACTTATACAGAGACCAAAGATGCAAAAGGATAAGGGAGAAACTTACAAAGGAAAATTGAGCTAGACTTGATTTTTCATGATTTGCACAGAGATCAGAGATGCAAAAAGGTAGGGGAGACCCTCCTGTTGAGTCACGAGGTTCAGAGAAGACCCCCTTGCTTTCTAAACACCTGCTGGAGCTTAGGTGCGGCTGGATCCCCTCCTAGTCCCAGACTTGGTCAACAGTTTATGTCTAAAGGGATTATATGTGTGTAGCAGCAGTCTGAGGTTCATTCATAGTTTAAGGTGAATCACAAGATTTAGCAACACTTAATCATTGACTAATTTAACACTTACAAAGTGATTCTATAGAATTTACTACAATCACAACAGTGACCTGATTATAGATTCAATTCACACATGCACACACAGAGACACAAAGATAGGTATATAGATATAGAGATAGATAGATAGATAGATAGATAGATAGATAAACAAAGGTATACCTGTTAAAAATTCCCCTCGAGTTCAGTGAAATATTCACTTCAGATGTCTCGGCCTTTCTCAATGGGCAAAGTGTTGAGCCTCAAGGAGTGGAGGGTATCAGCCCAGGTCCCGTTGTCAGCTGTCAGTGACGGTCCTCCAGTTTTCACAAATTGGAGAGTTCATGAGCTCTGAGAGGCGTTCCACTTAGAGGGAGATGCTAGTCGCAGCCTGCTGCGGTCCAGGAGAGCTCAAATGGCCTCACTTGGGACTGCTGTTTATGGTTCACAAGATGACTGGCTTTGGTCAGTGTAATTCCATTCTGGCCATAATTCTTGTCAGGCAACCACGAAAGTGGGCCGTGATCCAAGCAGCAGGAGTTTCAGGTATGGTTCCAGGCAACAGGAGTTTCAGGTGCCGTTAGGGGCTGCCTAATTGTCCTGACTCACTGTACCGTAACCAGGGCAAGAAAGTACTGGGTTGTACCAACTCACTGCACAAGAACACAATGTTGGCTGGTCCTGACATTGCAATGTGGTCCGGCAGGGGCTGCACCACCACAACACCTTATCAGTATTTTAACATCATAACTAAAGCACCAGGCATCTAATGGTATATCCATCCTAAATTTCATCAGGCTGCTTGACCTGATAACATCCAGAGTGCTTTCCAGGTAAAGTCAATAGCGACAGCAAAATCTTTGGATTGTGGATAGGAGGAAGATATTGTCAGGATGCCATTACTTGATGAAAACTGGTTTAAATATCTTAATCAATACTTCCTAACTTGTTTTTTGTTCCAGCCAGAGTCAGCGCATTGACAGTCTGCATGCTGTTGTCACACCACGACTGCATTTTCCAGGCAGAGCCCTTTCCTCCACTACGCTGCTACCCCAGCACAGTTATTCCACATCTCCAACACCAGGACAATGGGCCAGTCTTGGCATCAACATTTATTCTATAGCATTAGAAATTATCAGTCTTACACAGGTTGCATGTCACATTGGTAAATTGCGGACCAAGTTGAAAGATGCAGTGTTTAAAACAACATTTATCTGAGGCTTCTGTAAGGGACTATGGTATGTAACCAGTAACAGGGTTGAGCTGACACATGCACTGCTGGGTAATCGAAATTGCAGACTGAATAAAAAGAGCAAGCCAGCAAGGACTTCTGAGACCAACATCACTGGGTTACTTAAAACCAGTCATATACTCCACTTCTTTCTCGGCAGCAGGGTCCCCCAGAGAGCTACTATCACATCTGGACTGGGAATCACTCCCAGTTTGGCTCTCAGGAGCATGGCTGCGAGCCAGGAGAGATAAATCAGAAGTTAACACCTTCATGAGCAGCTGCTAGGTTAAGCAAGGTTATAAGGAAAGAAAAACAAGGACCTTTCTGCAAGCTAGGGGAAAATCATCATTCTCGTGACAAAGCCTCCACCCGGCGCCTTGGGTGCAAAACCCCAACCCAGTGAAGCCTTCCAGAGCCTCTCCATTCAGTTCGCCCACACGCTGCAGGCAGCTCACATGCATCCTCACACGGTGTAGGAAAATAAAGGAAGCATAGGTATAAACTGAGTAAAAACCACCCAAATGAATAAGGGCTACAGAGATATCTCTGCGCTAGTGTTTTCAGTGGTAGAAGACGATTAGATAATTGGCAAGATGATTAGCCAAGAGCTGACACTCTACTTAAATAGGCAAACGAGTCCAGATGGCTTTGAGCAGCTGATTATCCAGCATCATTACATAGAACGAGCATGACCTGAGAAGCACAACAAACGCAACTCCCTCTCTGCAGTCACTAGGAGCTGGAGAGGCTCAGCCTTCAGTGGCCATTTATCTCCTTGTCACAGCAGAACACGGCACAGTGCAGCTCTTCAGACAGTCTCTGTGCCCCAGACCGTGCCTTAGCTTTATTCCCATCCAATACAGCAGATCCAAGACTCCTCATAGCAGGCTGCGCAGGACTTGGCGTGGCTCACCCGCAAGGGAACGGCAGTGGATGAGCAATGAGCAAAGACTTGCCTTCGCTTTGAGTTCCAAGCCAGTGCCACTGCACAACCGTAGAGGGCTGTTCATTATCATTTGTGGCCATTAGAAGATGGGAAGTTGGTCAGTGCTATCCCTACCATCCTGCAGGAAGGGAAAAGCAGAGGTGTCTCCAACTCCGGGGAATTCTTCCAACATTGTCTACCCTCTGCATCATCCCACACCTTGCAGTGCCTTCAGGCGTAGTCAAATGCCAAATACTGTATGTCAGTGCATTTGACTCCTCCCCAGTTCCTTCAAGAAAGCATGCAGTTTTCTTCCTAAAAAGCTTGCAAGCTTCATTTATGTGAAGACAGGCTAAACTTCTCCTTTAACCTTTAAGTTCTGGAAGAAATTAGGATCAATAATTGTTCTTTCCAGCAATCCTCTCTTCTACATAATGAGTTGAGCCCAAAGTAAAACGCAGTCACCCTCAGGCCTCCAAAGACATATGAAATCACACCGACCCTTTGCTGTAACAGGCTACTCTTCCCTAACACCCTACCCAGCTTCACTTACACAGCAATTTAATTTTTGAAACCTCATACATGCACAAGCATGCTGTGCTGCTCGCACACATCGCCTGTTGAAAGACCAAGTGTCTGAGCGTTATTTTGATGGAAATGCTGTAATATTAGCTCATCTGAATATTTATATTTTGCTACCTTATGTTCCTCACATGTGTTTGTGGAAGGTCACATTCAGTTGCGCACCCAAAACCAGCATCAACTTCCATTATACAGTGCCAGGCTCAACAACCCCTGGACTCACGAGGTTTGCTGGCAAGCTTCCTATTCCTTTCCTACTCTCCTAGCAGTTATGCTACCATTTTCCAGGAAATGCACTTCCATTTTCATTAGGAAATAACCAGTGCAAAGCATCTACAGATGGGTGATTGATGAATTCTGAGTATAATATTATATCTCGAACACCTACAGTCTTTTACCATCAAAGCACTTTACAAACATCAGTAATAAACCCTCAGTGAGACAGGAGTGGGTAATATAACGCTAGGCTGGACCTGACGACAGATGGCCCCAGATACTTTCTGACTGATAGGAAGGGCTGTTCTGACAGTGTTACATTTAAGTAAGCCATCAATAATCTTAACAGTTATTTAGGACCTCCTTTCTATGGTAGGTCCTAACAGGTTAAAATGCAAGCCTGGATTTTATTATGAAGGCTTTATCACTTTAAACAAAACAAAAATCTCAAGCACAAAGGAAGAAGAGCACTTGGGGCTTGGGTGAGATGGACAAGATAAAAAGCAAAGCCGATTTTTAGCCGATTGTGGCATTTCAGCAGTGGCAGGGCACTTGATCACTATCCCTTGGGGGAGACAGCACTGCAAAACCATAAAAACCGAGAGGGAATACCCACAAGGAGACAGGGAGCAATGTTTTAAGAGCTGTGTCATAGTCCATCACACAGAATTGGCCAGAGCACAACAGGAGAGGAGAACACGATGGTGAAGACAGTTGTAACTCCAAGCAAGCCCTTAGTCTCCATAGGTAGCAACCACAACTCTGACCTATCCTCTTACACGGCTCCATACAGTAGTCCATCTCTTACCTCCTGACTAGCTCAGCTAGGAGGAAAAACTCCGTGACTACCCAAACAAAATGTTAGCTACAGTAATATGTTGAAAGAAGGTATTCAAGTAGCTCCTACTCCCCTGGATTAGCTTTATCAGCTTATTTAGTGTGGATTGCTAATGCTTCATTTGTATGGTTACCCACTCACATCCACACCACACAGGCATGGTGTCTACAGACAGCGGAGTTGGGAACCTGCAAGGCTTACAAAGTAATTTAAAGATGATGGGTTGGAAATTATTTTCCATTTTTAACTGTAACTGTCTGGTAATTACGTACCGCTTGCTCCCCTTCTCCTTAACACAGGTGCACATAGTGATAGGAACTCCATCAGAGATTTAGCCCCCAACTCTAAACCTACCACATCCAAGGCAGCTCTCTCACGTTTCTGCACTACTGATGCAGCCATCAAAACCAGACCATCTTCCACATGAATTCAACAATAGTGGTAAAAGTCCACTGAAGCCTTGACACCTACCCTCTCTTCTGGGTAAAAAATCTACTCTGGGGTCAGTTAAAGGATTTTATACCTTAACAAGTTGGGAAGGGGAAAAGTGCTTAGGGTTAATTTGTTTCCAGGCGGGCTATTTCCTCCCTTTCCTGGCTGGAGAGAGGAACTTAGCTGAAAGGTTTGTTTATAGAGCTGACACCTCTTCAGAAAGGACGGAGCAGCCCACTGCCTCTCTCCACAGTGGTGTTTCATAGCTTTGCCACTTTACAGCCATGCTGCTGGGAAGCACTTCAGGCAGGAGCAGTCTGATACAGCGAGGGCTTGAGCCACGCATTCATCTGTGCTCCCTGTGAAAGTCCAACAAAACCAGTATTTGTTCAGGTTTATACATGCACTGGCATGTTTGTTCAAGGACGTGTCAGAGAAACAAGGAGTCCTGAGCTGTCCTCTGCGGTACAAAGATATCCTAATACTGCAAGCTGCCTTTAAGTAGGAGCTCCTTTTTCTTCAGCGAGCTCTTGTGGTGCAAGGCAGGGGCCAGAGGTCTGACTGGATGAAGTTGTGCTAAAGCAATCCTGAGACCAAACTGCCCTGACTAGGCTTCAAGCACTCAGATAAACTCAGCTAATTTACATGAGTGTGGGAGGAAGGGAGAAAGCTTTCAATGCCATCAGTGAAGGATGAACAGGGTAAGAAGCAAAAGACTCCTATACAGTGCAGTAAGGTCAGAAAAGTTTGGACAAACCTGAAGAATAAGTGCATAGACTCTGTTTCTTAAAGTATTGATCACAGTTCTGAAACAGGAGCAGAAATAACACTTGTTGCAGAAATCGGGAATCTGGGAGATGGGGGAGTACCTGACCCTTGCACAGGTCCAGGCTATAAAACTTGGTCAGTGACTTAACTGATTATTTGTTTTATATGGCCAATGGCCACATAGCAGCAGAGAAATAGTCTGGCTTTTCCCTTAGACCCACCGTGCCTGTGAGCACAAACCACCTTGCTGTTGAGCCTGCATGCATCCTTCCAGGCAGGCTCTCCATCAGCAGAGAGTTTTTTGCTCCCTTACTCCCAGGTGCTATGTCGGATCAGTGATCACAAATTTCATTTCTGCACCAAGGGCTCCTTGCTCCAGTCTCCCTCTCTTGGCAAGTATTCTCTCTTCCTTGTCCTTTATTCCCAAGGCATACCCTTCCTCTCTCCTCGCTGTAGTTTTCCTGCTTGCTCTCCCTTGAAAACTCCAGTCAGCTAACCCCCACACATATCCTAACCTCCTTTCCCAAGCCCAACTCTTCTCCCAAGTACAGAATCAGCATGGTTTGCACACCCCAGCTTCATGAAGACAACCCACAAACTTGCCATCACCCTTTTTTCCCCTGCTTTAAGCAGCAGTCCGAACATACAGAGGGGAGAATAAACACCCAAGAAAAAGATCCCTAATTCCCTTCCCGCTTCAGATTAGAAATTGAACGACAAACTTCTGGGAGCAAAGGTGACATCAGTATGATGCACTTCATCGGCACCAGCTCCTGCCTCCGCTTTGCAGGGACCGAGCACACCCCAGTCAAAGCCCTGAGGACATCATGGGGAGAAGCCACAGTGGGAGCACTAGCATGACGCTCCTTGCAGCGTGCTCCCTGAGCCTGGTTCTCCTTTGTGCTATGGCTTATATTCCATGAGGTTACACCTTCCCCTCCTCCCTTTTCAGAGAGATACAAGGACAGGCTCTGGCCCATATCGCCCTGCATCAAGGCAAGCTCTGATTGGTACAGAGGTACAAGCCGGGGGTAAGTCTGGGACTAACTTCTGCAGACAGATCTGCAGCAGCAGCTGCCAGGAGAAGCCACCTGCATGATGCAATGGATCATCAGCCTCTTACGCATATGATGCAGTAAGAGAGAAGAGGAAGTCTGGACCCTTTCTGTGTCAGCACAAGTTTCTGGTACGTTAAGAAACTTCCTGGGGGCTGTGCAGCCAGCCAACTGAGGTCAATGGGAGCCTGCAAATCCTAATGGCTTAAAACTGAAAGGAGACAATTTTCAGCTATAATTTCACTCCTTGTATGCATCAATTCTCTAATGACCCCTTCCTACCCCAAGCACCATTCAGAGAGAAACCGAGAGTATACCAGCTACACCAGCCAGTGGCTACACAGCACAAGCTCTGGCACAGAGTCCTTGCAGGGCTTGCGTGGGGAACAGAGAGCTAGAAACAGGTACTCATGAGGATGCCAGTCTCCTATCACTCCAATAAATGCTCGCTGAGATTTTACTTTTCAGGTAACATGTTGCGTTAGACCAAAGCCCTACAGTACATTAAATCTCTTCTGCAGAGATTTTTTCTGATCTCTATTTGCTGCCAGGGTAGTTTTGAAAAAAGATACAATCTGCATATAACCTGAAATGGAATCATTCAGATACACTCCGTTCCCTTCAAAGCAGAGAGGAATGAGAGTAATAGTACGGGAGCTTAAGAGCCTCCACTCTGGCAGAAAGACAATTTCCCACAGTGCAGGTATTGCCTGCGGGAACAGCTATGTTTCCAGCATCTCCTCCAAGTCTTAAATGGGAGGTGGTGGGGCTATAAACAAACCGCGGACAACTTTACAGGCCTGCCCAGAAGGCAAGCTGGAGTGTGACTGAGGAGAGGTTGGTATAACTGAGCCAGCCTTTTCAAGAACTCCCTCTGAAGTTGAACATATCTTATTTCCAATCATTAAAGAAAGCAGTCAGTTCCTGTTGTCCTGCAGAAAAGAGGGTAATTGTCTCCTAGTGCTCTCGTCAACATCTTTTTTTCTTTCACAACCACATTTCCTAATTTCCTTCCAGATCTACAGCTACCACAGAATCAACTGCAAGACACTTACATCTTTGATTACATTAAAAACACATCTCCTTTAACAATTCAGGTCTTTCCTCGTATTTCACGGCATTAATCATCACTAGTAGAAAAGTCACAGTTTCAGACTTACCCTCCTGAGGTCAATTTTTCTGCTGACACATACCCAGACCAAACCAGGACTGTTCCCAACTAAGTCACAGTGATGCTGACTCCTTTAGGTTTCTGAAACCGCCCTGGGATCTAGACCACAATGGCACTGCCCAGCCATCTCAAATCTCAGAGCAGTGTTATCTCCATTTCACAGATTGAGAAAGAAGGGTAAAGGGAATTGCACTGATTTGCCCACACAGCAAAATGAATACCAAGAATAAGAGCAAAACCCCGAAATGTTTCCACCTCTATGCCTACTACTAAGACTTCAAAGAAAAGTTGCAAGATAAAGGTATATATTTGTTCTCTGTTACTCCAGTGCCCACTCATTAGAGAATAAGCCTGAAAAACCAAGGATCTTTACTTATATTTCAAATTAAACAGATCAGATCTATGTTGCAAAAGTTCCCTGATGTAATTCAGGGAAAGGTGGCAAAAGATACAATCCCATATCAATGCAGTTTGGCAAGTGTCCCTGGTGTCAACACAACGACACTCGAAAGAGCTGGCATGGTTTATTTCACTCAGAAAAATAAGGAATCTTGCCATGTCCACACTGGTTAGTAAGTGCCCTGGCAAAACATTGCTTCCCCAGACTTGGCTGCGCTGCTGCACTCAGGATAGACTGCTGCAGCTGATATTTTCATAACTCCCTTTAGTGCTAAAGTCACTTCTTGAGTACTAGTTAAAAAAAAAACCCAACACCTACCCATTCTCTGTAAGTTCTTTTACACGTTTCCCAATACCAAGTATTTTTCTTAAAGAACACAAAAAGTGATAAAACAATTTTCAAAGCAGAATAATGTCACTACTCTAATTTACTTTGTAATTGTCAGCTTTGACCTTTTCCATTGTATAAAATGTATTTGATATCTAAGATTATTGCAATAGGAGTCAATAAAAACTAGTCTTCCTGTTGCAACCATAGCACTGACATTTTTTACTCTCTTGTTGCTCACATCTTGACAAACTCCTGCCCGAATTTCTTTTCTTGCAGACATCCTTAGACATGTGGTAGAGACACCACAACTTGAATCACACTGTCAACTCAGCATCAAATCTAGCAGGTCTCATGTTCAAGTGTGCAGCAAGGTCATGAACTTAACCCTTGGGCTTTCTCTATTTACTCATACATCAGCCTTGAGACCTCTTATTTCTAAAATGATACTCAGACCTTTGTGCCTTCCGTGACCTGGAACAACAGAATCCTGGGAAAAACCTGTCAGATTTGAGATTTACCTGAAAAATATGGGGGGAGGGTGCCCAGGAAAGTGGGAAGGAAGCCAAATGCAGCCCCACAGGATGTGAAGTAAAAGCAAGTAAATGTAAACTTAGTTCATACACACAGTGCTGCTTCCTGAGCTGGTTTTCTCACAAGCAGAATAGGAGTCATGTTCAGTTTGAACAGAAATACTATTTTTCTAAAAACACACAAACTGCCTAATGAATAAAGAGAAGATCATGAACTGAAAATCCATATCCTTCAGGAGACGGTGAAAATCCCTCCAAGTTAGTACAATGCAACTGTTGGCAGTTCCTCACATACTTGACATTCACTGTTTATAAAATCTGCAAAGTAACAACACTGGTTAAAAGTAAGCACAGAAATTTCACCCAGTTAAGTGTGCACAGTGGGAACCTTGCTATCATTGGAAAGCCAGGAATCCTCTTTTGAATGTGAAACAGTTATGGCCAGGTAGGGAAAAAAAGAAAATAAAGAGGAGAAAAAAAAAAAACACAACTGTGTCTTCTGAATGTCATTGATAAAGCCATTTTGGTACAATCCATCAGGAGAAATTAGCGAGAGCATACAATAATCCTAGGATTCTAAAAAAAATAGCCTGAAGGCATTTTGGACATGGACACATTTCAACTTTACTGCTTTGCAGAAAATAAAACCACCCTGCTGAAGGCAAAGCAGTCTCCCCACAGCCAGTCATTGAAAAGGACAGACACTATCTAGGAACTTATACAATAGTCGTCAACACAAGCTAATGTAGATGCCTGTAATCCAGGCCACTACAACTGTTCAATTATTATTGCTTTCTGGAAGCAACATGCATTGACAATCAAAGCCCAAGGCCTTGCAAAATAATCGGGGAGCAAAACAGACACAAAAGCTAACTGAGATTCTGAGCAGTGTAGTTAGAGGAGGGGGTAAAATGCACATCCAGAAAAAGTCATTCATAAAGTGATTTCAGATCCTTTTATATTACTCTTTGTCTTAGTGACATGAGCTCCCCTCTTGCCACCACCCACCCAAAAAAAAGGAAGGAAAAAGATTGGGAATTTTCTGTTTTCACTGCAAGCGTGTAACATCTGCCCAGCACCATCAGAGTGTAGTAGCAGAAGCAACTCTTCTGGTCTAAGCTCGTACAGCGTACAGGCACAGCCCCCGGTACTCAGCCCTGCAAAGCTGTGCTCACCACGCTGTCTCCTCTCCATTTTTTCATCATGAGGAGCAAGGGAGTTGAGCTCAATGAATCCAAAAACAAATTAAGAAGACCCAAATAAATTCAAAATGTACTTTCTAATACATTACCATCCAACTAATCTGCTCCAGTTTCAGGGTATGTGCATCCTGCTCCTGCAGACAATATAGCTTACAGAGAGCAATCCTGTTGCCTGCAGTCAGGTTACTTCTATGAATAAGGGTTTCTGGATCCTGTTGTTAAACAGAAAACGATTCGAGACACATGCAGACTAGACCAAAAAGCGGAGTAGTGACAGTACAGTTTGCAACTTCATTTCACATGGCTTGCCATCACATGACTTTTCTTCCCACAAGCCCACATTATTATTGCTTACAATGAAGGTGTATAATAATTTACAGTTTAATAAACAAGAATTTTTAATAATTACTTGACCTTTTACGAGGAAGAGTCTCCCTACCTGCTGCCTACAGAAATTTATGTAAATATCAGTCACCTGCTATTTTTAGGCAGAACTTATTATCAGTTCATTAAACTCCCATTAAAAGTCATATATATACACACATATATCTAGCTGATATATATATATATATAAAAATCAGACTTATGTTTCCATTAGCAGTCTACAGAAATCCCAGATTCACTAAGGTCAAACACTATTTTTCCTACAGCACTCCTTCCTAAGGAAAAGTAATTTCAGATGGTAAAGCTGAACTGGGGATTATCTTTATACAGCAAGATCCTGGCTGCATGACAGAAAAATTAAAGGAGCCTGCTGATCAGCTAAAATACTACAGCTCCAAGTATGTTTGGATGACAGCCAAAGTCTTGGAATTGTTTTGCCATGAAATCTGCTTTTAGACAGGAAGAACAGGAAAGTTTTCAGTCTGGAAGAGGCTTCGTGATGAAAAGCTTGGAAATCAAGCCCATTATTCACATCCAATCAAGCCTGCCCCTCCCTGCTCCTTGCTGCCCTCTCCATCCCCAGCACAGGCATGCCCATGCATACAAGCGCACCCCACGCACCACACATGCTCCGCGCCTCTTGCATGCTTTTGGACCTTATTTTCAATAAAGTCGCTCAATATTTAATTCAAAATTATACTGCTGACTTGCCATTTGAGTGAGCTATGCTTCATTCATATAATACGGGTTATGGAGATGACCGTCCTTTATAATAAGTTATTTGCCAGTATTAGATGTAATTCAAACCTCCTGGCTCCTAAAGACAAGGTAAATTCAGGTGTTATGAAGAGGTTCTACCTGCTTTTTCCTCTGTCTGCTTGCACTGCAGCCTTGATCTGCAGTTGCATTTCAGACATCACATACTCTTACCTGACACCTAGGTTTCTGTCCAGTCAGTACAGCACAGGTATGTATTTAAAATGCAGATGATGTATAGAACTGCACTGCTCTTGTGGCCATAAGACAGGGAGCTCTCCAGGGCAGCTGTTGCTGGTGAATTATTGCAGTCACGCTCTCACTGAAGTTAGCAAGAACACAGTCCAGGGTCTAATCCTGGAAATCACAGGCAATTAAAAAGCAGAGCTGGCACAGCTGAGAAACACTCCCTGAAGCAGAGTATTTGGCCAGCTTTGCTTCACCTGGGACACCCAAGGAGTGCCCTCCATCCCTACCCAGGCCTGCATGTAGCTGGGCATCCGCCCTTTGCGCCCAGCAAGGACTGGATGCGGTGGAGTAGCAGCCCCAGCAGTTGCAAGAACACTTGCTCTGCACTGATCCCATCTTTGTTTCCATACAAAGTGTTCAAAAGGTTTTCATAACACCTGCTTGTCACCGCCCTAGATATTAGACTCTATAGATATTGTTGTGGTTTCACAACAGTAAATCTGGTTTCACAACTCCTGCTATTGAATGAAAAATTACCTTGCATCAGATGGTGGCAGCCTAAGGTTTGCCAAGTCAAATTTCTGTAAGAAGTTGGACAAGTTAACACTGTAGTGGCAGGCGTTGGGCTAGCTCAGGTACTGTCCCCTCCTCTTTCACGCTGGCGTCAGAGGGCACGGATGCCACAAACTCCATGTCAGCTGCTCTGGTGCATTGGATGGAAACGCAGTTGCATGTCCTCAGCTGATCTGTGCTCTGCTATTACTGGCTCAGCGGCATTAGTCTGCTTGAGCCGCGCTGAACTGGTGTGCGTGCCTGCCCGATATCACCCTAGAAAGCCACAGTCACTGCCACAGGGCACTGCCACCAGGGCTCCAACGCTGCTATCTGATTTGAATCCAAATCTGATCAAGCCTGTCTCACACCCAGTCTTTGCCTCCCTCCCTTTTGCCCTCCCACAGAACCACCAACAATTTAAACTGGATCTTAACTCTGAATTTCAAGTAAGCCACTCTTTCCCCACCTCCTCACAAGTGTTGTAATAGCCACTTGTTCCAGAAAATTAACTTCATTTTAAGATATCTTGGTGTAATTTACGTGATTGAAATACAGCTTTTAGACCAACAGGTGTAGAGAAAATAACTTCAAATTAACACATAGAGACTGTTTGCCTCCAGGTTATTTTTGTTCCAAGCTTGGGAGGGCATGAAAATTGTCATACACACACACGTATGGCAGGGAACGTGGCAGGGGTTTTAGTTACTGAAGGTTAAGCATGACTGAGAGACATTTAGGCATTGCTTTGAAGCCTTTTGTCTGTGCTACGGCTATACTTAGCAACCTATAGGCAATTTCATAATTACAGTTTTACCCAGCTGTCTCTAGGATCACTTGCAGCTACTACAGAAATACTGAAGCGGCCACGCAGCCCCTCATGGTTTTGAGAACTGAAGAGAGTTCATTATGACCCCAAACGCAGTTAATTCACAGCTACTGAGCATCTCCTTGGCAAGCTGTGGGAGGCAAAGTCTACCTACCTGGGCACACAGAAGCTGTGTCCAGATGTCAGCTGCTTGATCTCACCTTGTCCCTTCATCCATCAGGAGGAAGAGTCTGCAGAAAGGACAAGACATCTCCTGTAGCTCTGAAAGAGGCTTACAGAGTTGAACAAGGAACAAGTTATGCCTCCATGACCTGAAGCCCCTCAGCGCTCCCTCACCTGCTGCCCAGGCAGGGTACTCTCACCAACAGCCAGCCCTGACCTCATGGAGAGCATCTTACAGGCTTTGAGGAGACTTCTCGATGGAACCCCTCCAGCACACTTCTCATTTGGCTATATGTTTTATCTATAAGCCACTCTCTCTTGTTACAGAATCATCAGAATCCATGGATTTTATGCGTAGACATCCTATACTATATTTCATCCAGGTCATCAAATCCATCATGTAGATTTTTCAGATTCTTCTGCCATTAGCTCCAGGACAGTGAGTGAAAAGGGTGGGGTAGCCACACCACTCTGCAGTCTAGCAGAGCTCAGCTGGCATGGGATACCTGGCTCTCCTGATCCGCTCTGCATTAGGGTGGCACAGATTGATCAATGGATGGCATTGATCAACTAATGTTAGATAAAACGAGGCATGGACCACTTCCAAAGACACGAACTGTCACATCTTGGGCATGTTATTGTAACACTCTCAGAGTAGTAGGGGAAATTGCTTCTATTGCTCACCTACTGCTGCCATGAAACCTGTTTACATTGTCCTGAAATCTGTTTGTGTTGAGAAGGATTCTTTCTGTTGAAAGAAGAATGCTAAATTTCTGAAGGTGACCAGTTATTGACAACTTTTATGTTACACAGGGTGATATGCTTTTATGTTATGTTGCATACCTGCTAGAGATATTTTGTTTATGAAGTTATTTTACTGCTTCATGACTTCTTTTTGATCCTGAATATCCTCAGAAAACAAATATTCCATTTAAATGCCTTGCCTGTCTTTTGAAACTTGCAGAATAAGCCATTACAAATGTTCTCAAAGGCAATGCCCCAAAACGTGGTTTAATTTCCTCTGAGCTCCGCTAACTAAGGTTGCCTAAGTCATGGATTTTCTGCCTGTTTAAGTCTCTAGTCTAAGTATTACCCCTAAGTACAGTGCTGAAGTCCAATGTTGCAAGTCCAATGGTATCTGTTTCCTTCTTACATGTAGCCAGAGATTTGACTTTGCTCTGGCAGCCCCGTTGTACCCATCACACATGGTTGGTCCTGAGTGCTCAGCGTTTCTCAGCAGTCCAGGCAAAGCTGAACTGTGCTTGCTCTGAGGATGAAGGAGAATGGCAGGTTGTGCTCTCTGCTTCAGAGGGGTCAAAATTCAATGGAACCACGGTGGCAGAAGGGCTCTGACAGACACTGCTGCCTCAGAGAGGCTCATGGTACTAAAGCTAAGTAAGTGAGCTCCCTGATCCCAGGAACAGGAGGCCACAGCCTAGTTCAGCTCTTTGCGTGCATAAATGCCCACAGTATTCAGCCTATTCTTGTTACCCTCCTCATCACCTGCAAAATACATAGATATGGTGCTGCTGACCTGGGCAGAAGAGAGAAGGGAAAAACAATTTCATGTGTTGTGTCCTCCCCAACTCCTTCTTCAGGACATCATTTTTCCACCCACATCTGTCTACCCTTGGGCAACTTCAACTTTGCTTGCATCTAATGCCAGATTCAGACACGACCAAATAGTTTAACATACTATAAAGAGGCAGAAGTTAGGGTATGACCTTGAGACCTAGAGTTATCTCAGGACTCCTGACCAAAACACTCAGTATCAGTTTTCCCCTCCTCTAAAATCAAGTAACAATCAAGTTCTTTGCAGACCTGTGCTGGTACTACCTAACAGTGATGAGGTACTCTGATAAACCGGTATCCAAGTCCACAGAAATACCATGTATTTACTCTGGTATTCAAGAGGGATGACCTTTCCTGATGTATTGATTGGCTTTGTAGTTGATTGGGTGTGACATTAATGTTATGCTTACATGTGTTTTTTGTACTTACCAGTCTCAAACCATTTTAATATAGCATGGTGCAAACAGATATGTCACTGCATGAAAACTGAAAGTTTGTCTGCACAAAGAAATCAAATTAATTAGACTAAAATAGCTTTCAAATCGGTTTCATCTGATGAATCTGCAGAACCCTCCCATGTGGATATTACTAAAAGCGTTTAAGAATACTTAGACTGGCATCACATCATATGCCAACAGCAGAGTACTCACACAAAGGAATTCAGTTATTGAGCTGTTATGTATTAGCAGATACTATTTTATTAAATCAGATTTCATCTCAAGAGAGGTTGAGAAAGAGAAGGGGAAGGGAGTGCTAGGTTATTATCATTCTCTGCATCTTGTTTGCATTGTTAAGTAGGTTTATGGAATGGTTATATGGGTATTCTTGCAAAACTAATTCTAATTCACTGCATAATCTTATTTGTTTACTTTAGTTTCAAAGAAAACTGAGTGTAACGTGTCAGTGTTTGTGTTTTCAACAGTAGGGCTCTCTTACATGTCACCACAGGTATATTTTGTCTCACAGCTAGCACCTACACATTTAGTTTATTCCCCAAACAGTTGTAGGAGAATGGTTTCAGAGAGACAAAGGGAAAATACCTGTTCTGTTTAGGATTCACAAGTCAGCAGGAAAAACTTAAGAGTGAGTAAAACTGTACTATGGACCATGAGGTGAAAACGGAAACCAGACATCGTTTTGTTTGCAGTTAAAGTCTAAAGTGATCCCAAACTATGCCAAAATCCAACCCACTTTGGCTGAAAGAGGATCACTGTATTTGAAAATGAGTCAAGCAAGGGTTGCTTAATCACACTCAAGGCTTCTGCCTTCAAGCACTGCAGCTAGACTTACGAAGACAAATGTACCCTGACCTGAAAATCCAGTACAATATCCTATTTCTGTGAGCAGACGAGATCAGGTCCATGAAGCTTGGCATGGACGCAAGCCGTATTTTAAACACACCGACCAGCAAAAGACATCGAAGGTGCATCCTGACCTTGCAGCTCACACTAAATCTGCACAGCTAGGCTAAGCTGGGCTCCTTTCTCAGGGTCACCAGCACCATGGGCAAGAGGGGCAAGGCACGGCTTCCCACGCTTGAGTAGACTTTATGACCTTTACGCCTTCTGAGGCCCCAGCAGACTGAGTTTCCTGGGGCCTGGACTCATCCTCTCCACGCTCCCAGCGCCGTGCCTGTGGCTCACCTCTGCCTGACTTGCAACACCGCTTTTTGCACAGCATTTCGTCAGACAGTTGTAGCAATTTGGGCCCATACTCTCTTTCAGGCTGTCTTTGCCAATCCTGTTGTGACACTGCATGTTGGAGCACCATGTACCCATCCATAAACTGCAAAGCTATTTTAAAGTGGTCATCTCTGCAGTTTCTTAAGCAGCAAAGACTGCAGAATAATGTGTCGGGGAAGATAGTATTTTGCAGGGAGCGAGCGTATGTCCTTTGCACGTGACAAGTGTTATGTGTTTGCTGGGAATACACCTCAACCGTTTGTTCGGCGTGCAAGGTAGATAGAGCAGAGGGAACCGAAGTTGTTATAGGAAAAGTTATGTAGGTAAAAGGTTAAAGTAATTTCATTGGCTTGGGCTTCCCGCAAGAATGCAACCAGTTATCTGAGATCAGAGTTAACCATTCACAAATGCTGAGGTGCCCTGAGGGGACAAAATAGGATTGCTCTGCTCCCATTGGAACTGATAATTAGGGGTTATTTGGGAGAGGATCACTGAGGCAAAAGACAACCTAATAAAGAAGGGAGGAGGTTACAAAAGCTGATTCTCATTCTCACAATAACGGTACAACCTACACAGAATGCCCATTAAGTGATTCTACATTAAAAAAAAAAAAAACAAAACCCAAACTATCAAAAACCTCAGGTCTCCTGGGAATACAGCAAGCACAGTTTTTCATGAAAAAGACACAGAAACATTAATGTTCTTGCATATTAATATTAATATCCACACATTTCAACATGCTAACTTACCCATGCTTCTCATTGTTGGCCTGGGGCCCACATAAATATAATTATACATATCGGGTTTTATAGGTGGGCCCGTGTATCTAAAGGCTAACCAGACGAGACTGGATTTACACAACCCGGTCAAAGACTGGAGGAGCCCCTGCGCAGATGTCTGGTGGCTAAAGTGGCTCTTTGGTCCCACTGAAATCCTTCTAACAGCCTTTATCCCAAGCCACAAAATGTTCTCAACGTGTCACTGAGGAAAACCATGCACATCACACCAATTTATACAATTTTAACTCAATTATCCTTTTGAAATACATCATACAGGTCTACAGCTTGTAAAGCTTATTTGTATTATATTATTTGTAAAAAATCTGTAAACAATGCTACAATTCCATATAAAACAGATTCACGCATTTGCAGGCGAGTATGCAGGCAGAGGTGCCCCAAAGCTGCTTTAGCGCCATACCATGATGGCATTTTTAAACATTTTTTTTCTTAAACATATTTAAGTTTTAAAAATACTCATTTGTTCTTAAAATCCCTTATTACACTTAGAGACTTTTTAGTGAAAATTTCAGGTTAAAACACTTCTATTTTATCTAAAATGCAAAGTGCAGACTGACTCAATCATGGTAATATGTATTTAGCTAAAACTTCTGATTTCAATGACAGAGTTTCTTGAGTAACAGCAGAGGGCTAAGTACCTAGCTTAAAAGCTACTTTCGAAGCAAGTAAACAAACTCAACTAAAGATCACCACACTTTTCTTACCAGGAGAGTCTCTAGTTGTAAGGCATAGATCAAAAGAAACACCTGGCAGAAAATTCAGAAATGGCAATACTTTTAGGCATCCCACCTCAAGTAATTCCTAAGACATTACATTTACACTACATTTTGGGTTAGTATTCCTCTTTCTTTTCACACCCGAGAAAAGAACTATCTGAAGCACAAGAGAAACAGAATAAGGAAGTATGATTGTAGGTGGATCAATATTATTTTTCAGTGCTGAAATGTCAAAATAACCCAGGTTTGCTCCTTGAGGTCCTCCTGAATAAAATACGCTGCCCCACTAAAAACATCTACCAGTTCCATCAACGTCTTCCAGCGGTTGGCCAGCTCACCGTGCTACCAAACAAAATACATCAGTCCAGCCACACCTTCTCCACAGCTCAGTTCCTCTTGAGCCATCACACCTCCTTTCTTTTCTCCGGTCCTCATATCCACGTGCAGAGTGAGAAGGCAAGAGCAAGTCGCTCTTGTAGGGAAACAGATCTTTATTTAGGCTGCTGTAAAACTAGTCCTAGTGCTGCGCAGGTACAGCTCAGACACCAAAAGACATGGATCTCCGTCAGCGTCTTGGCGTTTAGTGTTCACTGAACCCAGGAAAAGAAACTCGGAGAATCGTCTTGGAGAAGTCTTAACCCATGTTTTACCTACAGGCCCTGAGTCCCAGCAAAAAGGCAGGCAATCAGAAATCAACCTCATTTCTGGTAACAGACAGCTCAAAAGCACTTTGTAGGAGCTTGCAGTGAACCAAGGCAGATGAAGGCAACTGTGAAACATTATACTATAAGGATGAAGAGTAAGGTGCCTCATAAAATTGAGACCTGCAAGCAGCATGTTTTTAAGTACAAAAAGAAAGGGGAAACAGCAAGAGGCTCTGTGACTGGTGGGAGGTAAAGAGCTACCAAGAAGCTTGGTGAACCTCTAACAGGAGACATAATTCAGATGTGGAACAAGAAGACGTTTAGCAAGATGCTACAGGGAGATTCAGAATTAACTTGGGACAAAGCAAAGAAAATTTTCCAGCCAAAGAAAGGCACCCCCATCACACTGACACAGAGCAACCTCACAGCGTACGGCAGTACCCTGATATTGTGAGCACAGAGGAGAATCTAAAGTAGCAGACAAAAGCAGATGTGAATCAGAAAGACATGAAGGAGAGCAGTGCCAAAGTCCACAAGAAATCAGAGAATACTCTGGAAAGATGGCCAATGCCAAGTTTCTTTCTATACTGCACGTGTCAGCATTGTTGTGCTCTTAGCATGCCAAGTTGTTGCCAAAAGGGCGTCCCTCTCCCCCCGCACCCTTGAAAAATGTTAACTTTTAAAATCCCCAAATAGATGATTTGCGATTTAGAGTACAAACTTATATAACATGCAGAATGAAAGACCAGTGAAGGGCAAAGTCCAGAGCTGAGCTGACATGTCAATCCAAGTCAAATAAACACTGTTCGGTCGCTCATGGACTGTGAACTGCAGCTGTCAGATGAACTACTCTGGACCAAACCCTGAAGAAAGCCATCACATCTCCTAGCATGGGATGGTCTGGCCAGCATTTTTGGGGGCCTTATCACAGATCTAAAGAAGAACTCTCAGAATTAAACCAGGTTTCATCTGAAGGCACCAGGAGGCTAACTCTTAGCATGTTCCATTAGAAAAGATAAATGGCAACTGTGCAGAACTTGAAAAATCTCAGTGAAATGCCTCAGCTGGAATGCAACGCTGATGGAACTGTAGAAGCAAACATACCCAACAAAGAAAACAAAAGAAACACACAGGAAAAGCTACCCAAAGGAAAGCAGGCACTGGTGCATTGGTGTCAGAAGGAAGGTAGCCACTGTCTCCTATGTGCCTGGTGAGAGTAACCTCTGCGGTACAGAAGTGTCTCAACTCTGGATCCTGCTTTCAGGGATGTAAGCTACTCAAGCATTGCGCAGGGCATCCCTCTCATTAACTGAAGGGTCAGGACTCTGCTTCTCCAGCGGGACACCTGGGGTGAGGCTCAAAGCTCCTTTTCAAATGCAGGCCACAAATACCAAAAAGGTCAGATAGAGAAAACATGATTTTCTACCAAAAAGACAGTAAAAATTAGGTCAAATAGTGGAAAAACTCAAATCCACTGTTTATTCTAAACCTAGTATTGCTGCAACAAGCCTATACCTGTTGGTAGAGCTTTCCTCATTCTGTGGGAGATACCCTGGATTGTTTACCAATCTTCACAGCATGTGTAGAGGTCAGATTGTATCACCTTTCATGCATGTTCTTTTCCAAGAACCACAGCAAAACAAAAAACACTCACTAACAGCTTATTTAGTTGTTTGGCTATTTGCTTATCGAGTTAAGCACTTCACTGGGGAACATTTCACACTGATTTAAGAGTACAAATTCCACTGGAAAAGAAACGGTCTTAAATGCAGTCTTATTTGGCAAAATACTTAAACAAGTACCTGAGCTTATCTGGCTTTAAATTTCTAAAAATCTTAAACTTTCTGACAATATGTCTCATGGATACTGAACACTGGCAATTTGCCTTCAGCAAGCTTATTACAAAATACACTTTTGTGTGTCTGGAGAGTAAAATTTACATTGCTAAATAAAGGCACCCAAACTCCCAAAATAGTACTGGAAAATGAAGTTCTCAGAAAAAGAAGGAGAACTGTCTGACCTGAAAAAATGTATGACTTCTGCTATCACAGCCACTGCTGTTAATGGTCAGTGATTAGGGTGAAATTTAATAAGGATTACAAATGCAGAATTGCTTATTAAGAAATTTACTTCTCCCTTTTACCAGGGTTGGACAATTCCCTACAGTGCTCCCTTGAGCTTTTTGCCCAGGGTGTTTAAAGGTGACTCTGTTAATGCAGCTTCTTTGAAAGATTGTGCCTTAGTATAATAGATGAAATTAAGAAAATCAGTCTGGTTTTCTTCCTAAATTTTCTTTTAATGTCTTAAGCCTTCTCCCTTTACCTGTTTTGCCTGAGGCCGCACTTTATCTCCCTCTCCAACTGCCTGATAACACAACAGCGGCACACGGCTCGCAGAAGGTGCTTTGAATGAAAGAGAAGGTATGTCCCATGGTTTGGTAAACAAGACAACATCCAGTGAAGAATGTCTGTATAAAAAGTGATGAATGAAAGCTGCTTTTTTTTCTTTCCCGGACCCCCATAGCCTCACAAAAACAAAAAAAAAGCAGTTGAATATTTGCAACAACACTTCCAAAAGACCACGAGCTGGTCTTTTGCATTGCTGTCCCTGAGTGGTACCACGTTAAATGTTCCCAGGTATGTCCCGACTATGCCATACAGCACGATACTGAGATGCCTGACCTGGCCAACAGGCTCTGCTGCTTCCCAGACAGGAGCTGGTGCCTCCATAGGGCTCTGCAGAACATACATCCCAGCTTCCCAGCTGGTGCTAGCTGTGGGCTCCCTGCACCGTGCGGGCTGCGTGGTATACATTCCCGGGCTTTCGGATCTGTTACGGATCTTTCTTCTTCTGGCACCTGTCTGGCAATTGCGTGTGCTTGAACATCAGCATTAGAAGGTATTTTTGCAGCTCAAGCAGTCTTTTATGTACTCAGTAGCTGTCAACAAAGAAGAAATCTCTCTCTGTTACCAAACAGATCCCCAAGACCTATTTTAGAGCTTTTGTAACACTGAGGTTAAAGACCAGAACAGATCAACAGCTGCCTGGAAATGTTTGCTCAAATTTATCCCTAATGCAAACTCACTAAGTTCAGAAGCAATACAGCAGAGGTGAATTTAACCTGTTGATTCCACAAACATCTGAAAAACCACAGCCTTCTCTGGACGTTAGCTGCCTTAAAAAATAAAGTTGCATTTTTCCTGGAAATAAATATTTATTCAATGCAAAAATCAGTATCATCATTAACAGAGAAAGTTTGTACTGACACTTCAGTGTTTTAACTCTGTGTTTAGAAAATCAAGAAGATGAACAGGCAAGTGTAAAGAAAAATATTAAATAGGCTTTCACTGCCAACAAGTGAAAACAGAGGCTTTGAGTGCCATCACAGACATAATTTAATGCCCTCTGGTGCTAATGGAATGACTCCAATAGGTTCACATGGGCTGTTTTGGAGTTAAAAGGCACAGTGATTGTGAAATAAAATTAGTTTTGCTCTGAAAGAGAACACCCAGGACCACGAGGGACAGTAGCCATGGCCACTTTCCTCCTTCTGCTCATTGCCCTGTACGGTGCAGCCCCTACACCCCTGCGCCAGCGCCTGCAGTATCAGCTGCCGAGCCCGAGTACTCCTCTGTAGACAGTAGAGGGGCACCCAGACAACATGCCCACACAGAGAAAGTCTCAAACAATAATATAATAATAACCCACACACACATTTACATTGTAAAAGTGAATGCCATGACTAGGGTGATTCGTAAGACCGCCTCTGCAGCAGCTTGGGAATGGTTTGAGAAGCAGTGAAAGAGAGGCAAGCAGCGGCAAGGCCAGCTCACACAGAAAGAGTAAAAAAGACCATAAATAAAGAACCAGAAACCCCGCCTGAAAAGACAACACTGGGGTCGCCCCTGCCAATACAGACTAGCACATAATGTGTATTGAATCAGTCTGTACTTCTGGAAAGGTACTCAGTATATATCTTTTAAATGGCTGACATTGCTGATCACAGTAAAGGACTTCTCTCGACCATGATCAAAATACACCTAAAGGCTCCAGTGCTGACATCAGTAGTGGAATGACTTGGTCAGTGTATTTAGTCTACACATACAGTGTAATGAAAAGCTGGAATTTGTGTTTATCCTATAAAAAGGAAAACATCCATAGGCCAAGGTTAGGTGAGGATCCAAGTAACACAACTTACAATGCAGGGATTTACAAAACTGTGGATGAAAATCCTTGCTTAATAAATACAGCACAGTTTTAATTTAGAATTAAACAACCCCATTCCAGGTGCCATCAGGTACAGTTGTGTCCATCCAGCCTCTCATGTACATCCTGGACACACTTCTCCTGTCCCCTACTCCTGTGACAATGGTCAAGAGGACAGCACAGATTTTTTTCCTTGATTTCCTTGAATATAAAATTAATATCCTAGGTATTTAATCCTGCTTCATAGCCCCTTAGTGTTCGTCAATCTATTAGTTCATCAATGTATTTCTTAACAGTCTCCTTCCCATCCTACAGAGCAACGTCATCAGGCTAACATGGCATTTTAAATAAAGATACTTTTATTACAGATGGACGTACCAAAAGGAAAAAAAAAGCCCTGCACTCTCCTAATTTCACTTGCAGTTTCATTAATGCTTTTAGCTTTCACCTAGTTTGAAGTTTTGTGAGAAAAATCAGCTGATGCACACCACAGAAGTATCTCAAAAAGGAAAAACAGGTCAACATTACTTCACGTTCCCCTTCTGATTTTATGTCAAATTCTGTTTATTTTGCAGTTGACTTTATACCAACACATGGGGATTAAGAACAGAATTGAACCCACAAGCAGTGCTCCTGTTTTATACAGCAAATGCACTGAAATGCATCTCTTGCAGACCCGTCTGTGCTGCTTGCCAGTGCTATTCACTGCGCATTCGCTCTTCAGTACCATCATAGCAGACAGCCACATGTTTTCCCATTATTACTTCAAACCAAATTCTTCTCAGACAGACACAGGTGAACACGCCGTAAGTAAAAACAACCTGCAAAGGGGCATGCTGAATTAACCTGTTTCTACGACATCGCCTTTCCACAGCCAGCATCCCTAATCATCAAGCGAATATGTGTTTGCTATAGGTTTTTGATCACAGATCCAACACAAACAGGGGAGGTTGTGACTTTCACCTCCATGAAAACACTAGCAAGAAGAAATGGCGATATGCAGAAGACCGCTTGCATACATCCCAGCCACAGGTAAGAGGATGAAGAGGTGGAGGGAGGGATTCCAAAGCACAGAAGAGAGGACAGAAAGTGAATGGAAAATGACAGAAAGATGCTGGGAAAATAGTCTTCTTGGGAAACTTGATGATCTTCCCTTCCCAGTACACCTCTTATCCTTCTTCAGCTGCCACTGGGTATCCTATGTACCTGTAAATGGTGCTAAACATGATTTACTCCATCAGTATAAAACGGTTGTCAAAATTTCCCTGCATGCCTTGTTAATAAAATGCAATGTTTCCTCTCTGCTGATCTGCAGTGTTTTGGTAGTTTCCTCAGATTGGGACGCTGTGCTAAGAGAAGCTAGCAAGCAGCTAGCACCTACCAAGCAGACAGGCAAGTTCACCATTTACATACAAACTGCTGTTACACAGCCCGGTGCTCAGCAGGCGCGCGAGAAAAACTTTCCCTATTTAATCACCAGTTACTCTCCCAGTTTTAATTTTTCTCTTTCATCACCCTTCTCTCTTGTTATTCCATTAGCTGAGCAGAGGGGCCTGCTTGCCAGAGCAGTGGGGTCAGCTGCTGGTGGCTCCCATTGCCTCCCCCATCTCCGATGAAGTGGGAGCTTGTGCAACCCAGCCCAGACCTGTAAGTCCGACCTGCTGCGACAGGACTCCTTCCTCGCCCGGTTTCTTCACATGGGATTGCCAGTTGTCAAACTAGGCAGAAGGGATAACTTGTGACGACTCAGGTGCAAGGATTAGAGTCAATTAATTTTTGCCGCTTATTAATCACTGTAAGGTTCTCTCTTCCCAGGCGGTGCACATTGGCAACGGGAGCAGGGCAGAGGGAACGCTGTCTGAAGACAGCCTGAAGAAACATGGGGCTCTGCAGACCACGGTCTCCAAAGGGAGGAAGAAACCGGTTATAACGCTGGAGAAAGCTGCTAAGATGCTGTTCCCTGAGATGAACTCTTTCTCTCTTTCCACTGTGTGGTTTTAGGAGGCAGCGCATGCTCTTTTGAAGGGCAGTACGCTGGTTCTGTACGTTTGACTTGTATGCCAAAAACCTGCAAGTGCCTCCACAGAAATGATAGCATGGGATGTGCTCAGGCAGCAGCAGAGTCTATTGCTTCCGTTGAGCTGCCATTTATTAGGTTTGCACAAGTTCGGGACAATTCTCCTTGGACTTTCTCATTGCTCTCAGAGCTGTTACGCATGCTGCAGGCTGACTGATGCATCTGGAGCAGCTATTTGTCCAAAAGTGACCAGGATTTTCACATTTCAAATGCTGCACTCCCAAAGATACCTAAGAGTTTCCTCTCTATCTAGTATCAAAAGGCGTTGCCATGGGCTGGTTTTAGTGGAAATCGGGTTTTTCCAGATTCCTGGCTTTTGTTGGAATCAGTATCACTCTGTTATGAGCGGGAAAAACTCTCATCAGTTTCCTTCTGCACAGATCTGTGCTGCAGCAGGGAAAGGAGGCTGTCAGGAGACCGGGGGGAAAAAGCAGCCTGACTCAGGTTTAGCCAGATTATAGGGATCCTGAAGTTACCCTAAAGCTGTCGCTTTACCCCATTACCTGGAAAAATCTGCTCTGTTGGCACAGCACTTGGCGAGATCCCTGTTCACCTTTTTGAACGGCCCAGCTGTCAGGTTAGAGGACATGAGAATTTCCTGCCTCTGCAGTTGTCAGCCATAAATGGCGTTATCTTCAAAGATATCTAGGACATGCTGAAAATCATAGAAGTTGAGAGGATGCAGTTTTCTAAAGCACTGTATTGCAGCAGGCAAACATAGTCTTCCCATGGAGATGAGGGTAGAGCACTGCTTCTCATAGCCAATAATTTGCTGACGTCTTAGGGAAACTACTGGAAAAATTGGCATCTCCAGTACCAAGCTATTTTTAGGACCATTCAAGATCATTTCAAGACAAGTGATGTTGAATTTGGAACAATCCTCAAAAAACAGAGTAGCCGTCAGCATGGCTTTTACAGAAGTGATTCAAGATCTGAAACGTGCTCTCCCCTAGCTCACTACTTTTTCCACCCATACTTTTTTACTCTTCCCCTTCCCTCAGCTGAATCATGAATCACTGTCCTCTGACAATCTCATGTTCAGGAAAAGTCATTTGCTTTCGATTTGCTCCAGAATGTATCCTTATTCATCATGTAAATTCAGGCTTTGCAAATTATCCTCATGCCTTTGTAAGGTTTCATTTTATAAAGTTGCCTCAAAGACATTTTTTTACAACAGGCAATTTTTACTCTATAGGAAGCAGTCTGATCAGTAGATAAAGTGAACATTTTATTACCCAAACTATCTCCAAAAATACCAGTAGATTACACAAGAGACTCTTTGCTGCTGCTGATTTCCTCCTACATCATATGGCAGATGCCAAGAACTTTTGTAACCTTTGCCCCACATAATTCTGAAGGAAAAGTGATTAAATATGAAGCTGTTGTACCTAAAGATGATGGTGAGCAGTGTTCATTGGCCTAGAAGCAAGAGCGAGAAAGGCGTGACAGAGCAAATAAGCTGCACAGTTCCTATGTGTGGTGACGGTCTCATGTGCCTGAATCAAAACCTGGAGTGGTCTGTTTCACTCCGGAGAGAATTTAAGCGCATTCATTTCGCTAAATTGTGTTGCTGGAAACAAGTCAAAGCTGTTAACCACTCAATTAGTCTTCCAGGATAAAGGTAAAGGTGACTCTCTTTCCTTGTGTGCGTATTACATAGGCCAATTAGATCAACACACTTGTTGCTTTGCGGGTGTCGTAATTGCAGCCCTTCTACCTGCAGAACTACTCAGCTGTCCCTAACCCGTGGTTGTTGACGTTCACTGATGAGCAACACAGCCAGGCACTAGACTTAATGAGACAGTTTTTCTTAATTGACTGTACTGCATTCAGCCTGCGTAATAGAGCAAAAATAGCCGTATGCTAGCCTGCTTTAAATTAGATCCTAGCCAGACTGTGACGCAAAAACCCAACTAAGCCCTCAAGACTGCCCTCTAATGCCAACAGCAGAACTCTGCTGAGACAGCACTTGCATTAGGAAAAACTTGATGAGAACTTAGTCGGGAAACCTAGCATTTTGAATCAATAACTTGAGCAAAGAAGTACACATCCTACTACTTAACTAGTGCTTGAACCAAATATTCTGTTTCTCAACGATTTATATGCTATAACGTTTCCCAATAGTAGTCATTGTTATCATGACTATTGTTATTTTGAAAGGAGGGTGAGTAGCTTATTATGAAAAAGTGGTATTTAAAATGCTGCGGTGTTTTTATTTGAGGAACAAATCTATCAATAAGCTTATTCAAAGCAAGGTATATCAATTGGTAAGGAATTGGGAAAGAACTAACTCGGGTGATAATATAAATCCTAACACAGCATGCTTGGATTGCATTAACTGTATTTTTAGAGACACATCAGCCGGTGTCCACACTAGGGACAGTCCATACTGTCACCTGGTGTAAATCCTGAGATCTCGAGAATCAGGGACTGGTTCATAACACAGAATTTCATGCATCTGATCACACACAAAGTTAATTTTTAGCAACTCGATTAGAAAAAAGGAAAGGCGAGTTAGAAACCTTAGATGATGGTGAAGATCACTAGAGGGCAGTAGCCAACCCCTAATCTCCCCAGAGTTTCCCACAAAGCTTTGAAGGCTTACACACCAGGAAAGGGCCGAGCAGCCTCCCCAGCGAAGATGCTCAAGTGTTGGAAGGGGAAAAAGAAACCTTCCTGTTTGCTACGAGTGTTCATACCCCCCGGCATTAAGCTATTTTTCAAAAGTTCCTGGTGACAAGTAATACAGGAGATGCTGTTTCTTTATCTAATGGGGCCTGCCTTTAGCACCACAGACAGCCTGTGGATGAATCAGGATGTTTCTACCTTGCAAATGCCAGGAGCAAGCTGTGGGGCTAATTCTCCGCTGCCTCCTGTCTTGTCAGCCACATGTTACCATGGGGCACGGTGACAACATTCCAATCTGCGTTTTAGATCAATCTTCATATATGTATATAACAGTGCAGAAAATAGTACTTTTTATATCAAGGCCACATATATAATTGCTTCGGCGAAACAATGCCAGATCGGTCGAACGGAGTATGTGATTCCAATGCTTGGCACTGACAAACTCTTCCCCGCTCTCCTTTCTGGCACCGGCACTTTCATGCTTCGTTTTCCCAATTGCATCCCAAAACACAATATTTTAGAAAAAGCAGTAACTAATGCCCGAAGCTTCACGACAGGCTGGGTGCCCGGTCACACTCCTGTCTCTGCCATCAAGGGCGTGGGGTATGAACGTGAAGGAAGAATGGACCCTGAGACCATGCATGAGGTGGCTACACACTCTTATGGCTTGTGGAGTAACCTTCCATCAAATGGTCCATGGGGACAGACATGGCATTAAAGCCAGAGGGGACATGGGTACTTCTTCCTGGCCTGGTGTAGTTAGTTTAGAAAATGAGCCAGATGCAATGAAAAGCAGTGGCACCATATCTAGCAGAGATACCCTTTCTAGTGTCCCTAAAAACATCCTGTTTCCATTTAGCAGTTCTAATGGTATTTGGTCATTTATACTTCTGCTTCATGATCCCTGGATTTCATAAAAATTACTTTTCTATTCTAACAGTTATGGGGAATGCTTGAAAACCTGAGCCATAAAGGCTGGAGAAGGAAAAACCAACAATAGAAAACCACAGAAATAACCCACCTTCTGACGGCTTCTTATTATTATTGCTGACAATTTTAAGCTCCTGACTTTTCACTCATCTTAACAGTTTGGGGGGCTTGGCTCATGACTTATGAATGCTGGGGTTTCAATATACCCTTAACTTTACCCATAAAGGGGGACTTACCAGAGAAATATTTGGTCGCCATCTGTTACCCCTATGTCAGATCTACCTAGTTTTGGCAGAAGAACAGCCCTATGAGTTTGGACCAGAGCTCTGTTATCCTCTCTCTGACTTAGATAGTGTTGCACTAGGGAAGAATCAAAGAACAGGGTGAGCAGGGGATGATGCTTACCCAAAATACTTTGACAGCCTTTAAAGGAGGTCTTTGTATTTAATAGTCATGTTTTGCTGTGTAGCAGAAGAGGTCTCACCTTGCTATCACCAAAGGTGTGCATATGCAAGAAGTGATTATTTTAAAGCCAGGACATGCAATCTAATTTCACACTTGTTTTTGAGAAATCTGTGGGATCTCCACATGTTATCATTACCTCTGGGATTGCCTTCGGGCCATGAGTTCACAAACAGGAGAGGGCTCTTGACAGTGTTCAAAGACAAAGAACATTACTTGAAGAAGGACAGCCTAAACTTTCCAGAAGCAGGACACTTTTCAGTGCTTGGCCAGAAAGGCAGGACTTTCACAGAACAGAAGTGCAGATAGCAGTGGAAAGCCTTTAACTCTTGTAACATACCTTTTCCCAGAAGCGAACAGAACAGTGCCTCTCAGCTGCATGTCCCAGACCTCCCTTTCTGGCTGTATCCATCTCTTGGCCCTTTGAATAAACAAGACACTAGATTACTCAAAGCTACTGCAGCACTCAGAGAAACAAGTGATGATTCAGCCTTCAGCAACAAGGACCACTCAGCATCCAAGAAAAAGAGCCAGCAGGAAGGCCACCCCCTCCCCCCCCCCCCCCAGCAATAATGAAGCTGCAAAAGGCAACTGGATGGGGTCACAGTCCTTGCCTAGAAGACACAACAGACTCTGCAGGAACCCGGAGGCATCAGTCCCTTTCTTCTCTTTTTTATTTCACAGTATAAACTTTACAATAGCTGCCTTCACAAAGTCTCTGAGATCTTACATTTATCCTGCTTGCCATAAGCTGACACTGGTTAAACCTCACAAAAGCCAACCATCAGTGTAACGTGCAAGACCAGTGATATCACCTCGCTGTTTCTACAGAGGAAGGGAAATGGAGGGATGGTTCCCATCCTCTAGCCTCTTTTTCTGCGTTTGTGCCATGACTGTTACAAGCCCAACATTTAAACTTAAAAAGCTGGGCACAGCCTGTCCATAACGCAATCACAACATCCTAAATCTCTCAGAGTTAGCAATGAGGGCACACTTCTGAAATAATTCTCTGGAAGGCAATGTAACAGGGAGTAGTGTTTAGTCCACTCAATCTCTGGGAAGTCAGAGCAAAGCTGGACTGACCCAAAGGTTACTGCTTTGCTGAAAAGAAGTCCTTTAAGTTCCTAGTCCACGCAATAAGCTCAGTACTGAGGGTTCATAATAATAGGATGCTTGAACTATGGCATTACTAAATTAGTAGGCTTTGCAGAGTCCGTAAACCTCTCACAGGGGTCCCCTTTTCCACTTCAGCTAGAAAGAAAGTCATGGCTAGGAGTTACAAAGGACTCTAGAGGGAATTAAGCTCTGAAGTCCTATTGAATTAGCATTGTTTACAAAGCAGTCATAAGTATAATGGGTGTTAACGAGTCTTTAATGAGTCAAGTTACAATGCAACGCGTGGTGAAGTACAATAAACAAAAAGGCTATGCTTCCCTCCCATTTATTCTGCTTGACACAGGTGTAGAAGCCCTGAATCTAAATGAATCGCATCCTACTGGGAATAGAGTAAAAGAACTGAATCTGCTCTGTAATGTAAAAAAATTAAAATACATTTCTTTTATGCCAGACCAAACTGGGACTGAATTACTTCAGGACTGAATGTTCACACTGGCAGCTCACAGAGTTACAGAATCACAGGGTGGCTGAGGTTGGCAGGCAACTCTGGAGATTGTCTTGTCCAAACCCCTTCTCAAGCAGGGTCACCTAGAGCCGGTTGCCCAGGACCACGTCCAGACAGCTTTTGAATATCTCCGAGGATGGAGACTCCACAGCCTCTCTGGGCAACTTTTTCCGGTAGTTGGCCACCCTCACAGCAGGAGTTTTTCTTTTGTTTAGACAGAAACTCCTGTGTTTCAGTTTGTGCCCACTTCCTCTGGTCCTGTCACTGGGCACCACTGAGAAGAGCCTGGCTCCAACTTCTTCACACCCTTCCTTCGGATATTTGTGCACATTGATAAGATCTCTCCTGAGCCTTCTCCAGGCTGAACAGCCCCATCTCTCTCAGCCTCTCCTCATACGTGAGGTGCTCCAGTCCCTTAATCATCCTTGTGGCCCTTTCCTGGATTCTGTCCAGTATGTCCATCTCTGTCTTGTACTGGGGAGCCCAGAACAGGACCCAGCACTCTAGATGTGGCCTCTCCAGTCCTGAGTAGAGGGGACAGATCACCTCCCTCGACCTGCTGGCAACACTCCTCCTAATGAAGTCCAGGATCCCATTAGCCTTCTTTGCCTTAAGGGCACGTTGCTGGCTCATGTTCAACTCGGTGTCCACCAGGACCCCCAGGTCCTTTTCTGCCAAGCTGCTTTCCAGCCGATCACCCCCCCAGCACGTACTGGTGCAGGGGGTTGTCCCTCCCCAGGTGCAGGACTTTGCACTTCTCTTTGCTGAAATTCGTGAGGTTCCTGACAGCCCATATCTCCAGCCTATTGAGATCACTCTGGATGACAGCATGACTCTGGTGTCACCGGCGACCTTGCCAAGGGTACACTCTGCCCCATCATCCAGGTCATTAATGAAGATGGTAAATGTGACTAGACCAAGTATTGACCCCCGGGGTATACCACCAGTTACTGGATGCTAGACTTCGTGCCACTGATCATCCGTCTCTGAGCTTGGCAATTCAGCCAGTTTTTGATCCACCTCACTGTCTTCTCATCCAGTCCGCACATCATCGGCTTCTCTACGAGGATGTTACAGGAGACAATGTCAAAAGCCAGGTAGACAATATCCACTGCTCTTCCCTCATCCACCAAACCAGCCACCTCATTGTAGAAGGTTATCAGGTGGATCACGCACGACTTCACCTCTGTGAAGCCATGCTGAGGGCAAGTTTTTACTTTTTTCAGTTTTTACTTTTCTTAGGTTTTAGTTTTTACTAAGAGAGGAGGGGGTAGACATTTTATCAGCATTATACGTGTCATTGCCGAAAAAGCCCTTGTACTTTCTGAGGCAAATCTTTCAGCCTTTATTCACACCAGGCAGCCACTAACTCGAGCTATTTAGACCACCTCAGTCACAAGCAGTCTAAGCTACACCTCACCAAAGATTCAAGACTACCTAAATCCCATTGAAATCAATTTTAGCACTCAGTTCTCATTTTGACAGGCTGTCATTTAAAGAGCAACACATCCTGTCTCAACAGTGACATGACTGAGAAGATAGCTGTCATCAGGAAAATTGCAAACACCTCTCCTCTGCTTTGGGGGACTCACCTTGTACAAACACACAGTGCACGGTCTCAAGTTTTGCCATATATACACAAACATTTGACAGCTAAAAGCTGTGTCAGGTCTTCTGTCAATGTAAATCAGCTTCTGTAAATGGATATAACAGATATAACTACATCTGGTTTTAATCAGTGAAGCATTTTTTCCTGTATAATTCTGTGTACATTAGCTATACTACATATAAGCCTGAAATTTTATGTCTGACAAAAAAAAGTCAACAAAGGAGATATTACAAATTCCAGGAGCATATGCGAAAGAATGACTCTCAAATAAACCATACTCCAAAAATCATTACCTTTTGAAGCCCTGGTTTCTGCAGGTGCCATCCAGCAGTTCTCTCTTCTAACGCTTTGTCACAGGAGATACCCTGTCAGATTGCACGGTGCTGTCAGACAGACTGCCAAACAGGACTGCTCCAGAAAGACGGTCAATAAAAGATCATGGTCAGTTCGGCGGCAAAAGAATGAGACTGCAGGCAAGGCAACAGCCACCTCTGTGTGACCTTGGGGATGGATCATTTGGGGGATGACCAAGGCAGGCTGCTGAGTGGGTGGTTTTATGCATTTTGAGGTAATCTGTGCATCCACCGAAACTTCCGTTAAGTCCTTAAAAAGAGTGGGACCTTTTTTAAGTGTCCCATTTTTAATCTTCCTCTTCTGCTGCCACAGTCATCCACAGCGTAATGATGCTGAGGCTGACACGCGGGCTGCAGATTGCAACATGTGTTCAAATCAGTAAGGCCAAAAGGTGTAAAATTACAGAAAGTGAGTCTTCATGAAACAACACTCTAACTGGTGTCCATACAAACCAAAGTAATCCAAAAGCAAACTGGATCAGATTTTACATTTATGAAAGGCTTTTAATCCTGAAGAACAAAGTGTGTTATATTGAAATTATGCTACAAAACGTACTTACTCTGAAATGTGCCTCCTCAGAGGTGGAATACAACAAGCACATAGCAGCACTCAGGAGCACTACTGACCTGGAAGTCCTCTCTGCCACCACAAGCACCAAGAGATATTTGACGACTTCCTGAGATAAGGATCAAAGTTTAGAGCTTTTAGGATCAAAATTTAGCTTATGGACATTGCTGTATGTCACCGCATGAGAAGAACATCATCTACTGAAGCACAAACAGCACTTCCTAGAGCACTCTGGGCTTTTGAGGAGAGTGCCCTGTAATCAACCCAACAATACCAGAGAGTCATGGCTACAAGCAAGGAGGCTTCTTCTGTGAAGGACCACCTGGGGATCAAGTCCCAAGTCCTGTCACGTTATCACCTCTCCCCTGCTGATGCCACCATTCGTGGCAGGTGAGCAAAATAGAGGAGTGTGGTCCTTCCACTGGGACAGAGGAGGAAGACACAGAGGCGGACTACAGTGGAAGCAACAGTAGCGCCGAGGTAAGAGGTACCTTTGCAGCTGGGGACCAAGATGACCAAGCAGCCCCAGACCTGGAGGCAGAGAGCATTAGCAGCTACGAAAAGACTGGAAACTCTTATTCCAAACTTGCTAGCTCAGCCTAGCCTCACTGCGAGTGCAAGAGTAAACAAACTCCCAGCAAAAGCCAATACAGCGTCAGGAACCGCGATACAGACAGCTGAGGGTTACGCTACTAAATGAAATGCCTTCTCTCGTGGTTCAGATCACTGCTTCTTCACAGATCCAGGATTGCCAAGTAATAAAACTACCTCCTCCTACAAGCAGGACCTGCTGCACCTTTGGCATTCTCCCATTCCCTACCAGCCATAAGATCGGCCGGGAGCGGGACTGCCTTCCCGCGTTACACAGCAGGACCTCCAGTCCCACTCCTCTGAGCGCGGAACCAGAGCGGCAGGCAGTAGGCCGACTGCAGCCCCAGCCACGCTGTGACACTTGACTTTCTGCACTCGATCCACCTGTTGCGCGGAGAACACTTTCCATGGGAGACTCTTAGCCGGCTTCTTGCGTGCACGCGGCACCAATGAGCTGCAAGCCTAATATCCACAGCTTCAACTACTTGGCGAAGTAATTGCCTATAACACCAAGGTGGCATAGGAGCCAGGCAAGAAAAGAGTGGGGAAGAAAAAGCGGGGAGACGACCTGTTTTCATAAAAAGGCAAAACTAGATGCCGCTCTGAAGCAGCTTGACACCCCCAAAAGACACACACACACCCCCCCAGCAGAGCCCATGGCTGGGCAGAGGACGGCATGGCCAGTGCCGACGGGACGGGGGCCAAACGCTGCCCAGAAGCGACGAACCACCGGCTGCGGCCACCGCTCCCGCAGCAGCCGTGCGCCGGCCGCGCACCCCCACCGCTCACCGGGGCGTGCTCATCCCCCGCTCCGCGCCTACCGGGGCGGGGGGTCCGCGCCTCGGCCCCCGGCCAGCCCCTCGCCCGGAGAGAGGGGCTGCGGCCGGCGGGGGACCTGGGCGGGAGCAGAAAACCGGTGGCGGGAGACGGGGACGCAGGTGTCCGCCGTGGGTTGCCAAAGAGCCGTGCACGCCTTTCCTGCAGGGAGATCCAACCGGCGCTCGCGGGGAGTTAAAAACTAAAAAAGAAAAAAAAAAATTTTAAAAAAATTTTTAAAAAGCCTTCTCCTGGCTTCCCTGCGAGGGTGAAAGTGCGACCGTGGCAGTGTGGGGTGATGCCCCCTGGCTCCAGCCCCCTGCGGATGAGGCGGCGGTAGGCGCGGGGATGCCACGGCCGCCCAGCCCCGCGGCCGCCCCGCGTCCCCCCGCCGCTGGCCCGGCTTGCCCCGGCCGGGCGGCCCGGCCCCGCGGGGGACGCAGTGCGGGAGCAGCCAGCGAGAAAATAAACAACTTCCCTCGTGTAAAAAGTTGCCTCGCAGGTGCCTGCAGCTGGCGGTTAACACAGACAGTAAGAGGATCAACTCCATCTCAGCCCGTGGAGCAAAAGGGGGGGGGGGGGGGAAATAAAAGCCCCCGCATTTGCTATTCAGAGTTTAGTTAATTTGGATGATAACGGTTAGTGTTTAATCCCATTGTACGAGAATGAATATACCGAAACCTACAAGGCTCCTGGAAGAATAATGCGGCCGACGGCACCGCACGCAGGGGCGCCCGGGCGGGCAGCCGGCCCGGCCCGGCCCGCCCCGGGGCCGGCCGGGGGAGACGCGCCCCGGGGCCGCCACCGCCTCCTTCCGCGGAGCCGCTCCGCGCTGCCGGCCGGCCCGGGGCGGCGGCGGCGGCGGCGGCGGCGGCGGGCGGGCGGGCCCGGGGCGGCGGGGTGAGGACCGGCCCCGCGCCTTTCCCCCGGCCGCCTCCGGGGAGACGAGCGGGCGGGAGCGGCGGTGCCCTCCGCCGTGCACGCCCGGGGGGAGGCGAGGTGGGGACGGTTGTCCCCATTTAAATCACACAGGGGAACGGGTGGGAAAATGCGGGACACGGGAGGAGACGTGGAGGTTTCGAAGAAGACACCTCCCCGAGCTGGCACGGCTGGAATAAACGCCGTCCCCGCAGCACTGCCCGGGGCTCGCCGGCGTCGCCCGGGCGGGCAGGATCAGGATCAGGACCCCCCGGCCGCCCTCGGGTCTTCCCTTCTCCCCCTCCGGGGTGGCGGCGCCCCGCGGCAGCGCGGGGGGGGGGGGGGCAGGAGGCCCCGGCGGCCCGGTGCCGGCCCCGGCCCCGGAGGCGCACCGCCGGCCGTGGAGAGGGCCCGGGGGGGCCCTCGCCCGCCGCCGCGCTGCCGCCGGGGGGGGAAGCGGCGGGCGGCGGGGGCGGGCGCCCCCCCCCCCGGCGCGGCGCGGCGGGGCGGCCCCGGCGGGGGCGGTGCGGGGCCGGTGCGGGGCGGGCCGGGGGCTCGGTGCGCTCGCCGGGCTCGGAGCGCGGCTGCCCGGGCGGAGGGCCGCGGAGAGGAAAGCTAACAATGCTGTGAAAATATGTTTGCAGAAAATAGACAATTGTTGGATTAGACGTATTCAAGTATGAAATAATGCCTTTTTGTGTAAAAAACCTCAGCAATGTGAGCGTACAAAAGTTCCCCTGTGGCAGTTACTTGCTCCCTTTGTGAGCTTTGCGCTCCGGCGTCTCCACTTGGCGCGTTTAACTCGGAGCCCCCCTTTAAACGCGATTGTTTCTTTCTTTTTAATGACATTTACCGGATCAAAACATGCTGTTAATTCGATCAGAAAGCTTTACCCTCCTTAACAATGCCACAATAATTTCTCCTGAAGTTTGTTAAATTGACCAAAATTAGGCAAATGAATAGGGGGTCTGTCGGCGATCCCGCTCGCAGGTGACACCGAATAATGCACTCTCGGACCAGCTGCGATCCCCTCTTTATTTGCCCCTCTTTTCTTTGACCCGCATTATTAAAATTTAGGCCCAATGAAACTATTCATACTTTTCAATGGGACATTTTCCTATAGGATAATAGGCTACAAATTGAGCCTCTCCAAAGGAGAGGGGGGGAGCAGGGGGGGTAAAACAACAACGCACAGACGCGCACACCACACAAAAAAGGAGCGTCGTGTGCCAAAGGCTGGCGAGAGCCTCCCCGGGCCGGCGTTAAGAAGAGAAGAGGAGAAGAAAAAAAAAAAAAAAAAAAAAGCGGGGCCGGGGGGGGGGGGAAGGATATCGTGTGCCAGCCCCCCGGTCCCACACCTGCCGGGGTGTCCCCGGCGCATAAAGCGGTGTAAACAAAAAAAGCCTCGCTGCCATCTCTTATAAAGATGGACGTGTCACCAAGTCGTGTGAGAAAAGCCTGAGAACAAACGGGGCCACTCCGTCTCCAAGGGTTCTCCCTTGAACTGGGCGGAACAGCCTATTAAGGGCTTACTTAATTACTTTAATGACTCTGGACAGGCTTTAAAATGCAGTCAGCGCTGAAGCTAAGGGGAGGGGGGTGGGGGGGGGAACGGGGATTTACAGGCAGGCGGCGGGGATGGGGCCGGGGATGCGGCGAGCGGGGCGCAGGGCGCGGTACCGCGCCCTGCGCCCCGCTCGCCGCATCCCCGGCCCCATCCCCGCCGCTATTGTGGGACCGTCACGTGTGTCCCCGAGGTCCACGTGGGGTGACACAGCTGGGCCGCCCCCGGCTGCGTGGACGGGGGCGAGAAGGGGCGGGGGGGGGGGGGGAGAAGAGAGAGGGGAAAAAAAAAAACCAAACCCAAACAACAAAAAGCAACCCCACCCTCATCCCTTTTCTCGCCCCCTTCCACCCTGATCTTTAATGCATACATTCCCCCGGCGCCGTTCCTGCCCCTAATCCTATGGGATCAGCGGGTCCGTGGAGGCCCCCCGGGGTCCCCCCCAAGAAGTGATGGCTTTATAAGGGGCCCGGAGAGAGCGGGGATGCAGTGCCCACCATGGCCTCCAAGCTCAAGGAGCGGAGGGTGAGTGGCCGCCCGCCTTGCGCGCACGGCTCTGCGGACCCGGCCCCCTCACAGCCCTTCCCTTCAGAAAGACCCCCACCTCCCCCAAAAAAACCAACCACACTCTCCCCCCCCCCCCCCCCAAACAAGCCTGCCCTGCCGGGGCCGCCCGCGCAGACGGGGAGCTCCCGGGGCGGTGCGGAGAGGACCCGCCGCCGGAGCATCCCTCCCGGGGCCGCGTCGCGCCCGGCGCCGCTGCTCGGAGCGGGGTCGGGACCGGGTGCACTGGTGGGGGTCCGGGCCGGCGAGGCCGGATCCGGCTGCTTTCCCCCCCCCCACCCCCTACCCCCCTGCCACTAACGCGCCCCGTCTGTTTTGCAGAGGACGCCGGTTTCCCACAAAGTGATTGAGAAGCGGAGGAGGGACCGCATCAACCGCTGCCTCACCGAGCTGGGGAAGACGGTGCCCATGGCTCTGGCCAAGCAGGTAGGCGGGGAGGGGGGGGGGAAGCCCCTGCGCCCTTCTCCCCGGTGCGGAGCGACCCCCCCCCCGCGATGCGGCGGGGGGTGGGGGGGCGGCCCGGCGGAGCGCAGCGCAGCCCCAGGGGAGAGGCGGTGATGCCCCTCTCCGCCGCCCGTTGCAGAGCTCGGGGAAGCTGGAGAAAGCGGAGATCCTGGAGATGACGGTGCAGTACCTGCGGGCTCTGCACTCGGCGGACTTCCCCCGCGGCCGGGAGAAGGGTAGGTGGGCGGGCGCGGGCCCCCGCCGGGACACCCGCGGCGTGGGGGCGGCCCCGCCCCCCCAGGCCGGACTCTGAGGAGCTCGGCTCCGCTGCCCCCTTCCTTTCCAGCAGAGCTGCTCTCCGAGTTCGCCAACTACTTCCACTACGGCTACCACGAGTGCATGAAGAACCTGGTCCACTACCTGACGACGGTGGAGAGGATGGAGACCAAAGACACCAAGTACGCCCGCATCCTGGCCTTCCTCCAGTCCAAAGCGCGCTTCGTCACCGAGCCCCTCTTCACCTCCCTGGGCTCCCTCCCGGAGCCGGACTTTTCCTACCAGCTGCACCCCGGGCCCGAGTGCCCCGGGCACGGCCACAGCCCCGGCGAGGCCGTGCTCCAGCCGCCCTCGGGGGGGCCCTTCCCCTGGCACGGAGCCGCCCGCAGCCCCTCCCTGCCCTACCACCTCCCCAACGCCGCCGTGCCCCTCGCCAGCCCCGGCCAGCAGCGCAGCACCTTTCTCTCCTCCGTGCAGGGGCTGGACCGCCACTACCTCAACCTCCTCGGCCATTCCCACCCCAACGCCTTCGGGCTGCCCCCGGGCCAGCACCCCTCCATGCTATAGAGACTCGCCCCCGCCCGGAAAATCCTATTTATGACCGCGGCACGCCGCGAGTTGCGCACGGGGAGGCTGCCGGGGGGCAGGGAGGTGCGCGGGGGTGCCGGAGGGCCGGGAGCCCCCGGCCGCCCCCCGCGGGGGCCCGGCTCTGCCGCGGGGGCGGGGGCCTGGATGTGCCCCCCCCCCCCCCCCCGGCTCTTCGTCCCACCTCCGGGTGCGGTGCCTGTACAAGCGATGCCTCGGAATAAATGTTTATACCCGCCGCCCCTGCTTGTTTGCGGGAGGGAGCGTCCTCGGGCGGCGGTGGGAGTCTCGCCCCACCCACCCAGCCACCCAGGGGAGGAAAAAAAAAAAAAACAAACCAACAAAACCGACGAGTGAAACGCCGTCCGCGAGGGTCGGGGAGGCCGCTGGACGCCGCGGCCGTGGGTCGGCACCGCGGGCAGGCGGGGCGCAGGGCGGCGCGGCGGGTCTCGGTCCCTCCCGCCGCCGGAGGGATGCAGTCCCGGGGATGCCCCGCCGGGTGGGGGATGCCCCATTCCCCCCCCCCCCAAAAAAAACCCCAACCCGTGGGTGCTGCCCTCCCGCGCGCCCGTGGGGGGGTGCTCCCAGGGCCACGCGTCCGAAAGGCACCGGGATCTCCCGTGGGTTTTGCCGGCGCATTTCTCTGCGGGGCAGCTTGTTCGGAGGAGGAGGAGGAGGAATAAGGGGGAAGGCGCGGGCGGGGGCGCAGAGGGGAGGCGGCCGCTGCGGGGGTGCAGAGCGCCGAGAATAAACCGAATAAAAGCTCTTGGGGGGCAGCCCTTCAAGACTCGCTGCCGGCGCGGGGCCGTGGCACGGCTCCCTCCCGCCCTGCCCGACGGGGCAATGTCGGTCCCACCCGAACCGAGCGCCCGTGGGTGTCCCCGCACCCTCTGGCAGGAGGGCAGGGGGACCCCAGCCACCCCCCATCGTGTGCCCGGCGGGGCCGGAGCCGCCGAGGGGTAAATTAACTTATTCCAGTTGGGTGGGGAGGCTTTGACGAGATTTGACCTGGGTTGTTTGCCCGGGTCACGGAATGGGCTGACCCGCAATTTGTAAACCAACCCGGCCCTTTATTCGGAGACAGACAAAAAGATCTTCATTACAATGAGTAAAAAGTAGAATGTGTATCTTCCATTTAACCTGTAAATACAGGAAAAGCTGCTATATCAGATTAGTGGGGAAAAGGTCACACGGCGGGATAACGTCATGAGTCAGCCAGCGAGGGGCGAAAACCCCCTCATTTCCTCGGGACACCCTTAGGATGGTGAATCCAGTGGGAACCTCTCTCTTGCTCAGTGTACACAGAGCAATATTGGATCAGCCAAAGGCATTCACCGGCAGCAAAATGGCTGGTGCCTATTACAAAAACACGTCCTACACTCATTTTCACCAGCGCTAGGTGCAGAATATGGAGAAAATGCTACACGATTTTTATTCTGTGAGCATTAAGCTCTTGTGAACCCCCTTTGGCACTGAAGCGTTAAAGACACAGCGTTTTCCTGGAAATACAAACTATTAATATATTCAGCATTTCGGTCCCTGTTAACCAAATTAAACAAAACTTGCCTTTGCTAAGTAGATTTTCTCTCTGGGATTAGCAGAGGGCCACCACGGTCAAAACTGGGGTCATTTACATACAATTTTGCAAACTCGCACTGGTCCATGACAGTCTTTGTATCTCCAGTGTTGCTATTCTGGATTTTTTCCTTTTCGTTTTCATTTAGCTGTGGAGGATAAACCCCTCTTGGGCTTTACAATGACTTTAGGATAGAAGTGTCCCGTCCCCCCCCTCTCCCCATGCAGGGCTCTGAACTCGCCCCCCCACCCCCGGCCCTGCAGACCCCGGCTTTTGCCCCCCAAATTATTTTGGCATCTGCTAAAGCCAGCTGTACCGGGGATGGGAGCTGAGCTGCCTTCCCAGCTCGGATCCACCTCCGGGCGCAGGGGATCCCACCGGCGCGGAGAGCCGTGGATCCTCACGGGCAACTGCGGGGGGGGGGGGGGGGCGCAGAGCTCCCCCAGGACAGACACTCCCTGTGTTTTGGCAGAGCTCATTTGTTTTTATTTTGGTTTACATTTCTGTGCCTGGAGGCCAGAGATTTGTAGCTTTGGGGTTTTTTTTTTTGGGGGGGGGGACACGACTTATTTGAGCTCTGCCCTGAGCATCACCCGCCAGCTCTGGTGGGAGGAGGTAGGAGCTGGATGTCACCTGTGCTGGGCCAGTTAAAGGCCGTACCTGGTCCCAGGTGGGGTGCCCATCCGGGCTGGCGTTGCTCATCTTGCGACATGGCAGTGCCATTTACTGGTGTCTGGCAGCAGCGAGCACGGGAACAAATAGAGGGGGTTTTGCTCCTGAAAATAAACTATTTTAACTCCCAAAGCCCCCAAAATACTAGCTTCCCTGTTACGCACCTGCTTGCCTGAAAATCTTAATGGTGAATGACTTGCTGTATCATTTCCTATTCCTTTCCTTCAGCTAGCATCTCTCTCCTGCTTAGACCTTCCAATCTCTTTTGCCTCATTTTGCCTCACCTTCCTTCCCCATGCTTTCACGTCCTCTTTTCCACCTCTTCTTCTCCCTGTTATCTGAACTCCTCTCTTTTCCTCACACTTTCCAAACCCTACATATACTGCAATTCTTCTCAGCCCAGAAAATAGTTGTACAGCATAGTCACATCTCAGTAATTTCTTCATGTTGGAGGCAAAGAATCATTTTGGAATCAAAGGACAGCAAAATGGGAGCGTACAGTTCTGTATCTGATACTGACTCTCACTTGTCATTTACTCAGACAGTAGAGGAGTTTATGTCAATCTTTGTAATATTGCATTATTGAAAACATCTCCAACTCCCTAATTTATCATGAGGATTTATTTGCACTCTCAGGGAAGTAAAACATCATCAATTAGATCAGAGAGACACAAGTAGCCTGCACACAAACTCTCCACCTTAAAAATTCACGTTTTAAACAGGCAACAGGCAAAGCCTGGAAGGAAGTGTTACTTTGCCACTCTTAATATTTAAATAAGTAAAAATGTTTATAAACTTTGAGCATATATAACACAGATCAGAACTCTTCTTTCTTCCCATGGTTTTGCACCAGTCTGAAGGCATCATTCAAAGATCTGGGGACTTTGGTGGCAGTGCCACGCTGTGGAGTCTCCAGCCTTGGAAACAGCCCTTGCCACAGAGCACAGTCCCCGAATTCATGCCAACACAGTCATTTTGGGGGCAACTTATCAATCAGGTCACCAGCTAATGAGAAAACAGTATTTTTATTTTACTTGGGGTCAGTGACCCTGCTCACAGCATTGGACCACAACCAGTTGCATCAGCACATCTGCAAGGGCTGAGCCATGGTTGGGAAGAAGCAGCTGAGGGAAGGAGGATGAACAGCACTGCTGAAGGCTCTTAATCACAGATCCCTTCCAGTAGTGATGCACATGATAGCTGGCTTCCTAGTGGTATGGATATGATCCCTTTCCCAAAGATCCTGCCAGTTTGTAAGTCTTGCTGTCCCACTGCTCTGTGGGACGCTGCTGCTGTTCCTCAGGCTCAGCGGTACCCCAGGGTAGCCTGCACGATTTGACCAGGGTCATACCAGAAGTGCTTAGGAGAGCAGAGGGTCTCAGGTGCCGGGGTACAATGACCACCCTATCCAGATCAGCTTCTTGCCCTGCTACCACATTCTCAGAGAGAGTTAAACAGTGCCTGGAAGCCTAGATGGGTGTTTTCCCTTCATAAAGTGACTCAGGCATAAGGAGGAGGAAACCTTGTTCGCCTGTGGCTCTTGGGAACAGTCTGTGCATTAGACACATGCTGCTGAAGCAGCTGCATGCTTGTCCAGCAACCCCTTCACAAAGGCAGTCTTCTGGAAAGAAACCCTCCAGGTGACAGCTGCGTATTTGCTGAGATGCAGCATCTGACCTCACAGACTTTCCTCCTGCCTTGGATGAGTCCATCCCCTCTCACATCGTCATGTTTATTTCTAGCAAACTAGCCCACAGATTGCGTAAAGGCCGTTTTAGGAAAAGAACACTGGATTCTATTGAAGAGAACGCATAATTATGGCAAGATGTGTGAGAAAGGCATTTTAATATGTATATAAGGTTAAAGCTCTGATACCTACCCACATACCATGCTGCATACAGAGTGGCATGTTAAAAAAAAAAACAACTCCTTTCAAAAGGTGAGAGAGGGCAACACCAACACCATTTGGATGAAACATCAAATGCGAGGAAAGAGGAGCAGTTTGGAAGATTCAAACTCAGAATATTAAATCCAGTTCCACTCAGGAAACAGATTGTTTAACATTCATTTTCAAGCTACGGTAATTGAAATGTGCATTATATTTCATCAGCAGTAATACAGTTAATTAGGCTGAAAAAAATGCTTTTGCTAGCAAGAAATTCAAACTTTTGCACATATGCTCTGAAAAGTTTAAAGGCAATTTAATTTTTAATTACTGTAAGAATGTAACACCTCAAAATGCAGTCGTAGTCCACGTAATGATTGTGTAATTAAAAAAATGAGGCTCTTTGAGCAAGGGAGTCCTGCAAGGCATCAGGGAATTCATGAGAGGGTCTACGACTCAGTTGTTACGCTTTTGGTGAGAACTATGAAGGTAGTTTTACGCCTCCTGAGGGCTTAACCTGGAGCATGTAGAAGGATTTACACCAGCTCACTTTGCGGTCCTTTATTTAGAGACTATCTCAGTCTCCTGCTAGCTTTGTGGAAACCAGGCAGCTCCTGAGCTCTGAGCTCATCTCTGTCTCTTGTGAATTCCAGCACCAAAATCAGGCTTTCAGTCCCATGAAGGGTGCAGGCATTTAGGGTAGGGTGCAGTCCAACTGAAACCCTAAGACCAGGATTACGGCAGAAAGTGCCTTCGCTCTGATTCAATGGCCTGCGCCTCCATCTCCCAGCCCTTAGTTCCTAGCCTGAGGCTTAGACATCCTTCTAGGAAGTTCGAGCCGCAAGGTTGAAGTCTCCGAGGCTAAAAACTGGGTGTCTCTCTTTGGGAGCGCCTGCTCATAACCGCTCTGCCCCTACAAAGCCACTTCTGTTGTCTTTGAAGGAAACACTGTGCCCTGGTTAGTCCTTCGAAAGGAGAGATTAGACAGTAGTCCGTCCGGAGAGGGTTTATCTCAGGATATCAAGTTGAAGGAGGCATCCAATTTAGAGTTGCAAGCATGAAGCTGTGACAGGGTTGCAGTGCTTTCTCCACGCCAGGATGGAGTGGGGACTATGGCTTTCGCACCTCCGTTCTCCTCTGGAGGTGTGTGTGGCCTGTGTATCATCTGCTTTGTGTACCGTGTATACTACTGCGTACTACATACATAGGAAGCCTCTACAGGTCCTCTTCTGTAGTACAGCTGGATTCAGTTTAGTTTTTTCTCAGTATTTCCTAGTCTAGCTTGGTTGTTCTTTGCTTAAATGTGGCTTTGTTAGATCCTCATACCATCCCGTGCATGCTACATTAGTGTCATTCCAAGGGATGAATTCACAGAGATTAGCCTTTAAAGGTCAGTCTTTTATGACTAAGATATAGGATTGGTCTTTTTTTTTTTTTTCTTTTTCCCCCCCAAACTAAAATGTCCTTTAATTTATCCTAGGGCAACCTCATGGTTTGATACAGACAGGTATTTGATACACCTGTACAACCTTACTTGCTACAACAGGTGATGCCACTATAGCTGTGTGTGAAAATTAGGATACAGAGTTTTTCTGCCAAACGTGGTAGGATGGAAATAATTTACCCTTACTATCAAATTGACTGTTGGGTTTTCAGGACTGGGATCTGTAGAAGAAACAATAACAACAAAACCTACAGAAGAAACCCCACATAGCTTCAGTTTCAAAATGAGAAAAGTGTAACAGGGAACAATGATATTCACCGAGCACAGATTACAAAATTTCAAGAACCTCAGGAAACCCTGAGACAATATATATACATATAAGACAACAATATATTGGAATGTTCTAAGGGAATCAATATAAACTGTCTTGCATATTCTACTATAAAACTCCTTTTTATCATAGGAAGTAATGATAATTTTTCTATGCCACAAACTTTTTTCATACAGTACCTCCTGCTCTCTTAAAGAAATGAGAAAAAACATGTCTTGGAGTTTTATTAGTGAAAGTATTGTAAATTCTCTCTGATGTCTGGAGAAGGAGAGAAAGCAATTGGAAAAAGAGCAAGAGCAAGAGTACATCCTTTGCTGCATAATGCCATAACCTCTTCGACAGCAAAGATCTATGAACACCAGTAAAATGATGATTAAAGGTACCACTGTTTACAGCAGGTTACAAATCACCGTCTGCAGGAAAGCCAGTATGTTAAAGCAAACAAGAGACTCCTACATGCTTGTTACCTATGTGCATATATCGTGGACCAAATCCTTAGCTAGTGCATGTAGGCAAAGCTTCCTGGAGATCCCTGAAGCTATAGTTGCTTCCATGAGGACGAGACATGATGGAGTTGCATCAGCAGAGAGCTTACCAAACAGGTAAGTGATACATATTTCAGGGGCTCCTCATGCTCATTTTATTAATTCAGCTATGCAGCCACATGTTTATAGAGATGTATGGAAAGTAAAGAACCTAACCTGGTCCTAAATACACAATTACTCTGGTCATGAAAGTAAAGTCATATACAGAACAGCTACAGAGCAGGTCCTACAGCCTCTGGTACTCAGTGCATAAAATATTCCTCCAAGAAAAAAACCCCACAACTAGGCACAACAATCTATACTTAAATGAAAGGCCAACCTCCACCTGTGTGCATAAGCAGGAACTAATCCGACTCTATGGGGTCAAAGAATCTCCTTTCCAGGGTGAGGAAGTTCCAAGCAGCAAAACGGCATGCTGTTCTTCACCGAATATTTCAAATTCCCAAAAGCTATTTGCAACTCTCCATACTGCACCTTTGTCTCTCCTTTTCAGAAAATTAATCTTCTTGGTAGCATTAATTTTCTTAGTCTGTTGTATGTTACATGCAGTTAGCAACTGTGTTATATCCAGCTTTGCTTATGCTCTCAGAAGGAGCTTCTACCACCCCTTCACAAAGCAACTTACAGTATTGAATATGGCAAGCAACAAGTAGGTAGAAGACGTGCATGCCTGTGAGAAGTATATGACACAGCTAGAAGGACAGACAACTGGGAGAATATAAATGCTGTTCTTCTAGACATGGGATTATTCTATGTTAATTTATAGCAGGTTTGCAAAGGGGGTTTTGGCCGTAATTGCCTAGCTTTTTTATGAGCTGCTTCCAAAAAGGATTTGTAATCAATTTGCCTTTTCAGATTAGGATCAAATTTAGAGAGAGAATGATAAACTTCATCAGGAAGTTATGGGGATTTGGAGACTGGCATTCTGGAACAGAGCGGTAACCCCTGCTGTCAGCATCCTGCTTCCTAAAGGCCTTTGAAAGAGTCTTCCAGGCACTGTAACTGCAAACAGAAAAAAATCAAGGTGGTAAGTTATTTCAGGAAAATGACAGCCATTTGGTAGGGCACAAAACCCCTTTGAGCATCTCATCACAGCTGGCCAGGGCATAAGGTGTGCTTTGGAGCCTGTAGGTCCACAAACACACAGGCAGGATGCTGGCAAGTTTCATCCTTTACTAGGCTGAAATACAAGGATGGGATGGGACCAATGGGATTTTTTTCATTCATATACTTGGAAAAATTATTTTGTCATAAGCAACATCATACCATAAAGGAAAAATCTTTTCAGTGGTCTGATAATAGAAGGACGTACTGAAATTTATGAGCCTCTGACTAAAACTAACTGTTAGATGTCTCAAAGGTAGAGGTCTAAGAATGAATTAATCATTCTAAGCAATCTTTCTAGTCAAGAGGGACAAACAGGCATCTCCAGAGGACAATTTATCAGACTGATTTTAGTTTCTCCTTTAAAAATGAGCTGATTTTCCTTGAAATATGTATCTTTCCCCTTTTGAATCAGAAGGGAATGCAGGATCAATAGGTCAGATTCAGATATACAAGTAGGGAAAAAATCAGGGCAGCTGAATCCCACCCTCATTGCTGCCTGGCAAGTAGTCTGATTTATCTGCTCAGGTATTTCAGAGGGGCTATACATCTCCATGCCAAAATATCACATTTAATTAAAAGAAGTTCAGCCTCCAGTGACTCAGCCAAATAAAAACTTCTTCCATCTCATCTGCAAGACCTGTTACTCATTTAAAACAAAGATCCCATTTTTTTGTGTGCCTGTTACACAGACTGAAGTTGTTGCAAGTCCAGCCACTGAACTGGAACAGCTGATGAGTGTTTAAGGGTCCCAGTGGCTGGTTATCTCAGTTGACAGGTGTTTTGAATGTACTAGTTGCAGGTACTGCTAGGACAGGTGGAAAGAATTTCAGGTGGGGAAGAATGGGTTTTTACTATTTCGCTCCAGCAAGTACTGTTTCAGGCAAAACAGTTAGCCATCCACCAAAAGCCAGTGTCCTTTCTCCACAGTCTGGTTGTCAAAATGTCAAGCTCAGAAGCTTGAGCCCCTCCACGGCACTGGTTTAGCTCCGGGATGCCTGCATAATAGCAGCTATGTTATTCCCCTGCCACCTTTGCCAACATGAAGCAAAGGGCTTCAGGAACTCTGTGTATAAAACATCTACATATAAAATTAGAAAATCAATATCCTTAAGCATGTGCATGCTAAGGGAAAATGTTGCCAATTATTTCAAAGGAAATCAATTCTCCTCTCTTCTCTCCTCTTCATTACAGTCAGTGAAATTTTACTAGCTCTGGCTGCTAACGTGAGTGAACAGAATAATGCTGCGTTCTCATGAATGTACTTAGGAATTGGCATTTCATCACAAACAGACACATTATAGGATAGACAATGTTTAATCCCTTTTTTAGGAAAAGGATTTATTTTTTTAGGATTCATCATCAGCCAGTTTTGCTGCTGAAGCTTGTGATTCATGCATTTTAAAAAGAAAGCTTATCCTTAGCCAGGTGCTATTTTGGCGCTGAACCCCCTGCTCATCCAGTTTCATTCCATTTTTGAAACAGCGCACCATGTTAGAACACAGTTTCATGACCACCATTTTTATCCCACTGAAATAAATTACATTTGCCCACACCCTGACCACCAGGATGTCAGAATCACAGCTGAGCTTTTTCACAACCTTAAGTTATCAGCTCCTTTTTCGGGTGGACAATGGTTGGCGTTGGGAAAACACGCAGAGCTCGAGGAGTAGCCAAATGTCTCACAAACTCCTGAAAACCCAATATGTCATCCTTATTTATCATTAAAGTTTCTCAAGCTTGCAGAGTTCACTTGCTATTTCAGGCTGGATGTCAAACTTTCCCTCAAAACACCAAAAGACAAAATGTAATGGCACTAAAATGAGCAACAACAATAGAGAACGACTATTCTGCAGAAAAATAGGAAGTTATTCGTATTATTAGCCAAATAACTGTGTACTTAACCAGCAAACTCCCAGCAAAGTCATTGATGTCTTCAGAAATTTTTCTAAGGATTATAGTTTTATGCCAATGGACATCAGACTGCTAAAGTGATGCTTGCTCAGATAGAAAATCCTCTGAATGAGGGAAAATGAGTGGATCTCCAGGGACATCACCATCCACCATGGTTCTACCTTATTTTTACTGTGATTTCCAAGGTCGTATGTCTTACCTCATCAGCAGAAGATACATGATCTCCTGAGTGAGACACCAGGAGTTAATTTCATCTAAATCTTCCAACCTGTCCTCTATTGCTGGGTAGTGTTTATTCAGGAAGCTTTTGATACCCCTGCATAGCTTGAAGCAGGGAAGGAAACTGATGCAAAGTTATAAACACGACTCTGCCTGTTATCACGTTGATACAATTTCTCCTTGTGATTTGTCTCCTGGTGCCTTCAGCAGCCTCTACAAAATTGATGTATCACAACATCACAATTTCTATGTGGTCCCAACGATGTGCTCCAAGATCCACTGTAGTCCTGAAGTTTTCTGGGAGATGAGATTACCCAGGTTACAAAGAGTGGAATGAATTTTGACAGCTACTCAGTTGGCAGATTGGAAACAGGGAGCAGGACCCTACTGACAGAGGATCACAAGTCAAGATTAAACACCACATTACTGCCAGGTTGCAGTCCAAAATTCCCCTCGTTTCTCATTTCTTGTCGTTTCTGCTATTCTTCAGACCATAATGTAACTATTACTTTGTATTATGGAGTAGATCACATAGCTTCCACATTATTTTACGCTATATCCAACCAATCACTGCTCAGCATTTATACCAGCAGAAAGAGTAATGCAGTTTGCAGTGCCGACCCTGCAAGGATTTGCACATAAGCTCAGCTTTATGCACTTGACTCGCTTTACTTAACTGAGGGCTGTTTCACTCAGATTTCAGAGGAAAACCACATTGAGGTAAAGTGTTGGTATTGTGGGGATTTCGGAGGAACTGGCAAGTTAGGAAAAGAACCAGTGGTCATAATGGTGCATTCTTCCAACCTAACAAGGACAATATACCTAAAAACAGCCGGGACCAAAATTAGTGGCCACAAATATGCATGCTTGGAAGTAGGACCTCAGCTGCAGCCCTGAGCTTCCCTACCAAATTTTAACCCAGAAGGATCATAGTCAGTTCTAGCCCAGTGGAAGACAAGCTGCTCTTCAGGACAAAGAGAAGTAGTGTTGCAGGAGCAAGACACCTATTTTTCTATACCTGCCTAGGATATCTTCCACCTACACTTTTTGGACCTGCTTATTTTCCTTCTGTTTCTGTGCATCTGTCGTGGTTTAACCCCAGCCAGCAACTAAACACCACACAGCCACTCACTCACTCCCCCCCCACCCAGTGGGATGGGGGAGAAAATCAGGAAAAAGAAGCAAAACCCATGGGTTGAGATAAGAACGGTTTAACAGAACAGAAAAGAAGAAACTAATAATGATAATGATAACACTAATAAAATGACAACAGTAATAATGAAAGGATTGGAACGTACAAATGATGCGCAGTGCAATTGCTCACCACCCACCGACCGACACCCAGCCAGTCCCCTGAGCGGCGATTCCCAGCCCCCACTTCCCAGTTCCTATACTAGATGGGACGTCACATGGTATGGAATACACCGTTGGCCAGTTTGGGTCAGGTGCCCTGGCTGTGTCCTGTGCCAACTTCTTGTGCTCCTCCAGCTTTCTCGCTGGCTGGGCATGAGAAGCCGAAAAATCCTTGACTTTAGTCTAAACACTACTGAGCAACAACTGAAAACATCAGTGTTATCAACATTCTTCGCATACTGAACTCAAAACATAGCACTGTACCAGCTACTAGGAAGACAGTTAACTCTATCCCAGCTGAAACCAGGACAGCATCTTTCTCCTCTTTAGGCTCAGATCCCAGCCTGAACTGAGGTCTCTCTTCAAAGAGACTAGGCAGCCCTTTTCTGAAAAACATAATTGGTTTGCTCCTACCTCTCTTCAATCACATGATGTCTCTCTTTCACAAATATACCAGAGCCTAGGTAAGCGAGAAACACTCCTTACTGTAATACCTGTCAGTACAATTTCAGGCTGTTTCTCTTCTTAAAAGGTAACCACAGGTATGGCATTGCTGGGCAGCACTGTTTAAGTACGGCAGATCAGGTGCTGTCCTGATCTACAACCTCTGCCAGCCCAAGTGAATGCAGAAGCCAGCAATTTTGCACATTCCCTCCGAAGGGCAAGATGGCCAGATACGATGTGTGTGAAGACGCATCTTTAGGGAGTCTCTCTAGCCCACCTGGCATGGCTCAGGAAGGCAACTCAGCCTACATGAGAAGAGTATTTACCTTGCTGCCTGAAAGAGAATAAGCAGGCCAGGGCATAATGCCGCCCAGCCATGGCAGGCTCTCAGGGCTGTACTGCCTTAGTCTTGCAAATCCCTCTGACGGTAATAAGGGTTGCGTGACCGAGACACTAACTTTGATTTCCTATTTTAATCGCAAAGTGCAAAACGTGGAGCCTGTCGGCAGCTGGCAGCCTTGCCTGCCTTTCCACCCACACCCCACGGGAGCGTGGCTTCAAAGTGCAGCAGCACGCTGACGTGTCTTCTGTTCACCACGAAGCGGGGTGTAAAGCAGCTTTTAAAAAGATGAAGCATCTCCAGGTGGTTAAGGGCACGGAGCTATGGCAAGTATCTGCGGTGGGCATAACTGCAGGCCGGCAGGGTTAAAAGGGAGGCTGTCCAAATTCATCCAAGACCTGCAAATCTTGAAACACGTAAACCCTACATGCATCAGTTAAAGAAGCCAGAAAGAAAGGTGCCCCCTAATGAGTTTTTTTTGCGCTTGGGTGAGCGAAAGGGCTGCTTCAGGAGGCTAATAACTGAAAACCTTCCAGGCTTTTGTCCGGAGAAATGGCAGGCACTTTCCATCCCTTTGAAAAAAAGAAGGCCTTTCGGAGTCTTCACGAGAGATGTGGATTTTAAGGGCGACCTTAGGTCATACAGAACTAATCAAGCGAAAACAATAAGAAAATTAGACTGACAGTCAGCAAGTATCTGAGGACTTTATCAAAAAGAATTAGGAATGGACAAATTCACTGGGAGCAAAGGATCAGATCTGCAAGGTGGCATTGTGTGGTGGGATTAAATTATTTATTCATTGTTAATTTATTTATTTATGTATGTGCAAATGACCTAGCTGCTGCAGGTGCTGAGGAGTTTCTGAAAAGGCCCAGTTTTAGAGCCAAGCCTAGAATATTGGTCCATTTAACTCATTCTTTTCCTTAAGGCGATCAAACAGTGACTTTTATCTAGGAGATAGAGGAGGAAAACCATATGTGTACTGGGAATGATGCGGGGTCTGAGCAGCACTAAGTACCCAAGTATTCCAGTCTCATTCAAGAATGCTGTGCAGTTTAATGTCCAGCAAATTAGCAAATGAATGCTTATGTCAATATGTGAAAAATCCCTAGTTGGTTTAAACAGATAAAAAGCCTCTTGGGAAATGGCAGAAAATGCAGGCTTTCTCTCCCTGTCTTTTTTAAAGAAAGAAAGAAAGAGAAACAGTACTTATTAAGTTTTCCCCAAACTTACAAAAAGTTGCAGAAAACAACAACAGTCTACGTGGATGCTGGATCTTATATATGCATGAAATATTTCCAATGCTGCTACTGCAAAAATACAAGAAGCTTTTGCCAGGCAGTCTTTGAATCACATACTTGCTATTCAGAAGAAAACAGTTAAAATCTGGGACAGCTACAGAGCCTGTTAGATGCCATCTCGCTACCCCTCTCTTAAAGGTACAGGAGGTCAAAAGCCCTGAGGAGGGTCTGTCTTTACATTTTATCCTGATTTATAAAATCAATCTTGAAGATGAAATCCACGAACACCTCTTGTTTTTCCTTCTCCAAATTTAACCATTAATAGGAAAGGGTAAAAATTGTCATCTCATGTTTCCCTTGACCCAGCAGAGCAAAGCCACAGTGGGGACTCTGTGTACGACATGACCCTGGGGAAAAAAGGAACACAAGACCTCAGCATGGGGGTTGGAGGCAAGAAGTCACACATATCGAAAATGACAGCATCACATCAGTTAATGCCATGTGATAAGGGAGTCCTGCTGGGTTTTACGTCCTTCTGCAGAGATACACTTGAAGATTGGCTGGTAAGGCGGGTTTTTCACTAAATCCAGAAAGGGTATTGTAGATATTTGGGCAGGACAGGTCATAATGGATTATCTTTCTTCCGGACAAGCATCAGTAGCTATGCTGGGGATAGTAAAACTGCCCTATGAGACACATCTTGAAACCAGATGGGCAGGTTTATGCAGAACACTGTCTCACAGACTTCTGCTTCGCACAAAGTATTTCCCTCCTCTTGGCCACCCTTAGGCCCTCTTCTCAAAACCAGCCTTCTTTATGTCATTTTGGAGTATAGGCTACTAAAAAGAAAAACAGAGGGCATTTTAAAGAACAAACATCTTTAACAATACTAAATTTAAAACATTACCTCAGATTAAAAGTTCAATGCGCAAATTTCCCAGGCCATGCAAAAAACCGCAGGTCATGTAGAAAGTCTGCTTCGTCCCTGGAGCCGAAAAGTACTCCTTTCTCCCTTGAACGTTAATGTGTGAGGATGAATTTGGTCAACACGAATGCCAGCATGTCACTAATACACTACCACTTACCTTCTGCAGCCCACTGAGACCTGTGACACACAGTAACAGGGGAGCCTGCTGAGCTACGGTCTTACACCATGGGCTGCCAGGGTCCCTTTTAAAATGGCAGGAGCCAAAAGCAGAATTACACAGCACTGAGAACTCAGTCATCTCAGGAACAAGCAGCACAGGCCAGGCCTCTTGCTCATTGTTTCAAATGGATGGAGTCCCAGCTCATAAGAGAAATACTTATTATCAGTATGCAAAGGCATGATCTGGTACTATGACTGAATTTCATGTCCTCAAAACTATCCAATTCACCTTCTATGTTGTCTCTGACTTCAGCTATATTGACAATGTTTCTTAGCTTTATCTCATGGGCAAACTTCACCACTACCTGCCTACTTTTGGTGTCAAAGTCATTAGATAAAATATTAGTATTTCCATCAGTATTACTAATATTGAAAGTATTCTACTTTCAATATTATGTTCTCTCACCTATTTCGCCACGTATTCATTTTAAGATTTCTCTATTTCCCACTTTTTCCAGCTTCAGTGTTCACTTCCCAAATTGTGCAGAATTAAAATTCCTTTTTTGCTGCTAATTAGGATGTTTTGCTTAATGTCTCACCAATGTCTTTACAAAGAAGGGTCAAACTGGCTGTGAGTCCTTTTTCTATTTATTTGGGAAACAGGCTGGCCACCTACATAGGTGAAAACAGCTGCCTCAGGGCAGAATGGAAATACGGACTTGCGTTCTGCAGGCAGGACTCAGCGCAGGACCAGAGGGAGGACAAGGGTGAAAGGTAGCTTAAACTGTCCTAGCACTCATCAGTACACTTTGCCAAGGGATGCCCAGGACACCTTCCCCTTTGCTCTATGCATGTGCAATTGCCCTCTGAATGCACAGCAGCCATTCATTAATGTCTTCTGGCATCTGGTAGCCCAGACCGCTTCATGAAGCAGCAGTACAGTAGATTACAAAGACACTAGATTGATGATAAGTCTAAGAAATGAAATATGGGCAAATTAGAACAGGAAGATCTTGCTGTATCTGGAGCTCTGCACAGTTAAATGGGCAAAGAGCCCATTCACACAACCCAACCCAAACAGAAGATTCTTCCAGGAACTTCAAGAATCTGAAGCTTAGCCTTGAATGGGATCCCATCAACTAATGCCCTTGTCACCATTACCTACCAAGTCCTATTGGATGCAGCTGCAAACTACAGGTTATAAAATTACCAGAAGTTTCTGTAGCCATTCATGTGGAGTACAAGACTGAGCTGAAAGTAGAGATCTCATATTGCTTACTGGTACTGAATTCTGGCTTCTCTAACATTTTGTGTTTGTTTCAGTGTCCTGTTGTTAAAAGAACTCTCACTTCAGAGACTGTGTGGACGAGTACGTAGAATGCTAAGCTCAGAGTTAGAAAGGCTGTGCTCTAGTCCCATCTTTGCCATGGCACTTAAGGATGCGTGCAGGCACAGGTTCTGCCTCTGTTTTCATGTATGTAAATCAGAGACCACAGCATCTATTGCTTTTGTATTTAAGAGGTATCACAGCTTATTATTATTACTAATTTCCCTTACTAGTTTTCTTAATTCTAATACTGCCATTGGTTTAAGATTTGGATCCACAGAGCCATTCTGCCTAGAGCTTCTCAGCACGCCCCAGTTCAGGCGGCCAAGCTGTTGAAATCCCTTGTGTTTTTACAACACAGAAGGTAAAGGATGGTACTTGAGATTTTCTCAGCTAGACTTCACACTAGCCTTCAAGGAAGAGGCAGTGGAAGTCATACATGGGGATACTTGTTTGTAAGTAAAGTTAATTAAACATCCACAGATTATTAGAAATATATCAGAAAAGGAAAATTAGAAAAGGAAGGTAGAACTTCAGGAGCCAGAAAGTAGCATGAGGAAACAAGACTATTCTCTGAGCCAGAGAGAGGCAGTTCAGGTAGGTGCCGGGGAAGCCCTGTCACCAAGTTCAAGGTGCAGCAGCTATAGCCTAGTTGTTGCAGGCTTCTGGGATGTTTGCATTTTACAAATAACAGCCTTCACTATGCAAATAGGTGTAAAGTCAATGTGAGATTAGTGTGCTGTTTCTCTGTTCAGCTAAGTACGTGGATGTTTACACCTCCTGCAGGGAGAAAAAAACCCCAGCAATTAAAAGGTAGACTAAGTAAGTGATAAGTGAGACAAAACAGAAAATTATGCTACCTTTCAAATGAAAATTTTGTCTTTTTGACAAAAGACTTTTCCAAACAGATCCACAGATTTTACTGAAACACAAAGATTTCTTCTTAATAAGACGCAGACAAAGTCCATTTAAATGGATGGTAACTATTGTTACAACAGTTTTCACCATAAAGGCTAAATGTAAAGGGGGACAAAAATGCACAAGATCATAAAAAGATGTGCAAAAGCAGAACAATGTTAAGAAAGACATTATTAAAAAATTCCTGTCAAAGCTGAACGGATAGTTTGCACTAATGAATACATCAGTAAATGACCCAAAGAACCCCCCTTCGAGTAAAGGAAGTTTGGCTTGGCTGATCAGACACTCAGCAAGGCAAACACCAAGGTGGCAAGTGCAGTGCCCTTTGGGGTCTGGTCCATGATCACAGTTGCTACCACAGAAGTGTTTTCAAGGACACTTTATATTTTCCCTACCACTCAAAACGTGCAAGTACTACTCACTGAAACACTGAGTTAGTGCCCAGCTTCAAAAGTCAGAAGGTCCGAGACACTAGAGCATTCTGAACTAGCAGCGTATCCATTCCCTGAAACACTGCTCTGCTTAGTCATAAAAACTCACAACATTTCTGGACTTTTTTCAAATATTATAATATTAAAAAACCGTAAATATGTTTTGCAGGAGGAAGGATGAACTTCTAGTATACTTACTGTGTGGTTGGTCACAACTTCTGTACGCTTTTTTATACAGTATATAGTCTTCTGAACCGTGTCTGAGATAATAGATAAAATACATACAGCAGGGAGAAGTTCAGACATCCAGCAGCTCAGCCCTACTTAGGTGCCTTCAGGAGATGAAATTGGGAATTAGAAAGCCGTTTGGCTGGCACAGATGCATATTGCAGCCTTCCTCTCAAAGAATTTCCCAGTGGTCTTACAGAATTTGGTTTGGTTTACTTTAAAGGGAAGACATGGAGGAAAAGAAGTCACAGAAGCAAGAATTATTTTCCTGGATACCACCAGAACAGAGCCCCTTAAAAAGGCAACAGAAGTAATATTATTCTATAGAGACTCTGCCCCTTCCAGAGACAATATACATATTGTTTCTTATACTTTTATCTGGGATAAGCATATGAAAATACAATTTATATACAATAAAATATATTACTGATTAGAAGAAAGGGCATCTTCATGTTTCATACTGATTAGAAGCTGCCAGGGGAAAAAAAACCCCACAAAATTTATAGATTAATTTTTAAAAATCTTACGATAGGCTACTAAGTGAAGGGAAACAGCTTCACAAGGTCTCCCTGACTGCTGAGATGCTGTTGTTCCAAACATCCAAGAGTTAATTCAAAGTCAAGTGTAAATACACAGCAAGGTGTTTTGCCCAATTCAGAAAGCTGGACTAAATGATTCAAGAGTTTTGCCTAGAACCGTCATCATCTTTGACTCTTTTCTCATGAGGCATCCCATCTAGAAAATCTAGGAAAAAAAAAAAGAAAAAAAAAATAGCAGGTATGACATCAAATATCCTTGGGATGGAGAACATTTCTTTCTCCTTCTTTACAGAAACACAGGAAGTCACAGCAGTAATTCAAAGCCACGTTAGAGAACCAGCATGAAATTGTGAAACAAAAGTAAAAAAAATATTTTATAGACCTCAACTGCTCTTCACTTACTGGCAATTCATGTGCAAGTGTCTGAAAATTGGAAATGGAAACTAACTAGATTATTTACATGTTCATGGCACATTAAATTAAAGGTTGCTGGTGAAAATTAATTTTTATTTTTAAAGAACTGTCCAGTTATAATAACCTAGTTGTTACCAGTCACAGAGAAACTGAAGTAATTCCTAAATACCTAATTCTAAACTGTATGAATCGGTGAAACCATCCGAAGGTAGTGATGGCATTATATGTGGGATGTACACTATGTACTCTTGGCCCAGGGTGGTTCTAGTTGTCATGCATCAACTGCTGAGGCAGCTGAAATTAGTAGAGTCAGGCACCCAAGTGCAACTGTCTGTGCCTTAGGTACCAGGTCACCAATGGCAATGAGAGCAATAGTAAGATGGCTGGTAGTGCAAGAAGAGGGACGTGGCAGGCTTATCTTCCCGTGGACTGCCACTGCTAAGGCTCCTTGGTCTGTAACTGCTTCAGCCCTTCAGGCTGATTTAGTTTGATTTGTATGAGAATAAGATGAAGCAAATTATGAATAGAAGAATTATGGAAAAGGCCCATACCAACATCCCATTTATAATATGACTGCTCCAAACCTTTGGGCAGACTCAAATCAAAACTGTTTGCTTTTGCCTGGACTAAAACTAGATCAGAACACCCTGAGATGTGCACAGGTTAGGTCCAACTGGGACACCGCACCTCACATGCCTCTACATTTCACTGGCAGTAAAAAGGGTAAGGACTGGGGAAGACACACTGGAAAATGGAAAGATCTATTGTGTTTCTGTTTTTGTAACAAACTCGCTTGGCATGTGCTGCGGACCGCTGCCTGCCGATCCACGTGCTGTTGTCCGATGGCTCAGGAATGCAAGTGGGACAGGACAGTTCAAGCAGGACGTCAGCTCCAGTGGCTGTGCCAGACGGCTCTAGCAGAGGCTGTGCTATGAAAACTGTGCTATAGGCTGGAATGAGATTGCTTTTGTGCACTTAGTTCCAGCTCAGCTTGGCTTAGCATGTGTTTTTGTACGCCTGGGCATGTCACATACCTGAGGACGGACCCTGCAGTTTGCCCCCTAAGCTCCTGTTAAGATTGGACTCAAACCAGTTTGGGGTTAAAACATCTTACAGCAGCCTTAAGTCCATCTTAAAGTTTCATCAGTCTCCCTCCTCTGCTCTGGCTTGCCAAGTCACTCTCCAAAGCAAGGCTCACTGGAGCCCAGTTCTCCCTGGCCTCTGCCAGCTGCCTCCCCCCCCCCACCTCTGCTCTGCAATGTACGGCGAAGAGATCCACCAAGCACGGGCCCTTTGCTCACCAGAGATTTCTCTGCAGAGAGGGGACATCTAGGTGCAACCTAGGGGTGGCCTTCCAGATGTTTAGTAGTTCAAGATCTACCCCCGTATGCAGACAGAACAACTAAGGTGGGGAAGACGTTTCACACACATAAATAGCAGAAAACTTAAGGTTAAATGTAAGTGTGCTGAACAGGCAGCGAAACGGACTCTTGTTTAAGGTTATCCTCAGACATGAGCTAGCTGAAAGCTGAATGCTGGTAATGTCAACATCAGAAAATTTGGCAGGGGTAAGTGTCGCTGCCCCAAGTGCAGGCCCGCTGCCGGCGCTCCCATACTTAGAACACAGCCGCCTGAAGAGGATAGCGTTTCAGCTGCTGTTTAAAGCGCCCACAGCCATCTCACAGAAAATACGTCCCACTGTACCTGCTGGCATTGCAAACCCTTCCCAGCCCTTCTCCAGTACTGCAGCAGCTAGCCAAACAGAAAAAAAAAAACCCAAAGCAACAAAAACCAAACGCTCAAACCCCCACTTTCCCGCCCCGAAAGACACGGGGGGGGGGGGGAGCTCGGATGTTTCTTTCTGAATTCACAAAGAAAGCTTGCAGCAGGAGTAAAACAATTTCCTTCCTCCTCTCACCCCTCAGCTCCCGCGGTTTGGGGCGGGGGGGGCCGGCGGCACCGGGGGTGCGGGGTCCCGGCTGCCGCCGGTGCGGTGCGGTGCGGTGCGGCGCGGTGCGGCGGGGCTGCCGCGGGGACGCTGCGCCCTCTGGAGCCCCCGCAGCAGCAGCAGCAGCGGCAGCAGCAGCGAGGGTCCGGCAGCGGCGACAAACCTTTCTGTGGGCAAGGGCGGCTGCGGGCGCTTGCCCTGTTGCAGCTGTCCCGGGGTTCGCAGAGGGGCAATAAGGAAGGGATGTTTTTGTCTGAAACGTCTCTGCTCCTGTCCTGCAAAAACCGACGCGATTGGAGGTCGCTTTCTCAGCTCAGCTATAAAAACCAGCCTTTTGCGTTTTGTTCCACCGCAAGCAACCAATGCGACTGCGTAACGCGTCCTTCTGCCGTCAAAATTCAAAAGAAATGTTGCGAAACCTAATTTTGATCCAAAACTCATCACAGACTTCGGGAGGAATAAGAAGGAAGCCAAGCCACAGATCTGAAACTTACTTGCTCGAGAAAGCTCTGCCGAAAGGCATCCTCCGCTTTTCTGTCAGGCCCTGTATTTCCACCTCGTTTTACAGCTGCTGTGGCTGAGGTCAAGTGATATGTCACTCTGTCAGATCACACAGCGAGTCAGTGGCTCTTCCCGGATTAGAACAATTCCACATGGCCCTCTGAAAAGATTTGTAACAAATGTCAGCGCCAACCGTCCACTGTTTAAAGCATATGTTTAAAGCTCTTAGACATCTCAGTCAAAAGGTATTGTAAATATAGGGACAAAGCTAGTAAATGCTTCGCTGTGGAGTTTTAATAATGGCAAAGCAGAATCTAGCAGGGATAAAAAAAAAACCTAAAACAGGTCACCTTCAGCAGGGAATCTGTGCTCTGTTTTGGAGCCATTCCAAGACCAGGAAAGGATTTGCTTTTTTTTCCTCCAGTAGTAACCAAAATGGTCAGGATGCTAGTGGCTCAGCACAGGTTGGTAAGGTCACAGGGCCAGAGGGCACAAAATAACTTGAATAGAACGTTCTCTTTCTTGCTTGTTAGCATTCCTGGCCATTGCTTTCAGTATCTTTTTTGTAATAAAAAAGGAAGCGTGCTTGAATTTGTCATTCTGTTATGCACAACACAGACAAAAATGCCTAACGCTGTGGTCTTGCTGTAATTCTGTACTAATGTCATCAAAATACAAGAAATTTCCTTGCAGAAATCTTACATGTGTGTCCTGGTTTCAGCTGGGATACGGTTAATTTTCTTCCTAGTAGCTGGTACAGTGTGTTTTGGATTTAGTGTGAGAATAATGTTGATAACACACTGATGTTTTAGTTGTTGCTAAGTAGCGCTTATCCTAAGTTAAGGATTTTTCAGTTTCCCATGCTCTGCCAACAAGCAGGTGTACAAGAAGCTGGGAGGGAGCACAGCCGGGACAGCTGACCTGAACTAGCCAAAGGGATATTCCATACCATAGAACGTCATGCTCTGGATATAAACTGGGGGGAGTTGGCCAGGAGGGACAGATTGCTGCTTGGGCATCGGTCAGCAGGTGGTGAGCAATTGCACTGAGCATCACTTGTCTTTTTTGGGGTTTTATTTCTCTCTCTTTTTTTTTTTATATTCTTTTTCATCATCATCATCATTATTATTTTTGTTGTTGTTATTATATTTTATTTTACTTTAGTTATTAAACCATTCTTGTCTCAACCCATGAGTTTTACTTCTTTTTTTCCGATTCTCTCCCCCACCCACCTGGGAGCAGGGAGGAGCAAGCGAGCGGCTGCGTGGTGCTTAGTTGCTGGCTGGGGTTAAACCACAACAATCTGTAGAGATTAAACATGACTTTTAAGTGAAATCAAAAGCTAATACACATCAGCACCTCTTTATAATCTCATCATTTTAGCAGGAAAGAAATATTCCAGCCATTTAGAAAAAAAACACCACAAGGCCTATAGATGACTCAGGTCCCACTGGAAATTTGCTTGAGGTTTAGGAATGTATGGTGTAGGAGTGTGACTAACTTGCTGGTTCTGTGAGCAGAACCTAAAAAGAAGCAAAGATAAAGCTGGGAAGATTAAAGTGAATTCCTCTTTCGAAATCTCAAGACAGGTCAAACTAAGATAACATCAACAGATGTACATAACATCTGAAATCTTCATCGTACCATGTGAAATCTCGCTGTACTGTCGTTCCTCTTGTGTTTTCTAAGAACCCCCTGATCTCTCTGAGCTTCTCACAGAAATGTCAATCACATTGTGCCTCCTGTCCCACTCTTTACGCCTGAAGTGGTCTATAAAAAACACAGTTGTGAAGTAACATGAGAAATTACTGTTTACTTTAAGATGGGGAAGGATGAAGGCAAAAGAAAAAAATCTTCAGACTGAACTTTTTGATAAACATTTACTAAAACCACCAAAAGCTGCCAAATCTTGCAGAGATTTGCACCTTGCAGAGAGCACCTTGAAAACTCAAAGGAATGTTTATTTCTTAGAAATGTCTTCGTTTTAAGGTGACCAATATACCTGAAAAGGCAGTGGGCGTTTTAGGGTGGAATGCTTAGGGTTTGGGCTATCCTACCCACTAATAGACTAATGGACTGCAATACGCATGGTCCTCTCATAAGGGACCAGTGCTGACCTTCTCTTTTCTGCACAGAGGGTCACTGAATGAGTTAGGCAAGAGGAGGCAGTGAAGGATCTGTCTGTATAAACACATTGGATCTGGTGATGGATTCTGGCTGTAAGATGAGCTGCCCTTCACTGAAGCTGGCTCCCCTCCAATCTTACCAATAAAATCTGCAAAAGTTACTATATTGCACAGCTTTAACCTCAGCTTCATGCTTATCCCGTTGAAGTGGTGACAACCTCGGCATCATAAAAAAGCCAATGTCAGCTTTTAAAGTGCTGCCAGAGGTGAAGGGAGAGGCAAGGAGCAGCCCAGGAGAGAAGCCCTAAAACTGCAGTTGGATTTCTTGTGGATCCTTGTGTTCTGGGTTTTTTTCTCCTTTTGGTCTGCAAAGCCTTTTTCCAATTATCCAGCATTCTATAGTTTTTTCTGTCTAGGTTTTGCACTGGTCTCCATGAGCTATGCGATATGGTGATGGGAGTTTTATTTTAGTTCCTTTGTAAACTGTGAAGAGAGACTTTAAATGGTAAAGTGTTTAAACTACAAGTCTTTTCACACGTTCCA